>NC_092568.1:4166666-4478333 GCF_037975245.1 Apostichopus japonicus | reverse complement strand
TCTAGAGTAAGGCACCAGATGTTGAGAAGGTTCATTCACGTGATATACTCTTTCTATACAGGCAAACCAAGCGTTTCTTCACGGAGCTCTGGGTCTCGTTCTGTATTCCGACCCGGCAGATTACGCAGTTGATGACGAGGAGAGGGTCTATCCAGACACCTGGTTTCTCCCTGGGACAGGAATACAGAGAGGAAACGTCATCACAGTAAAGGGAGATCCCCTGACGCAAGGATATCCAGCAAAAGGTATAACCATGCTGTTTTATTATGAATATATATACAGTAAGTTGAAAGAAATGGTCATCGACATATCTCAGCGCTTCCAAAATTATAGTTCATTTGCCAGTTGGGCCTTTTACACCTATGTCATTTGCCATAGCAACAGTTACCATGGAACCATCAAAGGTATAATGGAATTGTCGAGTAGTACCAAAATATGTGGTTGCCATGGGAACCAAGGTGAAAGGTCACGTGGTTAAAGGTCAAATGTATATTTTAAGCGCAATTTTGTGTCAAAGACTCCTCCTAAACGGCTTGCTGGCGATGAGATATGCAACTCCGTGGATTGCCTCCTGGATAATTATTTCTAATAAAGAGATCTTGACTAACGTATAGTCATGATCACAAAATTATGGACTGGAATATAGTTTGTTTGTCCTTCCAAGTATCCAGTGGAAGGAAACGGGCAAGAATGCTGGTATATTGCTTTTGTTACATACCTCCATGGAACAACAGCAGACCTGGTTTGTGATGTAATTTCCTTGCTCTGCAGATTAATCTAGTTGTAATTATAGGTAAAGTATAAGAATTATACAGTTATAACAATATTTGTAGTTATACTGTTATCACCGTAGTAATGTTTGCTGTCGCAGTAACCGGATGGACGTTACATGTATAACTTGAGAGAAAACAATACACACTTCCGTAATTACATTCTGCTTTGTTATACAATGTGTACTCATCTTCAATTAGCCTTGCTTTGGTTTTTCATCTTCTTTAGACTATATGTACCGTAATGATGAGAGTGAGGTCACCCTCCCCCAAATTCCCATACAACCAATAGGATACAACGACGCGAAGCAGTTCCTTCAGTAAGTCTTCTATTGTCTTTATTAATTACAACACCAACAGCAAAAGATGGAAATTAGAAATTTAAATCGAATCGTCTTTTTATTTTCTTCTATATTTTCATCCACCATATTATTTTGACTGTATATTTATTCCCTTTATTTCTTTACTCTGGAGGTTACTTGCTGGTGATAATGTACCGGAGAAATGGGCTGGTAGTATTCCAGGAGTCACTTACAAAGTCGGACCAGGTTTAACTGACAATAGGTAAGAAATATATATTGAGGGATACTCAACTAATTTACTGTATTTAGAAAGCTATACATGTACACTATACACCACACTAGACTAAGAACGAATGTATGAATGGATGAATGAAATGAAACGAATGGAGGGATGAATGGACGGTTGAATAAATGATCAACGAATGGATTATGAATGAATGGATGGATGAATGAATGAATGGACGGAAGAATGCGAGAAAGGATGGGTGGTGAGGGAGGGAGGGAGGGAGGGAGAGAATGGAAGGGAAGGGAATGGAATAGTGGCATTGGTAAATACAATTAGACACGTAAATATTATTTAAGAGACAGTACCTTAAAACTGTCGACAAACAGTGTTCTTCCTTACCACCCCCCCCCCACTAGATCCCCACCCTTTGGTTATCATTTAGTGGCGAGCAGAGTAACTAACCGGCTGACTGCAGTGCGGAAAACTTTTAACACTCTCCTGAATTTCCTATTGTATTACATGTAATATCAGCATGAACTGTACTTTTGTGCCTCTGCACCTTAGAGAGCGTTTGAAAGATTTGGCGTTTCATAAATGTCCTTGATTGGTTGATTGCTCTTTAAGCATATACGACACATACAGTATATGATAGCAATCGGTGAAGTATCTGATAGCAAATGTAAAGTTTGGAGGACTTAAATGTATAAATCCAAACCTCCTCTTTCTTACAAATCAACGGAAATGTTTTAACAGCGATTACATATCACATTGACAATCCTTTCACAAATCCTTTCACAATAACATTTTATAATTATTATGTTGCTATACTTGTGCCCTACAGGAAGGTACGGTTAGAGGTGAATAATTACAATGAAAGGAGACCGGTTCACAATGTAATCGGTATCATCAAAGGAAGCCTAGAACCAGGTAAGAAAGATATAGGAACTGGTTTGAGAGTTCCAGAGTAGATGAACAAAATATATATATATATGAACATTGGAAATCTTACTTGGATATTATGAACAATTTCAAAGGAGCATATATTTTTTTTGTCTAACACGGGATTCGAATCAGTGGCACCAGGACTACAATTCTGACCTTTATAATCACCCAAAATAACTTTTCTTTTCAGATTGAAAAAGAGGGAATATTGTCCTAGCAGTGACGTTAGCAATACAATATTGGCTACATGTAAGGAAGAGAGAGAACAGAGCGAGTGTGGAGAGAGGGGTGGGAGAGAAAGAAGGGGGTGAAAACGAGTAGAAGAGTTTGTGACGTAACGAGTTGTTCAAAAAAAAATACATACAGACATACATCTATATAAATATATATATATATATATATATATATATATATATATATATATATATATATATATGTATATATTTATATAGATGTATGTCTGTATATATATATATATATATATATATATATATATATATATATATGCATCATGTTTGATCTCTGGAGTAAGGCAAAATATGTCACCAAAAACAGAACTAGTATTGTTCGATACAGGTGTCAAACGCCTACAGTGGAATTACGACCTTCCTTACCGGTTTCGAACCTCTGGACATACAATCAGCGTCCATGGCCTAGTTGGTTAGGGTGTCCGCGTACAAAGCGGGAGGCCCGGGTTCGAATCCCGGTGGAGGCTGGAAGTTTTTTCACTGTTGTTGATTTTCCAACTCATTACGATTTTAATATATATGTATATATATATATATATATATATATATACATACAATATATATATATATACAATACAATACATACAATATACAAGCAAAAGAAAAATCCTGGAATTCGTCACCAATCATATTTTGTTTTCTTCTACATCATAGATCGTTACGTCATTCTGGGTAACCATAGAGATGCCTGGGTGTTTGGAGCTGTAGATCCTTCAAGTGGTACTGCCACCATGCTTGAGTTATCTCGCAGTCTTGGTAAACTTGTCAAAGAAGGTGAGAAGGAGGAGTAATGGTATAACTACATGGTGAAGGGGGCGAGGACAAACACAGGACTTTGTGTATAGGTTTGTCCTTCCTGTTCTGACCAGGATCCTCCCTCGCACTCCCTAACGCCCCACCCCCCCAATCCTGTCATAAAGACAGACCCCCTCACCCCCCCTTCCCCTAAAGAAAACAGAAAAAAGGAAAAAAGAAGAAATGAAATCGTATATCTTCCGGTAAATTGTAAATGACCAGCTATGCAATAAACGAATATTATACTACCAAAGCTTTGCTTTTTATTAATATTTCCCTCCCCTTCTCCCTCCCCCTTCTCCCTCCCTTTCTCAGTCCCATCCCCGCCCGCTTTACGACACTTGCTGATATTGTCGATACATTGACTCTGTTACAGGTAAATGGCGGCCTCGAAGATCTATTGTATTTGCCAGTTGGGGAGCGGAAGAATACGGCCTGATGGGTTCTTATGAATGGGTTGAGGTAAACAATGTGTACAGTCTATCATTCTGATAATTAACAAGGCATTGCCCAAGATATTAACTTGCACGTGAGCAGACATATACACTGTACAGTGATCATATCTCACCGGACGCCAGGTGCCTGATGGGTAGTATATAGGTGGGGAAAATTGTTCTTATCTTTTGTATAAGATAAGCATATTTAATATACTTTGATTGACTTAAAATTTTAACAAATGAAAATAGGTTTGCACATAAAGTGTTATTTGTTTTAAAAATCTTTCTGCATTATTTTTACTCTTCTCGCTGGAATAAAAATATGTTTCATCGCCAAACGGTAACAGAATACAGTATAGCTGTTCGAGCTTACAAGAGGGTTATGCTATTGGTTGAGCTATTTCTACAAGAGGTCGAGGAAGTACTTTACCCCCCCCCCCCACCCTCCCCTCATCCGGCCCTCCTTTCCAAACCCCGCGACTCCTATGTCCAACGGCTCCGAATAGTGTACGTATACTGAAATTTGGATTCGTGTCTTATACTGTTGATGGTCGGTTTTTATTTTAGGAATTCTCGAAGACGATTGGTGAGCGAACCGTTGCCTATGTTAATTGTGATAGTGCAGTAAGTGGCAATTACACCTTTCAAGGCCGCTCAACCCCCAACTATTTTGATGTACTTTTCGAAGCTACAAAGAAAGTAAGTGATATTGACAATTTTGTACCTCTTTTTTTTCTTCTTTTTTTTTTAAATTAATTTCATTACAATCATTCAATCTGTATTCTTCAATTTCTGAGTGAATCAAGTTTAAACTATGGACTGAGAAGTACTGCTTTTACTTCCAAGTTAAAGGTCTACGGACACCTATGAACAACATCGTCCTAATCACTCTAAAAGGCATTAGAAATCATAAAAATAGCTGCAACTCCTATCAAAATCCATCAAAGATTGACCATTTTTAAAGTCTTTTCTTAATTCTAGTGTTATTCATGAATCAACATTAGCTAATTATGTATATTGGTGATGTAAAGGGAGTGACTGCCTAATTTTCTGTTATGTTATTCCTTTGTTTTTACAACCTTCTTTCAAGGACACTAATCACAAGTTTGTGGCCTATAAAAGGTGTCTTCTTTGAAAAGAGGAACATCATATTATTGTGGGTTTGTGATTAGGAGTTAACTTATTATAGCCTAACACAAGAGATTTTAGTGAGTGCAACACTCCATGTTATAATTTGCACATATTTAACGAGTTTCCGAGATTTATTAAATTTCCCAAATGTGTATGTCTTGGAAACGAAAAGAGCCTTTTCAAAGATTTCAACACATTTTGAATGAGATTATGTCACACAACAAAATGCACTGAATATGGGGCAAACTGTAGTATACTTTAACCATTTTCTAAGATGTTCTCTGGTTCTCAAATATTAAATTTATTTCGTACCTACATTATTCAAGACAATAATACAGGGATTCCCTAAGTTCCCCTAATTGGGGTACATGAACCCTCATGGGGTGCGTGAGTCCATCCTAGGGGGTTCGTGAGACGTTTCTGAAAGTCAAAACTAGAGTACTTCTTGTTGTACTAAAATCTGATATAATTTAGTAATGTACAAAAGTCGTACCTCTTTTCTCTTTCCATACATATACGTTGCAATAGTAGTACCGTACCGTGCATGTGATAAATAACTGAATTATGAACAGACACCGGCCGCATGACTATGGTGAAGTTGGTGAATGCATGACAGTACTTCGTGAAGATAAAGAGCTGATCTGATCTTGAAGTTTCCAGATAAATATTTTCATCTCTTGTGTTTTTTCATTACAATATTACACTATGAACTTGATCTTTTACGAAGCACTGTTATGCGTATTATAGTATAATAAGGACTCAGATCGTGTCTCGAAAAGTTGGGGGTTCGTGGACAACTCTGACATCCACAGGGGGTTCGTGGGGGGATAAAGTTAGAGACACCCTGCAATAATATGAAGTGTATAATAATGATAATATGTTGGTACATACATGTATGGAGTGGTAAAGTGGTTACGTACCCCCTGAGAACGTTTAACAATTATAAGGGTATATACATCTCTATATTAACAGGTTTCAGATGCGTCGAATCATGGTGGAATTCTGTATAATAACTGGTTGGAGAAAACACCAAGCGAAGGGTCCAATCTACCACGGTATTGTTACAAAATGGCGAACGGTATCGCTGCCTATAGTACCGTTAATGTGAATTAAAGACACCTTATAATTAGTTAGGAAAATATTTATTTAACCTTCTTGTTAATGTTTCAGATATAAGCACAAAGTTAAGGTCACGTGTCATGTGTATTGTTTCATCAGAAAAATATTTGCTCTTCATTAATCTGTTCCTTATTCTGCAGGACACCAGATTTAGGTTCCGGAAGTGATTTCCGACCATTTATTGGACTCGTTGGTATACCAGCTATCGACATCAGATACACGAGGGACTCCGTACGTATATGCACTTTAAAGTATAAACGCCTTATAAACTAAAGACTGCCATTATGATCAAAAGGCCCTTTAGGCAGTCGTTCAATCAATTTAAAGGAGGTAGGGGTGGGGAGGGATAAGTAAGTTTAGTAAACTATCATGATGGCAATTTGCATTTAGGAATCGGGACAGAATAGTTGTTATATATATATATATATATATATATATATATATATATATATATATATATATATATATTGCAGAAGTTACAAATATGAAAGGAAAACAACAACAAAAGGAATTAAGCAACAGATTTCACCTCCTGCTGGCACTTAAAGATTTCTCAGATTGACAAAAAAATACGTCAAGACTAACCAACCACTACCTCAAGTTTATTATAGTTGTAAACGTTTCTTCATCATATATCTTTGTCATAATTTTACTAATTAAAACTTTTGATTTTTAATCTCTCTAAATTCAGAGCCTAGGATTATCCAGTTACCCTCTCTACCATTCGATGTACGAGACATTTCATCTCATGTCTGCCATAATGGATCCGACCTTTGAACACCATCTGGTGGTTGGCCGTGTTTGGGCAGAGATCGCTCTAGCTTTGTCGGATAGTCTGATAATCCCGATTAATTGTAAGGCTTATGCGGAACGTATGAGATCATCGGTTACCGTGCTGAAGACGAATTACGAAGCTAAAATGGCTGCACGACCCAATCCGATTACATTCGGTGAGCAAAACACAGACGACGAAGAACAGAGCAGAGCAGTACATATCGTACATATAGTCAGGGGCGGATCCAGGGGGGCCGACCCGGCCCCGGCCCCCCCTTTTTGGAAATCAGTTGCGTTTTTTTTATGTGGGAGTACTTCAAATTCCTAATAGGCATAACTTGGTGAAAGAAAAGCCTAATATATATCCAGCTGCTCTTTCCTGAAACGCGATCGTTTTTATTCCAAATTTGAAACTAAGGCAATTATCAGGCCTACGCGACATCACGTATTAATTAGATACGGCTCAGTACTATAGTGCTGACTATTACTGTCAGGGAAAATCAATGCACAGTTAGCAAGTATATCATAATTATCTGAATGAAAGGGGGTGTAGGCGGTTTTACACTATCTAACGCAACGTAGTCGCCAATAACCTGAAGTATTTTTAAGGGAGGGCCCGAGGAACATGAACTTATAGCATGCTCCTCGTGGTGAAACATAATTGCACCTATTAGGTGAATTGAGTGTACTGTTAATAGTAGGAGAGACTAGTGTAGGTTCTTATGACCAACTAGACCGGTTTCTGCTCTCAAACTTTATAGGAGGAGCTTCATCAGTAGTAGCCTTTGAATTTTTTATATTCGGCCTGGGCGTCTCGTTCTCAAAATGCATCTATTTTCTGTGCACGAGTTTTTATGGACTCATAGTGCAGATATAAGAGCATCTAAAAGAGCTTCGTGTGAACCTTGAGAGTCAGCTGATTCTTCGTTAGTATGAAACCTTGAGTTAACAAGTAAATCTTTGAGATTTGGGGCCCTTTTGTAGGCTAGAATCGGTTCTTTTGGAAACAGTTTGGATAATTCCGCGTGCAGGGGCGTAGCGAGCGGGGGGGGGGTGTGGGGGTGTCACACCCCCCAATAATTTGGTCGCTGTCGGCAAATTTTGGGTCTGTCGGCAAAAGGAGAAAAGGTGAAGAGAGCGGAAGGGGAAGAAAGAAGGAAAGCTGAATAGAGAAAAGGAGAACGGGAGCTTCTTTATCGGTTATTTCGATTTTCCAGTTATTCATCTGATAAACTCATTCACCAATCCAATCACCCGACGCCTGCAAGTTAAAAACCTCTCGGCAAATAACTGATAATGTCACGGCCGTCAGTATAGCTATACTGTAGCCAGGCTCAGCTAGACGAGTGCCAGATTTGCCGGCAACTCAGTGAAAGAAATGGAATTAAAGGCTTCCGTATAGGCCGCAGCCCATGAGTCGTGCTATCGTGTGACAACGTGTTGTTATTATCCGCTGTTCAGAATGACGTCATCGCAGATGTCATTCGTTCTCCGTGGAAAACTTAAGGACACGGCTCACGAATTGTACACAATTTTTAACGTTTCTCGCTTGTATATCAATGAATGTTGTTATTTCTCATTACCGGAAAGTCTTCTGAACATTTTCATCACGAAGTTTCACTATTTCAACGATCGGTGAAAGAGAAAACACAGTTCGATAATTGGTCCCAATTAATTCTTCTTCTGCCGACTGCCATAAAAATAATATCGAAATGGAAATTCTACGGTGCCAAATTTGACTTAAAATAAGCACCAGACTGCATCTAAGGGCGTTTCAAAAATAAAAATTTTCCAAAGGGGAGGGGGACACCCCCTCCCCTTAGACCCCTCCCCCATTTCAGTCACCACATCCAGATCCGTCGGAAAATCTAATCCTCCATACCCCCCCCCCCAACAAAAAAAACTTCGCTACGCCCCTGACCGCGTGTTGCGAGATTAAGTGCCAATGTTTCAAAAGTACATTTTTCAAATGCGTGGTTTTGATATGGGGTGTATAGGTAAGCTTGAACACCATTGGTGGTTCCTTTTGTTTAGGTTTGGTAGTGAGGTATTGCCCACGGTTTTCAAATTTTATGCCTTTCGTGGCTAAGGCAATTTCCTCTTTCTTATAGTTACGGAGTAACAGTTTCTCTGTGAACGCATTCTTTTTCTGTAAGAAATCAGTCTCATTGTTACAGAGACGTGCGTATCGTAAGACTTCCCCTTTAATGAAGCCTTTAAAAGTGGCAAGTGGGTGTGCAGAGTTTCTGTCGAGGTATTGGAAGGTTTCCGTGGGTTTGGTGTAGACTTTGGTGTCTAATAACCCATTGGTTTCAAACCTTGGACCTTTGAAGATTTTCAAATCTAGGTATGTTACCTCGGTGTGTAATATTTCTACCGTAAACTTTAAGAAGCGGTGAATTTCATTCAACCTGTTTACTAGTTGTTCAAGTTCCTGAGGTGAACCGTCGTAAAGCAATAGAATTTCATCTCTATAGCGGAGCCATTTTAAGATTTTATTATCTGTCGGTAAAATCTGGTTTTCCAGTCTATGCATGACGATATCACAGATTTCCGGAGAGGCTTGGCTACCCATGGCGCAACCGATCTTTTGTAGATAGAATTGGTTATTGAACTTGAAACAGTTTCTTGTTAAAAATAAGTTCAATTAGTTTGCGCATGGATATGGAAGATATTTTATTTATTCCATATTCGCTTTATTCCGCCTTTTCATAGACTTCTTGACATATATCTAATGCCTCCTCTTGGGGAGTATTGGTATACATGGCGACGACATCGAGTGTAGCAAGTACTACTGCTTTTGGTAAAGGGGTGGCTTCCACAATTTTCAGAATGTGATTTGTGTCTTTCACATAGGTGCTTTGTTTTAATACAATAGGAAGCAAGAAATAGTCCACAAATTCCGATATTTTTTCGGACGGTGATCCGTTTCCGCTTATTATCGGGCCTTCCCTTAAAAATACTTCAGGTTCTTAGCGACTACGTTGCGTTAGATAGTGTAAAACCGCCTACACCCCCCTTTCATCAATAAGTATATCATAATTATCTCATTGAATATATCTTGTTTTATGTTTTTTCTTGGGGTGAATCTGGTGTCATAATTTTCGCGCAAAAGAAAAAACGAATCGACGCAATAATAGTGTATCCATTGTACATGCACTGTTGAGCGTTGTTAAATATGTGTCTATCGAGAAAAAATATGTGCACAAAAAAGCGTGTCTGCAACGTTTCTGGTTTTTCTAGTTTTTGGCGAAATGTTTCACCATTTTGCATCTAAGCACTCACAATTAACCAAAAATTTCCAAGGGGGAGGGGGACAACCCCTCCCCCTAGACCCCTCCCCCAGTACACAGATCACTAAAGTGCTACCATCGGGATGTCGGCCCCCCCTTTCTCAAAATCCTGGACCCGCCCCTGCATATAGTACATATCGTACATACAGTACTGCGTTAAGATGACTGTCTCTGTTATCAGATTCAATTTCTTTGTAAAGCGGTTAAAGTTTTGTAGAAAGTAAATGTTTGGTTTTTAGTATGATTTTTTATCGATTATTCACGTTTCAAATAGTGAAGCAAAACTGTGTGGTTTACGAATGATTTTACAGGAAACGTTAACTGTTACGGATTAAGTAACTTCAGAAAATGACGTGATTTACAGACATGGCCTACATAATATACGCCATAATATTCTCCGTGACGAACAATATATGCGTATAGATAACAATTTATCTCAATAATTCACTTTTTTTTAGATGCAATTGATGATAATTTGAACAAGTTTACGGATGCCGCGAATCAACTTCATGAACGAATAGAAGAAATGGACAAGAGAAAGTAAGTACTACTTTCTGTTAATTTCCAGTTTCTCGAACTTAAATACGAAAAATTCTTAGTGAATTATGTTTTAAGAAATAGTCACGAAAATTTTAAGAATAAGAGTAGTTCGTATATATACAGCCCTTCATTAACGCTCTGTTTTGAGTTCATTTTATATTTTACTTTTCAGCCCTTTCGCAGTCCGTGCAGTTAATGATCAACTCATGTTTATGGAGAGAGCCTTCATTGACCCACTTGGT
Source organism: Apostichopus japonicus (assembly GCF_037975245.1). Taxonomy (NCBI): domain Eukaryota; kingdom Metazoa; phylum Echinodermata; class Holothuroidea; order Aspidochirotida; family Stichopodidae; genus Apostichopus; species Apostichopus japonicus. The sequence continues at coordinate 4,467,514 of NC_092568.1, read as the reverse complement.
CTGCCCGGAAGACCACGAGAAAGGTAAAAAGACGGGGTAAGAGGGGAGGGGCGGCGAGAGGGGCTATACGAGAATGTCCTATGACAGCTGCCCAACTTATATCATGCAGTAATCTTTCTGTTGAATCAAGGAGTGCAATTAGTTTTGTATATACTCCAACAGCGTCAAACTTCTCGTCTTTGTGAGAATGGAAACTTTATTTTAGGGATGGTGTTGAAAGGAATTATAGTTTACTATTTGTATTACACTAATTTAAACTCAATATTTTGGGGACCCAACGTAATACTGAGCATTAGGTTGTTTTCTCGCCTTTATGCCCCTTTTCTACGGTCGCTACGTTATGGCATGAGACTAGAAAAGTTCAAACCAATTAAAGGTAAAGGCATATATTATTTAAAGTGTGTCGAATCGAATCCGTGACCTTATATCCTTGTGTTCTTTTTTATACAATCAGGCATGTCGTTTTCGCGCCTAGCAGTAAGGACTCCTACACTGGTGTGGCGTTCCCTGGTATCGTTGATCTTATGTTTGATATAGAAAATCAACCGGATCCAGAGAGCCAATGGAAAGAGGTTGAGAGATACATGTCTGTTGTCGCTTTCACATTAGACTCTGCTGCCACCACTCTCATGGAAGTAGACATCCTCGCTAGAGAATAGTCGAATCGTGGAAGAAACGACCTAGCATATCTGAATTATATCAGAACGGTCACCAGACTCACCGACATTTTTTTGTAGTAACAACAATACGATTTCAATCTCTCTATTTGGACATTAACACTCGCGGCACTCTCATAGAAAGTAGTCGCACTATTTCTATGTAGGTTACGTCAGAAAATACTTGATAAAATTGTATCATATCAGAAAATTTACTTGCTTTGTTTGCTGACAAAGTGTTCAATATTCATATCTCTATTTTCTTCAATTAATCTATTTGGACAAGCGAATTTCCGGCAGTTACATGGAAGTTGTTGTCTATTGCAAGGGAGGTTTCGTTGCAAATCTGAATCATGTCAGAACTGTCACTTAATGAACTAAAATATTTTAAAAATTATAACAATATTTCTACTTTTTTTTCAATATGTCCCATTCTTGACAATGATTTCGTTGTCTTTTATATATACCAGAATAAAATGTCAGTTGATGCTTTGGCAAATGTACATTTTTTAGTTTATTTTCTCTTACAGGTAATTATTTAATTCCACAAGAAACTTTCTATTTATGATTGATATGAAATTTCTTCTGAAATTATTTTCCCTTTGCTTCCCCGAATCGGTATTGTAAGAAATAAAAATATCAATTCTTGTTTCTACTTCGTGTACTGTGTCTTCCTGATTCGCATAATCATCAATTAAATCTCCAACAGGGGCCACAAATATTCATAAACACTGTTCTTAATTCGTATATAATAGTACGAAATTATGATACTGTAGGGATTGCCTGTGAAGTGTTCAGTGTGATTAGTGCGAATTTATGCAATGAATATTTTTTATTAAATATCTTTCCACATTATAATGAGACTACTCTTATTCGGTCGTTATTTGGCATTTCGTCTATTTAATTATAATTGAGCATTAAGATAGCTGGTTGCCTATAAGAAACCATATGTACTTCATGGAGAAACTGGTAAAGTGCAGACCCTCTGATGAATTTTCTGCGGCCAGCAAAAAAAAAATCAAACCTCTGTTAATACAAGAAAATATCATAATGAGCTAATCATTAACAGTAGTATCTTCTTGCTACTAATGATCATCGATTATGGTCTTATTTCTCATCTAAAACTATCGCCCTCTTAAAAGTTCCTTCAATGAGATGACGTATTCTTCATCACTGCTTGTTGTATCACCTGAGATGCTCACGAGGGAGGAGCAGAAACAGCGAAAGAGAATGCCCCAGTATGTCAAATAAGCAACAAATAAAAATGTGATGATGTTAAACTGGTTCAACTCGAAAAACAAAATATTCTAAACGCATTCCCGAATTCGCTACCTATAATGATCGGTCGCCGTGTATACTGAACTATATATAATTGGATAATATTCCTAATGAACCAAAATGGCGGTATCTTTCTCCCTTATTCCTATACGCAGTTTGCTCGTTGGCTCGCCTACTTTACGAAAACACTGACCGGAAACAAAGGAAGACACTTCTACATTATGAAAACCTGCGTTATGGATTCTCAATCTGACAATTACATTTTTGACATATTTGGCATGAGTGCATTTGAAATCCTCTATAGTTCCATGACTTAAAGGGAGTGAAGACTCGCGCACAATGAATCGTCTGATGCCGGTAATCTGACCTACATTCGAATGAGGTGTAACAGAAGTTTTATACACCACCATCGATCTCTGAAAATACACACACAGCTTGCTAACGTCGGTAATTAGACACTAGTGTACAGTCAATAAATGCAGCTACGGTCAATACCCACAACACAGTGTACATAGCAGCGGTGGACATCTCAGCAGGGAGTTGTTATGGAACTCCCTGATCTCAGGTCCAGATAAAAGATAACAAAGTATCACGTTTCATTACTGTCTGCATTTTGTAGCGACAAGTAGAAAACTTCACTTGCAAGCAACGGAAAGTTAACTTTTACAGAGGGCGGCACGCGGTTTGGGGCGAGTCTTCAATGCCTTTAATACATTATCCTACATGAGCGGGTTATCTGTGTCAATATGTCCATTGTATAAAACACTGCCAATATTGCCATTGGCAATTTACTCAGCTTTTTTATGGCAACAGGTAAATAAGATTATCTTACAAAATCAGTTTACAAAATGGTGCAGACCTAAATGATAAATAAGATATGCCTTAATGTCAAGGTTATAAATCATGTTATGGTTAAAGGTATAGCACTTTACTTATAACCTGCAGCCAAAATATGACCCGATTCTTTGCGTCAGAAGTGATTGATTTTCTTCAACTATTTGCGTCGCAATTGCCATTTTTGATTTAAAAATTTCTTTCAGCTACAATATGTTTTTTGGATGCATATCTTATGAGTTAGATACTGAGTTCCTCTTGAACGGTGCATATGATGCAATTTTAGGGAGGAATAAGGCGACACCTCTCCACATTCCCCTATCCGCGTCCCTTTATTAAAAAATAAATTTACATTTGCATGATGATAATTCCTAGAACTGACGTTAGCAGCTTGCATTTCATTGAACTTTCATCACCATACGAAGGAGTCTTTTGAAACCATGGCAAAGGTGCATATATCTATTCCATCGTTTTATCCATGTTATTTTCAGCCGTGCTACGTTTGGACAAATATAGTTTGTTTGACCTTCTCTGCCTGCGGGATTTGGTTTGATGTATAGGTTACATTGTCTGCCCACGGTGACACGCATTACAAGTCCCAGGTTACCAGTATACCAAGACAACCAAAATATAGAGTTTAAGTAATAGACTTCCAAATAACATGCGCTGTATACAAAACATGGTCGCGAAATGAGTCTTTCATAAATAATATCAAAAATATAAAAAATTGTTGTCTCTTGTTTGTGAATTTGGGATATGTATTTTCCTATCTGTTCTTAAAATGACTTTGTTCATTCAACTGTTCAACAAAATACCAGAAAATGGACAAACTAGAAGTGACTAGACTCCGATATACGTCATAATCGTCCATCAGACATTAGAGTCTGACCTTCAGATAATTAGTACGAGTACAGCAGCTTCAAGTATGAGTGCAAGTTTAATTCCACATTGTACTTATTAAGTACCAGTACAAGGCTCTTAACACGAACTAAGCGAGTACTTCAGTCGTGTACTCGTAGGCTAAGTATGAGTAACAGTAAAGCTACAAGTCGTGAGCGAGTACAGTCGCTACAAGTCTAACTGAGAAGAGAATGATTCTTGCATCAGACTGACTCTAGGTCGGGCGCAACTACTGGGGCAGGGGGTCGTTAATATCTGTCTAAACCCTCCGCCGAAATAATGGCTAGATTTGTTATTGTGGGGTAGTGGATGAGAAACTTTATAGGTTCTGCCTGCTCAATATGTACAACAACAAAAAAACATTACCCCTCCCCCGTTCTCCTGTAAACAAAGAAGTCTAGCTACGCCCCTGCTCTAGGTAAAGGTATTTAGATGGCGGTCCCACCGTCCGACTAGGAATGACAACAACATTAACTAACGAAGATTGCTACAACATGCCAACCAAGACGATAGGGAAGTTTGTAAGCTAAGTCTAGCTTCCTAATCCGCTCGTATACAAATATCGAGTCTTCACTCAATGTGTTCCTTTAACGTTACCTCTATAGTCTGTGGAGAGTGTATGCACGACCCAAATCATTTCAAGGAGATCTCGTATACATGTATAAGGCATGGTATCTGTATATTGTTAAAAGTGTGAGCCCTTCAGTACTAACCAGTTGAATACTTGTATATTGCTTGCAAGGTGTCGTATCATATACTGGATTAGTTTATGTATGCTCGTGTTTGCTCATACTGTAAGAGAACTTGAAAATTAAAACTACGAATTTTGACATTTTAGTCAAAAGATTGATTTTGTTACGTTGTTCTATTAGTTTGGTGGTTTGTTAATATGGGAAATAAACGACAATCAACATACTTCTTGCTAGCCATTGTTGTAATAGCAACAATTGTTTCCTTAGTTATTGGAATTCTCATTGGACGAAGTTTAAACCGAGATTCGGTGTCTCCTCCATCGAATGATGAAATATATCAAAGATGGAGAGAGGCAGTGGAGGAGGATGAAGATGACGGAAGCTTGACCAAGATGATAATTGACGAGATGAACCCAGAGAATATCAAAGAGAGTTTAAGGTTAGTCAAATTATAAATCGTAAATACTTGATTTGATATCAGAAATAGCATAATGTCATACTAACCTTCGAAAAACATGCCAAAAACACTGACGTCACAACAGAAAGTGGAGTTCATAGTATTTCAAAGCTGAGGAGGGTGGGGGGGGGGGCAAATTCAAAATATCCCCGACGGATTAAGGTAGGGGGTGTGGAGGTCCTCCCTCATGTTAAAATTATTGTAACATATGAATACATATTTAGATTACAATTTAGGACTACATAAGTAGCTCTAACCGTAAGACGGTGCTAATACATCATCAGAAATTCCAAAATCCCCCCTCCCCCCGACTGATTAAGGTAGGGGTCTGAACCTTTATGGGTCACACTCTGAAATGGATAACTTAAAGGAATATTAGGAGACCCCATCCCATTCCCTTACCCCTGACGTGTATCTTTGCTAAATAGTATAGGTCTAATATCAAGCAGTAGTATCTTCATACTTTCATGTACCGCTTCAAAAGGATCCGCCATTTTGAATACTGTTTGATGGCTACGTTGTGTCTAGGAATATCTGCTGATCGTTATGTCGCCTAACCCTATCCCCTCCCCCATCCCCCGCACCCCTTTATTATTTTACTGAGATGACAGATCACTTTCTTTTCGTCATCAGGTATCTCACTTCAAGAGCTCATCTGGGCGGAACAGATGAAGAGAAAGAGAACGCTGAATATGTTAAAGGTCAATGGGATGACCAAGGACTGGATTCCAGCCGGATAGTTAAATATAATATCTTATTATCCTACCCTAGGAAAGATCAACCTAACCATGTAAGTATATACAAAGGATTGGATTCCAGTTGGATAGTTAAATAGAATATCTTATTATCCTACCCTAGGAAAGATCAACCTAACCATGTAAGTATATACAAAGGACTGGATTCCAGTTGAATAGTTAAATAGAATATTATCCTACTACCCAAGGAAGGATCAACCTATAACCATGTCAGTCTATGAGTGTGTTAATGATAGGATTTGAGTTACCAGTAACGCCATGAGTTTAGGTCGTGTGCTCTAAACTATAGCTGAGTTGTATATATATATAAATATATGCACATATATATATATATATATATATATATATATATATATATATATATATATATAAATATATATACATAAATATATATATATATATATATATATATATATCCATCTTTGGCATCGAGAGCCGAGTAAGCCCGTACCTCACCCCATCCCTACCCCTCACCCGGTGCGAGTTTGTCATCGGACATTTTTTTATTTATTTTTATTCAGATATAATTATATTTGTATTTTAGTCAACGAATGTTTTTTTTTTAATTTTGGTGTGATTTGTTTTTCAGGCTTATATTTTATCAGAGGATAACAGCGAACTCTTCAAAACGGCTGTTGAGGAGACTGAACTAGTGCCAGGAGATACACTAGATAACGCGGTGCCACCATTTAATGCATACGCAAAAGCTGGTGTCGTGGAGGTAACGCATACATAATGAAAAACAATGTTAAGGCACCTTCTTTTACGGTAGCCGTGAAGAGACAGACGAGTTGTAGACAGAACGTTAAAATAAGAAATTTATATATAGTTGTCAAGTTAAGCGCAAATTGAAAAAGTTGCGTAATTTTCGTAAAGATGTGATAAAGGTTTATGAGTTATATATTGTAGGTGCGTTTCTCAAGGGATATGTTTGTCTGTCCCTCAAGTAAAACTACAGTAAAATTTTGTCTCAAGAGACGTATAAAGGTCAATTTTACTTGATGAGAGGCAATGCAGAGGATTTTGGTGAGAAATATGTCCAGGCTCAAAATAAGATCATCAAAACTGTATAGGGACTTGTTCTCCAGGAACTAACTAATATTTTTAGTTAACTTTTACTTTGTGCTCCTTATCTTGGACATCCAACCAGTCTCCTCTAACTCTATCATCAGATTTATACCATAATACTATGAGTTATGAGTATCCAGTTGTTTGTTTTCATGCCAACCAAATGCAATTGAAATGGTAATGAGTTGAAAAATTCAGAACAGTGAAAAAAACGTCTTATTTTCAAACTTCAGGGTGATTTAGTGTACGCAAACTACGCACGCGCAACCGATTTTGAACAATTACAAACAGAGCTCGGTGTCAATTGCAGTGGGAAAATTGTAATTGCAAGATATGGCAAAGGATTTCGAGGAGAAAAGGTTTGTATAGCTCCATTTTCGTTTATGTATACAGCCAATTGATTATTTAGTAACGATCACTTTAACATTGCAACCACTTTCGTTGAAGGAGTTATGTAAATAGAAACCTATTTGCGATAGTTATTGCACCGTGATGTCATATGTATAGAATAGATGAATGCATGATCATTACTAATAGCTTTTTTTCTTACTATATTAGGAGAAATTGTTTATCATTTCAATATATATAGAGTTAACAACGATGTTTGATTTATGTATGAATAACTTCTTTCCTTCTTCTTTTCGCCGTTAATTTTGCCTCGCATCGTACCACTTTAGGCCAAGCAAGCTCATCTCTATGGTGCGATTGGACTTATTCTGTACTCAGACCCAGCCGATTACGCAATCTACGGTGTAGACCAGGTATACCCAGACACGGTGTTCCTCCCTAGCACTGGGGTACAACGTGGGAACATTATAACAGAGCAGGGTGACCCTCTGACGCAAGGGTACCCAGCAAAAGGCTAGTTGATATTCCTTGCTTTTTTTTCAATACAAGTACATATTTATCAGAAGTACTGGCGTAATTTGAAGAAACATTCAATATTTAATTCGAAATGTTTTATAGTCAACAAGTTTATTCGACTCAGGGGGCTAACTATAGTAACTTTTTCATCCTGGACGAGAAAATTGAGATGCTTCATTCAGATACTCAATGAATAACAACAATGCGCTAGAATGAGTTAAATCAGATTCAGCTTATGATTATTATGGTAAACAATTTTACAAAAATACGAAAAATAACCTAAAATGAGAATACAGTTATAATCAAACTAAAATAACTATCATAACGTGTTCAAGCATTGAAGTGAATGTTACATCAGCGGGTTAATAACAGGACGAAGTTGATTCGATTCCTTGACACATTATCACATGTAAAAACCAAACTGAAAATCTCTAATTTTAGTCTCTTATCTTGCTATTTAAAAATTAATCGAGATTATAATCAAACTAATTAAGTCTATTGTTATATAATTTGGGTAAAAAATAGCATTGAACAATGTATGTATGTATGTATGTATTTCAGATCCTCCTGCAAGCAGAAACTCGCGAAGAAGCCTCATTGGCTTATCAAAGCCGCAAGCTGACCGAAGTCAGTCTCATACATTCATATTTAACGTCCATGATTATGAACTGTTAATTGCCAACAACTCTGTAACTGGACGACATACATTAATCTGGGAGTGACTCGAACCGGGGACCTTATGATTGTTTAACTTCGCTTAACTTCGCTTAACAATCGCTTAACTTAAACTCAATCCGCTGTTTTAAGCTAAACAACAGAAAAAATCATATAATTGCACCAGGGTTGTATAACTTATATAGTAAACGTAAGCAGCTATTTTTAAGAGTAACATGAAAGCACAATAGTTTTATGGCAAGTATAGAGGGCCCTACGAATAACATTTAAAAAGAATTTTCTTTTCAACATCGTTTTGTTTTTAGATTACATGTTTCGAATATCTGAAGAAGACGCGATTCTACCAAAGATTCCTGTTCAACCAATCAGTTATAAGGATGCTGAAGAATTTATCAAGTAATATTTCCATTTCACATTTTACGTTGATTAGAATTTAAGTATAAAACACAACGTATGTCGTCATATCATCTCAGAGTATTGTAATGTATATATATATCATAGTGAAACCCATTAGCCAGTTCAAGGGTATATTGTAGACATACCCGGATTTAGACTATGCGGGACATAGGCCATACATTCATTTGTAATACTATATACTATCATTAAATTCTAAGTTCTCACATTTGAATCCAGAAGGAGAACTTTCATAATTTTACAAACCAAGGATGCCATTAAGGATCTTCCAGGGTTCGCTGGTGTTGTCTTTTTTTGAACGCTCAGTCAAACCATCATAATAAGTTTTTTCTTCGCGTGTTTACTTACAATGGAGAGGACATACTTGTTATGAGTATACTGGTACGTTATCGCTTTGAGAATGTGTACGCTTAAAATGAGAGAACAACTTGCTTTATTGCCGGATGGATTTTAAGACACCTTTATTCACCCAAGGGGATTTAAAATAGTTAACTTTATTCCTACGATTGATTAAATCACAGCAAGGCTGAAATGTAAACTGGAGAGTGCTTTAGAATTTGCTGTAAGCCGAATCGGCATCTGGATTACACGTAACACCTGTCCAACCAATAGTTAAGAGCTCCTGGTTTAGTCGTATAAGATATTATTAACACTTGTATTATGGAAATAGCTATTTCTCTTGGAATATGATTTCTTACATTTTTCTTTAAATATATTAAACATAGGAACATGATCCGAAATATCTGAAATAACAATGCCAGTACAACATTAAGAGGTTTATTTGTATACAATATTGTTGATTAACGTAGATGACGTTTCGCACACTCTTTCAGATTTATTTATAGTTGGGTAAAACGAAAGGAAGATAATGCATCTACAATAAGTTAGATATTAGAGCAAGAAACATCATTGAACAAATCAATATTGAAGTCACCAGAAAACGATCTTTCTTTCCTTTGCATATAGCGTTCAGACAGCTGCACTAGGAATTACTAAACGACGCCATTTTGTTGTCAGGTGGCCTATAAATTACACCATTGATGACATATTGACATTAGCTTGATTTCCATTTTGAACCTCAGTGAAAATAGTCTCAGCGTCATTATAGAGGTCCATACTGAGATAATCTCTGAGTACACACTTAATGCTACTTTTAATGATGAAATATATCTTCCCAATACATGAAGCCTCGTGTTAATTTTCAGGAAATTTACCTACGCGCGGGGCTCCAAAATTTTGCGGGGCCTATTAAATGCCGTGGTCTACTTTGTCTATGCGATATAACCCAACACTGTTCGTAGAGCAATAAATAGTACTGTGCAGCAACGAAGTGTAGTGTATAATAGAGAATTATAGTGTAATAGCAGTTACTAAATGTGATTTGAATATTATGCTATTGGCAGACATTCATATACTGTATCTTCATAGTTGTACAACGTTTTACTGCATTAGTGGTTGAACATGGCATATTGTAGTTCACTTGGATTTTACCGTGCATTACAGAGCAGTGAAGGTATTTTGATGTATGTGTGTGTACTTGTAATACTCATTTGAAGTGATATGTATGTATATTAGATCCTCCTGCAAGCAGGAACTCGCGAAGAAGCCTAATTGGCTTATCAAAGCCGCAAGCTGACCGAAGTCAGTCTCTCACATTCATATTTAACGTCCATGAGTATGAATTGTTAATTGTCAACAACTCTGTAACTGGACGACATACATTAATCTGGGAGTGACTCGAACTGGGAGTGATATTGTCATGATCATTCGGTTAGTCTTGTTGTAAGGGGACTGGGGTTGAGAGTGGATCAAGTTGTTTGGTATTCGCACCCAGGTTTCTATCTTAAGTGAATTTTCTTCAAAAATATGTGTGTACTTGGTTTTATTATCTTGACCGGTTATTTCATACGTCTTAACCAACTCCCCTTCCTCCCTCTCCCCCTTCTCCACTTCCCCTCCTCTCCCCCACCCCATCCTCCCCTCGCCAAGCAATGACGATCATGTGCTATCTCTGATCAAATAACATATCAATATCGCGTTTTTATAAATCATCAAATCTATCATGACTGAACTAAAATGACATACCAGAAAACTGTTTTCCTAAACTTGCGTAAGTTTTATTTGATTTTATATTCCTTTAACAGGCTAATGGACGGAACCGAAGTTCCAGACGATTGGCAAGGTGCAATCCCAGGTGTAACTTACAAGACCGGGCCAGGTTTGTCTGGTAACAGGTCAGTATGGCTATTATCACTGAACTGATATGCGGTTCAGTGATGATGGCGTTTGGCCCATACATGCTGTATGAAGATCAGTTATGCGTGTGTAAGGATTGAGTAGAACATCATGAAAAATTTACTCCAATAAATATGTCAATGATCGATTAGCTGTGCTGTATACTCTGAATTGGAAAAACATACATAACAAACATATATAACATTTTATTGCGTTGCCAAGTTACGCTGACTTGATATCACGACAAACACTGGCATTGTTGCTGTGTTCAGTATAAAGCTTTGGAAATATTGTCAAAGACAACACACTACCTTTTACTTTTGCAGTAATCCAATGTTACTACAATTCGTTTATTCGGTTTTATTTGTGTACGTTTTCTTTGCCTTGAGTATACGATAACCGTTAAACCTCGCAAGTGGCCTCAGGTCAACGTACGGTAGACAGTACTAAACGCAACACCTCACACAGTTCTATGCCATATAGAGAGAGCTACATCTACATGTATAACATTCAACCAAATCCCTCCATATCTTTGATTTTGCGTTTGTTATCTCCTTCAGGCTGCATATATTTCTTTTCACAATCCACAGAAAGGTAAAACTTGAAGTGAATAACTTCAACGAAATCAGACCAGTACACAACGTTGTGGGGATTATAAAGGGTACCCTGGAACCAGGTAAGGTGAACAGCAAGTTATTGTTCTGCTATAAAAAACGGGATGAAAACAAAATATGAAATCCTGCTTGGGGTCAACCTTTAACCGAATATACATAAACATACGGTATATGCTAAATTTAGGCGATTATTTTATAATTGAAATATTCCATGGTCTTCCTATGCAGAGGTATATTTCATGAAACCGTTCGTCGGGTATTGTAACATGTAAGCTCTGTAGCCGAAGAGACGGGACAGCCAGAACGTATGTAGGGTAATAGTGCATGCGATTGGCGTAATGGTAGCCTACACAGATTCGATATCAAACCGCCAGACTGTTCTCCTTTCAGTGCAAAAAGTCAAAAAGCTGCAGAAGCAAATCTTTGATATATTTTAGCAAGTAGTATTTGTCTTGCTTGGCTTGCATGTCGGAGAGTATGAATGGAAGTACATGTGGTGCGAAAGTTGGTTAAATTTCCGACAACTTTAATTTCCTTTTAGACTTTCAAAGAACAGCGTAGGAAATTTGTTTACCGGTGAGAAAAGAAGCTTTTTTTATAAAATGACGAACAAATGCAGCTCTTAAAGCTAAAATTTCATGTCATGATATGGAAAGTTGAAAGTGGCATGAATGGTTAACTTTTCAGCTTTCATGTGAGTGGTATCGTTTACTCGGCAAACATTTAGTTTGACGATTTATCGTTTTAAAGTCAATAGGAAGGTTATATGGAGTAATACTAATACTAACAAATAGTCTTATATAGCGTAGACTCCAACAAAAGTTGTTCAATGCTACCTTTTAGTGATAAACTAAATTCGCGAAACGTCAGCCTTTTTGCTTTTCTTGGCTTTCAGATCGTTACGTCATCATCGGTAACCATAGAGATGCATGGAATTATGGGGCACTGGATCCCTCAAGTGGGACAGCTGCAATGCTTGAAATCAGCAGAACATTTGCAAAGTTGGTGAAAGAAGGTATAGCCGATCACTATACTTGTTATTACAATACTTCTTATTAAGGATTAAAAAAAATGTTATTCGTCAAGAATCAAACTCCATTAATTAAAATCACAGTATTAACTTTGAAAGGACGTTGTGATAACGTGAACTATCTACGCGGATATGTTTACATCTGTGTGGCGAGTAGTAAATCATGTTAATAGTACAATTAGGGAGTACGCTCTTTGTCGAGCTTAATTAGTAGTTGATTTCTTTCCTACTGTACCATATACACACTAAGTCCTTACTATGTAAGTCTACTGTTTTATATATTTAACTTGCATGGCTTGAAATGAATTGGGATGATCTAGCGTAAGGTGATCATTAGTGCCGCGAGGTGACGTTACGGTACGTGTTTGTTATGACGTCAAATGATTGAACGTGAGGTGACGTGTCTTGTGATGGGATGAGATGACATGACGTTACGTGTATTAAGTGATGGTACGTGATGTGACAAGGATGACGAAAGGTGACGTCACGTGTTTAATTAACGTGAAGTGGCGTGAGAGTCGAGAAAGGACGTATACCTCCCCAGGATAAAATCAATGGGGCTCACCTCCACCCACCCTCCTCCCAACAGGCGGACAGAATACTTTGAAATATTATATACAACGAGTATGTGTTTCAAAATTTTCAAATATAGCACCATTTTGCATCTAAGCACCCTCCTCAAAAGGAAGGAGACACACCACCCCATAGACCCCTCCCTTTGACGCCAACTCAGCCCTCCAGTACAAAATCGTTGGTTGCGTACCTGGTGACGTGTGGTGTCCTGTGGTGACGTAACATGAAGTGATATGAAGTGATGTGGGGTGGCATGGTGTGTGTTGGCGTGAACGTTAACGTGTCATATAACTCTTACCTGGTGGTTTCTCCCCCCTCAAAACTGCAGGACACTGGCGCCCTCGCCGGTCTATTCTCTTCATTAGCTGGGGAGCGGAGGAGTACGGTATAATGGGAGCATATGAATGGATAGAAGTGAGTTTTAATGATCATGTCAGAGTAACCTAAATTGTGACAATTCTTAAGATCGAATGTGTAGATCGTTCGTCGAATGAAACAAATCTGTCTTTCAAAACTGTTCATACTTGGTAAGACAATTAAGAATTTAAACATGTATAACTCCTGGGGTCTTGTAGTCTCTTATTCTCGAACGGTTTAATGTAGACTAATTTCAAAGATGTTCAAATAACATTTATAGTGAAATGGATCACTTCTTATACTGCAAAGTGGGATTTCGACCCTCCAATCATTTCTACCTTACTTGTAACGTTTCCCTTTGCAATCATACAGCAGCAATACTATTTAACACATACGGTACGGAATAAATGTTATCCCTTGCATTAAGTCTATTATTTTCTCCGTAAGGAATTTGCCAAGACTGTTTCGCCAAGGACGATAGCATACCTAAACGTCGACATCGCGGTGTCAGGAAACCACGCTTTTCGAGCTCGTTCCAGTCCAAGTCTTTTTGACATGATTTACGAAGCTACCCAAAAGGTAAACCAAACACACAGTTACAACCACATTAGAAAGTCTAACGTAAATGATCAGCTAGTAGTTTCATGGGTGGGGGAGGGGTGGGGAGGGGTGTGGAATGGGTGGGGGAGGGGAGGGTGGGGTATAGAGTAACTAGCCGATGGTGAAAACTGATATGTCAAACATCACGAGAATAGATTGTTTGAAAAGAATATGAATATGTTATACAGAATCATTCGGTGAAAGACAAAATCATAACAAGCGATTCGCCAAGGATGTTTCATTTCAGTACAATAAGTTTTTCTTTTATAAACAACTTACCCCCGTACGCGGATCCAGGGGTGCACAGCCCCCCCCCCCCCCAAACCATTTTGTCAACCTCTCGCACAAAAGTCAAAAGTAGTTATCTAATTTTAGACCTTTGTTATAGTCGAAATGTGCCTCAGGATGCATCATATGACATATAAAATTCTACCTTTTTATTCCTTCGGGGGATTCTCTCTAAACCCCCTACATAGGAGTCGGATTCAACGGACCCAGGGCCACAAACTTTCCCCTATAAAATCCTGGCCACTGGCCCTAGTTTAATGATGTAACGATATGTATATAAAATACACATGACAATATTCTTTTCCTATAAATCAGAATGCAGATTCACTACTCATGACTAGAATATGTGGATAATGAAAAAAAATATGAGATCAGTCATGCTTGAAATGGAATCTTGATAACATTTCTTATTATGTTTCAGATTCCAGACACACCTGACCACGGTGGTACAGTATTTGATACATGGCTTGCGAGAAACCCTCGTGAAGATGCTGACTTACCTGTGTAAGTATACTTGTCGTTGTATATGTTGTAATACGCTAACATGTTATGAATTATGGCGAGAAATTTGACTTACATAAATAGTATTTTATATCTTCATAGGGTTGTAGTTTCATAGGTATGAAAAGGTTGAAGCGAGTTGGTGGGGGTAACGTGATCCATTACGTCACAATGGCGACCATTCACGATACCAGTTGCTTTTCTCCACGGACCGACGGAAGACATATAGTCAAGTAAAGTGTACAGGTGGTAATGGTTTTGAAGTTTGGGCACAATTTTGAATAGTTTGGGCTAAGAATTGCCCAGTGTAATTCAAATAACTAAATAGGTAATACCTCTCACTTTGTGGACGTCTGGAGGGTCTAGTCTGTCCAAATGGAAACAATATGTCAGTGCGACCTAACTTAACACCAAAAACTCATTTTATTGTCTTTTTAGAGTGTCGACAATACGAACCGGAAGTGACTTTCGACCTTTCATTATGGTGACAGGTATCCCGTCAATTGACATCAGATATGAACGAAATATGGTAAACCGTTCCACTCCACTTATGATCGTGCTTATTTCTCACCCCATACTATCCTATTATGTTCTGTCCTATCCTACCGACCTATACCCTATCCTCAAAAGTATCTAGAACCCAGGTAACTCATCTTATCAATGGGTATAATTATTGTTATGTGATATCGTCTAGCAGCATGTTTAATGGGGGAAAAACTGCGATAACTATTGTAAACAAAATAATGAACCTTTCTTTATATGATTTCGTTTTCATCGAAAATTCCAGAGCCTTGGAACGCCGAGTTACCCTCTCTACCACACAATGTACGAAACCTTTCACTTCGTGTCTGCTGTATTAGACCCTACATTTCAGTATCACCTTGCCTTAGCACGAGTATGGGCCGAACTTGCCCGATCATTGTCCGATGCGCACATCGTACCTATAAACTGTTCGGCTTACGCAGAAAGAATCAAATCAGGCGTGGATCAGCTCAAAGATCTATACGAAGACAAAATGGCAGTTCGTCCAGAGCCAATCACTTTTGGTACGTAAAGTGAGATTGTTAGCAATATTATCCGATTATCGATCTGATCTGATCGATCTTATCACACATAGATTGCCTGTTTTTAGTTGAGGGTGGGGCGTGGTGGGTGTGGCTGGGCTATAGCGATGAGTGGAGGCGGTTGATATGCAAGTCACAGAACAGAGTCAGTCTTATTTGTGTCAGTAATTATCAGACTCACTACGTAAGGGAGTAGAAAGCCAGTAGTTAATTGAACCTGGTATTTCGGCTCTGCTTGATTTAAGGAGTTTGTCAATCCCTATTTGGAACACATTTAAAGCAAGAGGATTTAACGAAGACAAATATATCGTAGTTTCTTTGTAGCTTTTCTATATAGTTCATGTCATTTATTTGAAATGAAAACATGAACGATTTAGTGACTGGTCTTATAGGGCTAATTTGAGAAGCTGTGTGAGAGACAAATATTCCACTTGTTTATATTCTTTTCCTTTCAGCTGCGATAGACGAGCAGCTCCAAAAATTCACAATGGCAGCAGCCGACCTACATAAAAGGATTGAGAACATGGACAAAAGCGAGTAAGAACCTTGACCATTTATTTAAATTCTTGAAACTAAGACGAATTGATCAGCATCTTAACCCAGAGAGGCAACTACAGACGGCCATTGAAATCGGTCGACCATTTATAAGCTCATTTGGGGACAATCTTTGTATTTTAGTAAAGTTTCGTGGAAAACGAGGGGCTTATGCCGATATTGCAAAGTGTGGCATACACAGCTTGGCATTTATTAACAGAGTGTATGGAGTATGGCAAGCAGTTTTAACGTTTACCTCTCTTTTTTACTTAAGTAGAAGTAATTTTACTCAATTAAATACAGCTAACATTAGGTGAAATTAGTTCCCCTGAAGTAAAATTGCATTTTACTAAAGATATATTGTATAAAAAGAGCCGTTCCCTGCACTTAACTTCATTTCCGCTACAGTAACTGTGGTTATAGTGAAACAGATTAGCAGCAAACAACCTACAGTTAAACCCCGATGCTTAACCACACGTGGAAATCTTTTGATTTTACTTCATTGTTCTTCATTTTGTCAGTTCATGTTGCCAAGGTAATGGTTGATAGAATAAGACTAAGTCCTTTTAGAGCTCTACAGAGCGAAATTTGCAAGAGAAACGAAAGCCCATTTTTGTTTTGATTTCTTTTAGTCCGTTTGCAGTTCGTGCTGTCAATGACCAGTTAATGCTGTTAGAGCGGGCTTTCATAGAACCGCAAGGCATGCCGGGAAAACCCTATCACAGGTCAGTAACACCCTAATTGCCTTAACTATGAGCTTTCAATGGTTTCAACTTCGTATTCTTCGTCAGTGCAGTATGGGCCACGTGGTGAGGTTTAACTTATACACTATCTATCTACCGAACCTACTACCAGGCGATTCCATCAAGCATATAATTACTTTTCTCTCTTTTTTGCTTCAATACAATTAAGCATGAGGGTCCTATTAGAGTGAGGATTTCACTAGAATGAGATTTGTAATGGACTGACAACTCATCAAGGGCGTAGGAACCGGGGGCTGGGGGGGGGGCGCAAGCCCCCAGTGAAAAATGTGGAGGGGCGGAAGTATCATTCCGCCCCCCCCCCCGCTTCGCAAGTCAGAAAACCCCTTTTTCATTTCCAAATGAGAAAAAAATCTCATTTGGAGCACCAAATTGCATCTAAGGCCAGGTGAAAATGCAAAATTATATACAAAATGGAGTGGGTGGGTTGAAGTGTGCTATATTGCACCAAATTGCATCTGAGGCCACCTGGAAATGCAAAAAAATTCCAAAGGGGGAATCCCCTCTCCTTAGACCCCTCCCCCAGGCCGGCCATCAGTCTTCAGCCCCCCTCCCCCCACTCAAAAGTACCTTCCTACACCACTGCAACTCATGAACACATCTAAGCATCCATCCAGAAAATAAATGAAAGATGAGAGTGCCCTTCAAATTCTGACTTTCAGACAAATATTTGAGTAGTCAGTAGGTCGCAAGTTGTTCGCCCCTAGTTTGAATGCGTATTCCTGTCATAGGATCCGGTACATAAGATTTGGGACTTGCCTGTGCACTTATTTGAAAGTCACGGACACACTTGACGATATCAAGACGGTTTAACTCAATAATATCACTCACCGAAAACGACTGAGAATAGGTAGATCAGAGCCGGCAATCGCCTCAACTGTGGTATGCTGCACGATATGTGTCTCACATGAGAGCATCAAATGACCGTACCCGGATGAAAGTCTACAACGCGCGCCTGCGCATTTGCAACCCGGAGAAGTTAACACTCAAGTTGTTCCTCCTGTTCATTTCAGGCACGCTGTCTTCTCACCCGCCAACATAAACAAGGCTTACAGGGACGCCTTTGCGGTGATTGCTGATAAAATGCTAGAAGTTGAGAGAGCAGATGATCCTGAACTCGCATGGAAAGAGGTTGAACGCTACATGGCCATAGCTGCCTTTGTATTGGACTCTGCTGCCACCACTCTCATGGAAGTCGACATACTTGCCAAGGACGTTTCTAGCGACGAATCAAGATACAACTCTTGAGCGAATACTTATATAACAGTTAACAATATTTTAATTTCATAAAAATATATAGAGTTACCAGCTTCATTTATTATTCATTTGTTATTATTATTGCCGAGAAATTGGGTAACCAAGTGGGAGGTGAGACTACAGGTTTCTTTACAGGTTCAACCTCAACCCCTTACATCACACTTCCCCTTTCTCGTCTTATACTTTAAAAAGGAAATTCAAGACCTCGTTTCGTTTCTAATGTCTTATATAAGTAGTGTTACTATATTGATGTATACCAACATAGACTTTATATCGACTGAAAGTATCCAAATAACCATGGTGACTAAGATAATAAAATGCTATACTAAAGTGGTCCGGTCACCCACTGTCAAATATTGTAACCAACCTCTTATCGCACTTGCTTGATCACCTGCCCCTTACTGAAACATTTCATTATCAAATTTAGCCCATCTGCAAGTTTGTTCCTTTGAATCTAGAGAGTTACAAAGTACAAGAATGCAGTTTTGACACTTTCAGTAAGTTTTGGCAGGTCAAAGGTAATTATGGATGTGGATAGATTCCCGTTTGCCACTTCCGATAAGTTTGACACAATCAGTGTCATTACCAGTGTTCAGTATTTAATGATCTTCCAGCTGGTTTAGTGTTGTATTTGATCCATGTGCAGTGTATCACTGTATGTTTTCATTGTGTAATGTATCCCAGTATAATGTATCCCTGTGTAATGTATCAGTGTATAATACATTCCATGTGTAATGTATCCATATGTAATGTATCACTGTATAATGCTCTATCATTGTGTAATGTATCAATGTTTATTGTATCACTGTATGCTCTCTCATCGTGTAATGTATCCCTGTGTAATGTATCCCTGTGTAATGTATCAGTGTATAAAACAGTCCATGTGTAATGTATCCATATGTAATGTATCAAACTGTACTACATTGTGTAGCACATCAATGTATAATATATCATTGTGCAATGCATCATTATGTAATCACAACTTAGCATATCTGTCCGATCCAAGATACATGTTAAGTTGAAGACAAACACTACATATTTTTGCATTCTTTAATGTTTCCCATCTCTTCTACTGTAACCATCATCATCTCTTCTACTGTAACCATAAACTCTGTCAGTTTGAAGCACAGAGATTACATGAAAGCCTAACTGCTGTTTGTGTGAATCTACAACCAAGGTGGCTCACACAATTTCCCTAAATTCCATCAGATACTTGTAATTTAATATTTCATGTTTACTTTCAAAAAAATAAAATGCAACTCCCAAAAAGATGACAGACAATCTGTGATATTCCAGACAAGAAGCTGTATTTTATTTCATTCCAGGCACGTAGCCAAAGGGGGGGGGGCAAAGGGGGCAGCCGCCCCCCCCCTTGAGCATATTTAAAAAAAAAAATTAAATGTTTTTATGATATCGCTAGTATTTTCAAAAGAGAAAATGCTAAGAATCAACTAACAAGGCCTAGGAAGTGCCATTTCCAGCGATCTGGGAGGCATTTTCAGCCAAATTTTTTTTGTACGCTTCGCGCCAACCATGGTGGCGCTACACTTAGATAGTTTGCAATGCCGAATCTACAGTTTCGCCCCTCCCTTGGCAAATTCCTGGCTACTCGCCTGTTTCATTCAAACTTCCTTTGAATGCATTGCTGCATGTTATATGGCTTATGTTGCCAGCATAATTAGTTAATAACCAATGAACCATATGGAAACCTTCCATGCTTAGTTCTGCCACATGAAGTTTATATATTACAAGGTACCCATGAACCATCTCATGTTTAAAGACTTCAGTGATATTTTTTTCAGAAATAAATTAATGGTTAAAATTCTTTTCACAACTGATGCAAGGCTAAATACACAGTCAAAGGAACGCTTCTAATCAGCGGATTGTTTTGTAGAAACATTAATAACATTAATTAACGAACGATAGTGCAAAATTTTCACAATGATGTAGATAGACAAACGACACTTTATTTTCATGATTTCAAAGAATGAGTTGTGCAGAGCTTAAAACTTGGATGTATGATGCATTGGCTATGCCTCATCTCTATCGACAAAAATACTGCATCGAGTCCGTCTTTTGTCTCTTCCGGGCTTGCATCTCTCCAAAGAAATTGTTGATATCTTCTGTTTTGACGACCTGTGGTGAAATGTAGCGAAAAAAATGTGTTAGCACGGTGGATACCGATCCCTTTATTTCCACAGACAGGAAAGAGATGAAGGAAGGAATAATGAACACATGATTTGGAGAAAACGCTCGAAGAAAAATGTTCATTTGGAACAAGCAGATGGACAAAGGAGATAAAATGAACAGCAAATTATCCCATGACTTGGAATTTACATATCTGTTCACTTGGTACAGACAATTGACCAAGGGATGAATGGATGAATTAGCAAATGAATGTAGGACTGATGGATGATTGACAGAAGGACAAGTCAGAGATGAATGAACGACTAATGAACACATGACTTGGAATTTACATATCTGTTCACTTGGTACAGACAATTGACCAAGGAATGAATGGATGAATTAGCAAATGAATGTAGGACTGATGGATGATTGACAGAAGGACAAGTCAGAGATGAATGAACGACTAATGAACACATGACTTGGAATTTACATATCTGTTCACTTGGTACAGACAATTGACCAAGGAATGAATGGATGAATTAGCAAATGAATGTAGGACTGATGGATGATTGACAGAAGGACAAGTCAGAGATGAATGAACGACTAATGAACACATGACTTGGAATTTACATATCTGTTCACTTGGTACAGACAATTGACCAAGGGATGAATGGATGAATTAGCAAATGAATGTAGGACTGATGGATGATTGACAGAAGGACAAGTCAGAGATGAATGAACGACTAATGAACACATGACTTGGAATTTACATATCTGTTCACTTGGTACAGACAATTGACCAAGGAATGAATGGATGAATTAGCAAATGAATGTAGGACTGATGGATGATTGACAGAAGGACAAGTCAGAGATAAATGAACAACTAATGAACACATGACTTGGAATTTACATATCTGTTCACTTGGTACAGACAATTGACAAGAGGATGGATGGAAGAATTAGCAAATGAATGTAGGACTGATGGATGATTGACACAAGGACAAGTGAGAGATAAATGAACAACTAATGAACACATGACTTGGAATTTACATATCTGTTCACTTGGTACAGACAATTGACCAAGGAATGAATGGATGAATTAGCAAATGAATGTAGGACTGATGAATGAACGACTTATGAACACTGACTTGGAATTTACATATCTATGGTATACAGGGTATGTTCTTTGACATTCTGCCGCATAGCTTGATTCAAAATAAGTATTTCTTTGGGGCAAACGTGCGCTGTTGTTCAACCTTAATCTACACGATATGTAAGACTCATGTAAGGAGATAAATAGTATTCACCTTTCCCTTGTCAGCAAATGACTGCAGAAAGTCTCTGAGCTCGGTTTTCATGTCATTGTATCCTGTCAATGGTAGAAAAGAATGTATTAAAAACAAAATTACATGTAAGATGAAAAATATATATAAAAAACTTACAAAGTACTCAAAGACCCCCGCCTGTAGTTGGTTCTCAATGGTCATTGTAAACTCTAATGCAGGTGACAATTGGAGATATTAATACACAAGTTGATGGGCTTTATGCATTACACTATGAACTTCACTTTATATCTAGTCTTAATGTTCATCCAATTTATATTAGGACCTGACATTTGAAATAACAACACAAAGTGAAGTCCTTTATAGCCATATGACAATGAAGTCTTATATCTCTGCAACTCAAAGAGTGGGGACCATGACCATTTTAGGGGTCCCTCAATGTCTTTTGGAGGGTTTTTGGGGTCACAAAAAAAAAAGCAGAAAAGAAATGGAGACAACCTTGAAAAAAACTGACTTCAAATGTTGCAAACTGTAACACCATTTTGCAACTAAGCACCCTTTATCAGATAAAAGTTGCTCAAAGGAGGAAGGGGATAAATCTTTCTTACAGCCACAAACTCCACAGCCGGGGGGTCGGGGTGCCAAGATGATGATGAAGCTGAAAATTGGATGTGACCAAGCAAACAACTTTGAATAGCAGGGTCTTATATCACAAACAAACATAAAACTTCCAGTAAATAGTGATGATAATATAAGCATGTCAAGAATACCTTGCAGGACTTCCACCTGCTGTGTCCGGTCAAGATGAGACAGAGCCTGAATTCCTTTCTCGTATTGCGACATACCAGATTGATTCAGCTTGCCTCTCTCTTCGTACGCTAGGACTGTGTCGTCCTCTCTGACCAGGAACTCTACGTGTAACCTCTGGTACATTTCCTGAGAATGGAGAATAATAATTTTAATTAATATTGAACTAATGTCACTTTCTGTTGATTGGATAAGTCTTTAAAAAAAAATAGTTGGCTTTGTAACCTCAATGAATTACAATCACAAACAACACATATGATTAAAAATAACATCAATGCTGTTTCTTATGTTTCTATATTATCTAAAGAAAAAGTTTACACAAACAGATCTGTATCATTTGAACCTTGCAAACAAAGCCTTTTCATTTTATCCTGAAGGTAGAAATAGGCTTAGAATTTCTCAGTACATGCTTCCTCAACAAGAAACATTGTTTTAAGATGTCAAAACAGATTGTCTCATGCCAGTGTACTTTCAAATTTTACACATGAGCAAGTTTGAATTAATCTAATTTCGATTCCTCCCGGCCGACAAAGATCGACGATGATCTACTAGCATTAATCCAACCACGAACCAGATCTCTGACAAACGATAACAAGTTTACTTTCACTTAAAGGATGAGCCTTCACATGTCATCATCTACAAAGGAAAGAATAACTTGAATGTTTCTATACTGTAGCTATTCTGGTTTTCAAGATATTCGGTTTCATGATATGGTGGATCTCTGGAATGTTCCTTTAAGGCTACTTGATAACGATGTCCACTCCTCCTCAGTGCAGGGATAAATGTTTATGGAAATCCACTGTTATATTAATTCCAATTAAAATTAACTGAAATGTAGGACTTTTGGATAGCCATTCATTTGTCAGTGGTTCTTGACAAAATTGTAATGCATTGTAACCATATGTTATTTGAGGCCATCCAAAAGTCTTATTTTCCTTGTGAAGTAATACTATAGTTTGCATCTGATGAAACTGACCTAATCGTCTGTATATTGTGTAAATTGGAAAGATTTGTTGCAAAAACTTCCGGATCAACAGTGATAGCTATGCTCTAAAGAATGTACTTTGAGGTCAAATTTTACAAAATGCATCTGGCAACAGAGAGAGTGAAATCATCATGGTGATTGAGCTGAAATGGCTTCGGTTTTCTTCATCATGCAAAGAGAATATATCCACAATGTACCATAAATAATCTTAAAGCAGAAACAGTTATGGCTTCAATGCTGAGCTCATCAACAGCTTCTCATACATGTTCACATTTCACAAGTAACATTTGTGCAAAGCGTCTGCCATGAATGACATCACAGATAGAGCAAATAATGTATCTCTCAGAGTAACAAAGAGCTTTTTTTTGCAAAACAAAACATGAGTTTACCTTCATATTATAAACAAATTTGGAGTTACCGGCGGGTTTATTGCTTTGGTATTTTGAAGTTAGCAGCGAGATACATATTTTGGTTTTTGATACAAATGTTGAATTGTCTGTCACTAAACTATCCCCTTTAACGCTTTGCAGACTATTTTTTTTTTTTTTTTGTCAGTGAATGCTGATAACATCAAGACATGACCTAAAGACAAATTTAAAACTTACCATGCATGAGTGGCAAGCACATAGCTTAGATCTCCAACTATTCTTCCAAAAGACAGCACCATCCGTTTTCTTCACTGTCCGATTCTTCAGCTGCTCCAGTTGACAAGATGAAGATGATGAAGATTTACCATCTTCTGTTTTATCGGTGGTTTCACCTGAGCTTTGTCTGGATTTTTCTTTCTCCTCGTTGTTCGTTTCTGAAGGCTTTCCATTGGAATCAGAATCCACAACGCTAGAGGGTTTCGTCTACGACAGACGAGGGATAAAACAAACACTTTGATATATCATGAAACACATTATCTCGTGAGGACCACCACTCTGTCTATTAAACATGTAAACAACTATTTAAATAATTCACCTTGTAAAGCATATAACAAAATGCTGTACAGTTACAACCAACATGAAAGATCATCTTTTGATTTACAGATAAGTTTGAAGACACTTGTTGGCACCTTTTCAAGTTTTACTATTCTTACAGGCTATGAGAGTAAACACTTTGCAATGTTTTAAAATCCAATGCAAACAAGTTTGGGTTGTCTTTCCGCTAAATACTGCCAGGTAAACACAGCATGGGATCTATGTTTATTCCTAAAATATACAAATGTTGGCCCAAAGCAGTGTCCTTAGTCATTATCAAAAAATTACATTTTGAATATTTTGAAACAGTCTCTAGACTTTGGACAAACTTATTGGAATTCATAGTGATGAAGCACACAACAAAATCTTCTACTATAAAACCATGTTGAGAATCATTTCTCTGGCTTACGCTTCTACTGAAGGTAAAGTGACCAAGTTATCTCAGATTTTACACTGCTATTGGCTGATTCATATATTGGCGGATACAAACCAGCTCCTCACTGCTGCAGTAGACAAGGTAATGCATGGGGAGGGCATTGGACACTGAAATGTATACCACTTCACTAGCCACATGCATTGTATGTCTGATTTAGTAAAGATGCAAACACATCTCCACAATAATGCTACGGCGACATTAACAGCAACATACATTACCACCAATATGGAATTTACATACACAGCTAGATTTAACTTACATGGGATGAGGATGATGTGTCATCCTTGTGATTGGCATTATCTTTGTCCGCCTCTGGCTTCTCCTCCTTGGAATCTGATTTTACCTCGTCTTTAATTGCAGCAGCATCGGCAGATTTAGAAGATTGGAAGACATCTTGGGAAACACCCTGTTCCTGCATAAACATGAGAATTAATGCATATTCAACAAGGAGGATGGATGGGTGGCATCCCATTTGTCAGCACAAGGTCAACAAATGATGGGAAATATTCCAGTTTCAAGGTTTTGAAACCACATTGCATGTCTTGATGAAGATATAATCAAACTTAATTTGAATAACAGCTCTTTATTTTGTCCTTTAACTTTTATACTTAATTTAATCTTGGCTGTGTCAGCCTATGGCAATTGACATTAAACCTGGAGCAAATCTAAGGTATGTAATAATTGTGTAAAAGTAAGAGGGCCTGACGTTTCAATCCTAGCAGGATCTTCTTCACAGGCTGAATGACAAGTAACAGTAACAGAAGGGACAAATACAAGCACAGAATACAGATAGGTTAATGAACAGGGTGAACACAAAAGAGATAGATGTAAGAGGATTAGCTGACAAGGGGATGGAGAGAATATATAATATGTGAATTCTTTCTCCTCCTGGACCATCATCGCCTTTGAACTAACTATCAATATGTTTGAGAAACTGAGCAAATGTTGCAAATAAAGGAAACGATCAATGAGCTGATGTAACCTATTAAACTGTCAGATTTAAAAAGTAAGATTTAGACGGATCTGTTTTGCAATTACATTAAAATTTAAACTAGAGCACCAATGGTGCAGAAGCTCAAACCTTTTCGAGCTTAAAAATGTAGGGCCCACAAAACTTTATTGCCCACCATATTTCAGGCCATTTTTCAGATTCCACCAATTTTGGGCCCATGAGGGATAACCCCCCCCTCCAATAGCAGAACCCTGGCCACACCACTGGCTATAATTCCTATTTTCCCCCTTTAAATCCTATTTTACCCACTCTCTCAAACAATACCACTGACCTACCCTATTAAACTTTCTCCCCTCTACCAGAGCAGACCTGAAGCACTCCTTGCCAAAATTTTGGCTGGCTGCCTACATACCTCAGGCTCAAAGACTTCTAAGAATCGGCAAGTGCTGATTGGCTATAGGGCTCTCATGCTTACAGTTCAACAGTTAATAACAACTCCCAGTCCTGCTTTAATTCAACTAACAACCTCTGCAGAGCTTAACCACAAATGTAAACAAACACTGCAGAGACTGGGAGACAAATTAAAGGAGCTTTGGCAAAAGGTGAAGGCTCAGATTTTTTTAAACAATGGGGATTAATTGTAATTAATTAACTTTTGACCAAAAATTATAAGGCATCACCTTATTCATACACAATCAAACAATCATCAGTTCAACTTTGAATATGATCCATCAAAATCTTGAGGAGATTGAGATATTTGAAAATATTACAAAGAATGACCCCCGATGACCCTCTAAATGACATTTGACCTCAATTTTCCGAACACCCCTCGTAACTATCATCGAGAGGAACATTGTGACCAAGTTTCATTATAACTGGCCATACACTGTACGAACAGGAGCAATTTGAAAATATAGGGCCACGGCCCGGGCCACAAAAGACCCCTAGTTGATCTTTGATCTCAAATTCATGAACACCCTGAAGGTAAAACTTCCATAGTACTGTCGTGACAAACCCTCAACATTGTAACATGGAATCTGTAGGAGAAGAAGCATTTTGCGTATTTCCACAAAATGGCCCATTACGGCCCACAGGTGACCTTTGACCCCAAATTTCGGACCATCTCTGATGGCCCTATACCTTATGGTCCTTGTGTCCAAGTTTCATGAAATTCCATCAAACACTGTGCGAGTGGGAGCGGTTTTACCAATTGTTGACGGATAGAGTGATAGACGCTGCACTGTAACAATAGCTCACACCAGCATGCTGGTATGAGCTAAAAAAAAATGTGGCTTTTAGAGCAACTGGATTGTTTAATTACTAACATTTTAGGTTAAACATTTCATTAAACATGATGCAACTCGCATCTGATTCAGGAAGCTATGAGAGCCATGTTCTGTATGAATGCCAAGAAATGTATCAAAAGTACCTCTTTTTTCAGTAAATACAAAGCATTACTTTTTTTTGTAACAGAAAAGGGCCCTTTACCATTTTTGTAATCAAGAAGGTCCCTTTTCAGCCTGAGGAATAATGAGACAAATGCTTTCTGTGTACACTACCTTTCAACCTCACTCGAAAAAATAAAAAAAATAAATATGATTATATTATTAGCATAGATTAGCATTTTAGAGCTATTAATAGATAATTTATAGAGTAAAGATATCTCAACATGCACCATTTGATGTAAATTGGATTTTTTCTGGATTAATTACACCCCCTCGACCATCCCATACACAAGGGTCACCTTCAATGACCTGAAGGAAGCACCCTCTAGTCTATGAAATCCTTCTATATGCCTCTGGCCCTTCTATAAAAGTTTAAACATTTATACCTAACTCAGTGAGGGAAATTTTGGATTCCCCCCCCCCCCCCCCGACCCCAATTTTGCAATCCTGTACGCCACTGGATTTTCTAACAATCTTAATCATCTGGGGTAAAACTTATGCATGAAGTAACGAAACAAGTTTGTCCTCAAAGTGAATTTGAACTGCAAGGCAAATGTAACCATCGGCTCTAAGAGCATAAGGACTGCAATCTTAACTTGATGACATTTTAACAAATCTGTTTTCTAATTTACCTTCCCAGCGACTTGGATAACATCAGTTGGTACCGAATCGACATCAATCTCATGTTTGACGTTGCTTTCATCCTTGACTTCTGTAATATCTGGAATATATGAATAAATTTACCACATTCTTTCGAGATAAATGTAACAGTTTCTTTCCGTGTTTAGCATTAAGCATAAAACTGGCTTTCTGAAAAGTAGAAGATCTGCATTATGAACACCAGCTTATTCACACCAAATCCTATGCAACATGTACATGGTTAATACACGAAGCAATATCTATAGTTTCAACGGACAAGCAGAAGTCTGAAGAATACTAGTAACAAGTATCTATTTTCTATTTCTTTTGCTTTTTCGAATAAGTAACACTAAGTTCATCTGCGATGAAAAATGTTTTTAATATCAGTTATCAGTCATCCATATAAAGTAACTTTCGGCTTCATTTAATCAGATATCTATCCTTCGTGGACCAGCGATGACTTGACAGATATTGGCAGATTTGTGAACTCTGTCGTTAGTGCTGGAAATGAAAAGGTCTTCACAGATCGCCCGGGCGTGTTAATTCCAAAGTACATTGGCATTAGACAGATGATCTTCCTTGACATTTGAAAACAACATGTATGATGCATTAATGGAGAAAGATTAGGTTTAATCTGCAGTTTGCTGATAAAACTCACCACAGTAGTCTTTCTCAAATTTATAAATGTCATCTCTGTTGCGGCAATGCCCCCAGATATGGAGCTAAATTAGTCTAGCCTTAGGATAATATTAGGAAGCTACAACAGAGTACTTTACCCAATGTGAATAGGCCTTTCGAAAGACATATTCAAGGTTAAAAAATAGGTCATGTCCATGCCAAAGTAAACATGAATTTTGGGGAATTCTAGGCGACCTTCTCAGGTTCAGCTGATATTGGGTATATTGGATACACCAGTCATATGAAAACATTAAACCTATGTTCACAAAATTTTGATCATTTTTTGGGTTATTCCTAACTTTCATGAATTTTTGAATTTATAATTAGGAAATTGGAATCATAGTTTGGTAGCTGCTTTAAGAGTCTCAATATCAGCAGAAATACATTTCTTGGCGGAAAAGTTAAATATAGAACACGCAATAAAAACTGCTGTGGAACAAATTAGATGATTCACTGACATGTACATCTACTTCCATGATGAAATTAGAACCTTCAGGGCCTTCACTGAAATCTATGTCTATTTTCAGGTTTGAACCTTATTTCATAGTTTTTTCTATGTTCTCTTGTATAAAATTGCAATTTTCGTTTTTTTTCCATATAAGTTTGTCCATTTTTGGTTCCTTTTGTTCTTCCATAGGGGTCTACTTGCACAAGTTCTGCTTTCCTTAGACCTTCTCTGCTTTCTGGTTAGAAAATTAGTTTTATTCTTTCTCCATTTCTAAGCTTACTCTTTGTTTGTATCAAATTAATTGTAATCTTCCTGATCCATGAAAGTAGAATTAAATCCTGAAACTTGAAATTATAAATCACACTCACCGACAGAATGTAGTGTATAAGCCCAGAGAAAGTCATTCTTTGTCATACAGTTTGTGCAAACCATCTCTTGGTACTCATAGTTGGAAGGGAGTTCCTGGATACCAAGATGCTGTAAGGAATTAGTATAAAAAAGAAAATTAACAGAAGCTGGATTGGTAACATTTGAAAACAAAATGAAGTTCCATCAATATACACTGTCAGATTTTGCAAAGTTGGGCCAAAAGTCTCTCCAACTTATGATTTTACCCTTTAATTTTTTGGGTATATTGGGATATTTAAAAAAAACCTTTATGTGATGCAATGTTGCTACGGAGATACACAATCAAGTCACGGTACTCATACCTGTGGGCAGGAGTTAATCAGTTGGATGGGACATCAATATTTAAAGGAATATTTGTGTCCTGTAGCTTGCAGTGAAACAAATTCAAGTGGTGTGTCACCATTCTAGAAGCTAAAAATCTGCTATATTAAAGGTTAAGAAATCGTAGCCGATAATATTGCAGATTTCATGGCATAGTACTAGTTTGTACAAAAAATGCCATCATCACTTTACTGTACCTTTTACCATAGTTTGATATAAAATATTGGGAAGTACAACTTAAAGATTTTGGTAGGTTTGGGAAATGCACATTGGTCTTCCTGCTGCAGACTCGCTAGGGGCCTACTATCTTTGCATTAACGGTTGGGGGTGGTGCCACCCGATGGTAGGCAAATACGACACAAAATGCAGATCGACAACAAAAACAACAACAAAGATTAGTGCTTTACTCTGTTTGATTATAAGCTATGTCTTGTAGGCTACCAATCTTGCAATGAAACAGACATGAAGGATTGTAAATATCTCTTTAAATGAATACAGCTCTAGAAAGAAGAAAGTGTAATTAAAGGAATTAGTCTCACTAAGTTTAATCATACCTAGCCTACTTACTTACCCTGCCATGAAACCAGTCCTCACAGATTACGCACTGAATCATTTCATCATCGACCTTTTAAAGATCAGAAGAAAGGACGAACATTACATGACTCACGAAGCAGAGAACATTTAAAGTGTTAAGCTGCACCAAAATAAAGAATTACCTTCCAAAATGTTATCAAGAACATCATAAGCAGTGCATTGAAACGATATAGACCTGTGTTGTTGAGTTAAAACCAGTGACAAGTTAAAATAGGATATACTACTTAAGCAAACATATCCTGAACACTGGCTGTTCTAAATTTTCTGTGACCCCTCTCGTCTTCTGAGGGAGTTGTAAATCTTTGGTCGATTCGAATCTATTGAGAGAGGTATGGTTTGAGAATAAATGAGTAAGGGTTAACCCAATTTCTACAGACAACTGCCAGGAAAAGGGGGGAAGGGGTAGGTATGAAGATGGGATGGGGGAAAGGGGGCGATAATTGAGAGAAAAACTTACATTGTCTTCTGGGTCTGGGTACGGCCTCTTGCAGGAACAGTAGAGTCCATTGAAATTTTGATTGTACTTGTTCTCCTCATTCAGGGGATCTTTATCCTGCAAAAAAAGTTCAATTACACCCGATAAAAATTGATACATTTCTGACACAAAAATATCAGAGACAATATGAAAAGATATTTCTGAATTCCAGATAAAAATAAAGCTACAGGGTTGATTCTGCTGCTAAGTTGATTCTTCAGCATTTAAAGGTTTTAGAATCCTGCCAAAACCATATTGGTACCATCTATTTTCTTATTGATCCAAATAACACATACACGCACAGGTAAATAATTTTAGTGTTTAATTATATGCATTGTAGTTTGAGGGCTTCACATATTGTCTCTTAGTAAAATACTATGTGTTCCTGTGTAAAAAGACTACTATACATCTTTTGAGTTGTATAGCAATGTAATAATCTTGCATAGTATATTGTGATGCGATACCAGATAAGTTATTCCCTAAGGCATCTGATAAACCAACAAAGGCAGGAGTTATTACAACAAATCGCAACCTCTTTGGCTGTCCATTTTTAAGTCTGTGTTTACTGTAAATATATGCTGGAAGCAATCCAAACACTTTCTGTACCCCTCTAACCATTGTTACACTCTACTATACCTACAAAGAGCAAATCTTGTCCTCGTATGTTTTGATCAAGT
The DNA here is from genome assembly GCF_037975245.1 of Apostichopus japonicus. Lineage (NCBI taxonomy): Eukaryota > Metazoa > Echinodermata > Holothuroidea > Aspidochirotida > Stichopodidae > Apostichopus > Apostichopus japonicus. The sequence continues at coordinate 4,435,870 of NC_092568.1, read as the reverse complement.
CAATCAAATTGGCTAAACAATTCTCCATCTTTAATTGGAGTGTGTCTATGCTCAAGCAGGCTCTGGTTTTGAAGTCTTATCTCCAAAGAGTAGAGTAGTGCACAGTAGTGAGTCAGTTGGCAATGGTCGTCTTTACCAATTTCCGATATCATGAGCCGCATATCTACTTTCCCAGTGTGGCTGGAACTTGGTACCCAGCAAATGTTTAAAACACTTTAACAATTAAACCTGCTTGACCAAAAGACCTGCTGTCATCCTGTGTAGATTCAACTTAATATACAGCCTATGCCAGAAGCTGAAAATGAATCCGATTGAACTACATGAAAACATCTTTTGAAAGATATCGTTGAAGAGTTGACACATCCCAGTCTTGAATCCTAGGAAGCCACGGTAATCACTGAATCCAAACGGTTTGGAGTTGCCAAAGCCCCAAATCTAGTAACAAATATGATGTTTCATCATCTTGTATGTTCGTCACAACTGACTTTGACTCAACCTACCGCAGCAGACTTGCCTCTCAAAGTTGTGAAACTGACATTCGTTCACTAAGACCAGAGGTCACTGTGGGGAGGGGGGGATGTGGGGGAAGGGGTGAGTTTCAAAATGGTTCCCAGGTCACACAGTAGAGAGCGCAGTATTTAGAAAGGTAACAGGTAAGTGAGGCAGGGAAGACAATGATACTAATGACAACATGATTGACTATTCACGACATGACTTACGGATACTAGTTTACATGTCAGGTCTGCAAACTTGCTGTTTCCACAGTCACACTTGAAGTTCCTGCAATCCAATAGACAGAGAAGCAGTAGTGCACCTTACGAATGGACAGATTTTCATGAAATTTTCAAACTTAACTTAGAAAAAACTTTATGTATCTCATGAGAGCCATAGACAATGTTGAGAGGAGTATGAAAAGATAAACGAAATAGACTCTCAAAGTTTGTCAAAGATAAAATGAAACATTGTACAATATTTTCTGTACATTAAATGTGTCGGAGTGAAGGACGTTCAACTTAAAACACTGGAGATGACTGAAGATTACAAATGAAAGGTAATAAGTTTCAAATTTAAAAAAAAAACTAAAACACAAGTTATGCACGTTGTGTTCGATGTGTTGGTCGGCTTTACAATTCACTAAAACATGAAACAAGACCCTATTGAACCATTTGACTATTTCACGCTTTGTGCATAGTCTTTATTTGAATTTGATATATTCCACGTACAGTATTGTTTTGCTGTTTTTTCTCTCGGCACAACTTGTAGGCTTCTTTCACGATTTCAGTCCGTGCAAGAAGATCAAATGAACTTTGTTTACTTTTCATTCCCTCTATGTCAGCGGTAGAAACAGGGACGTAGCCAGGGGGGGAGCAGGGGGAGCGACCGCTCCCCCCCTTTCAGTGTCGATTTTTTTTTTTTTAAACTGTCGTTTTTTTAGCATGGTATTTTGTCAGTGCTCTTTTGGTCTTGAATACTCGTCAGCTCCGTTAACTCGATTGTAATCGTAGTAACATTCACGCCTACTGATTCAACTACTTACTTAGTTTGGCAGATGCAATTAGCTAAATTTAGCTTATAGCCAATTACAAGCCTACAGTTGGCCACTGCATAATAAAATACATATTGCCTACCTAACCGCACTCTATGGAATGTCACGAACTGTATGCACAACAACGTCGACAATGTTCGTTCAATGAGTCGTCCTAAGTTGTTGCACGAACAGCATGTTATGAAGCTAAGCTAGCAATCGTACGTGATACGCACTTCCTATAAATAATTATTACACTGCTAATACACTGCGATAACGATATTTGTTTTTAGGCCACTGCATATCTGGCTGTATTACAAAATATGAAAGTTTATTTTGTCCATCAGTTAAGTTCGTCAAATGTATTAAAGTCCAGACATTGGACAATAAACAAGAATCATCCTACTGGAAAACTTGTAAAAGAGCACTATGTTTGTCTTTCTGATATATTATGTAAAAGAACATGTAAAAGAATTTAAACAGGAAACAAAATCTGCTGATACTGATATCATATGATCATGGCGTAGCCAGTATGTAGCACGATAATTTCATTCAACACTCTACCCGCCGAAAAAGACTATAGGATCCGATCTTGTCAGTTTTTTAACATGTAGTTAAGAACCCGTTTACGCAGATAATATTTCAGTTGAGAAAACACTTGAAAAATTTGCATCAGATGGCAATCGTCGGATAGCTCTCGCCTTCTCTTATTAGGCTAACTTAAACATTTACTAGCTACAGTTGTATCAAAGACATTTCTGGACTATCTTTGTATCTACAAGTATCAGAAGTTGAAAAGTAAGACTACTCTGTACATGTACCTTCAAGGGCGGCGGAACCGGGGGGGCACAGGGGGCAAGTGCCCCCCCACTTTTCCTCAGGTTAAAAATGTGCCCTTTTTCTACATAAAACTTGTACTCTTGATCACCTTATTAGGTCAGCGATATTTCAGTAAGAGATCTAATGCTAATTTAGAACTATCAGGGGCGTAGCCAGTGTGTAGCACTGTAGGCCCGGGCGTACACTTTTTTTGGCCAAGTTATCTTTTTTATTAAAACACCCATAATTCAAATCCATAAGCTTGCTGGACGAGTTTAAGAGTCTAGACAGGAAAAACTATTGAAATGAACGTAGCAAGATTATGGCTAAATAAGGTGACCTATTCTTCTGTCATCTAGGCTGTCATTCATATCGCGTGCCGTTTCATTCAATACTCTACCCGCCGAAAAAGACTAGGATACGATCTTGTCAGTTTTTTAACATCTACTTAAGAACCCGTTTACGCAGATAAAATTTCAGTTGAGAACATTCCACAGTCAAATAAACCTATCGTTGATTAACAGACTTTATATGTATAGAGCTGCAGCACTTTGTTGCCTGTTGTTGTCACGATCGGCGTTACAAGTTCCAAAACAGCCTTTTCGATAAACATTTACTAGCTACAGTTGTATCAAAGACAAATACTGGCTATGGTTGTATCAAAGACATTTCTGGCCTATCTTTGTATCTACAAGTATCAGAAGTTGAAAAGTAAGACTACTAAGACGGGGGGGGGGGGGGGAGGGGGCGTTGATGGAGTGATGTGTATACGCAAATAAGATAATACAATAAGATTTATAAAGGGTACTAAATATCAGGCTGCATCAGTCCAATCGAATTTCTGCAAAGTGCCCTTTGACGTCGGTGCCCCCCCCCCAGATTAAAAGTGCTTCCGCCGCCCTTGTGTATGTACCTTGCTAATTTTAATACATTATGTATTATTGAATTACGTACTATTTTAACTCGTTTGTTTTTTGGGTTTGAAAGTGATATTGAATGAGGTGTCTCAAGTTAGCAAGAGGCCAGGGAACCAGAATGAACACTAGGGAAGGGCCGTTTCCAGCCATCTGGGGGGTTTGTAAAACCAAAAATTTTCTTGTACGCTCCGCGCCAACCGATGGTGGCGCTCCGCTTAGATAGTCGTGCCTACAACTTTGAAAATCCATATCCATCGCAAAAGTGCTCCCCCCCTTTCAAATTCCTGGCTACGTCGCTGGGTAGAAACAATATCCACCATTAAGCCGCAGTACCACAGTTCAGAAAACTAATTTTTTTGTTATCGTTACTGAACATTTCACTGCATTTGAGTGCAAAGTGTCTTTGGCTTGGACTAATTTTTTTACCTCAGCTATTTTGTTATTGAAAGTACTGTAGCTAATCTCCATTTTTGGAACGGTAAGGGTCTTATGCTTTCTTTAAAGTACGTACTCGTGATCAAGCAGAGCACAATTAGATCCACACGCTGCAATAAAGATGTAAATGTACACATATCGAATATTCATGATCTCAATTTGCATAAATGTAATCAAGGAAGAGCAGAGTTGAGAGACTAATATCAAAATTAGGGAAACAACACCTGCTGAGTATTAGCATATGAAAGAGAGATAACAAGAAGATGAAAATAAAAATACAGTGAAATTGGGAATCTTAATATGAGAGAAACTAGATGAAATAAGATGATTTAGGCATTGGTTAAAGTTACATCTACTGTACAATACTGTACAGACTACTGCACGTTGGTCTTGGCTATTTTTAAGCTGGAAGAAATGTTTTGCGAACATGTAATGTTGTATGTAAATGAAACATGTGCAACTTCGGTCTGCAAATAGAAACTAGGTTAGTTCATCACCTGCTGGTTGTAAATGAATGTGAGCATAAGTCTAAGGAGGGTTGTAAGTTCCATTTACATTACAAGGTAGTAGTTTACTTGTGTGATTAGATTTTCTCAGAGGTGACTAATACTTGTGGAAATGTGGGAAGCGATTTGAGGGAAGGGAGAAGGATTGAAAGATTGTAATAGTATATCACAATGCTCAGTGACCATCATTATGACTGGAATTACAATGGGGAAGAAGAGAACAGGAGGTCAAGAAAGGAGGGCAGGAAGGGTTTCTGTTATGTCTTTTCTGGGGAAGGGGAGACAAAGGAGGGGGAAGGAAAGATACAGGAGGGGAAGGAAAAGAAACAGGGGGGAAGGGACACAAAGATTGGGGGAAGAGGTCACAAAGGAGGGGAAAACAGGAGGGGAAGGGACAAAGCAGTAAGAGAAGGATAAACAACACAAAAAGGGAAGGAGAGCAACAGGAGGGGAGAGGGTAACTGTGGGGATGGGATGAAACAGTAGGAATAATGGAAACAACACAAACGAGGAAGGGGTGGAAGGAAGGGGTGGAAGGAAGGGGTGGAAGGAATGGGAGGGAAGGGGAGAGTAAGGGAAGGAGGACAAGGCAAACCTGAAGGAGAACATGTCAAAGTTAAAGGAGCAAAGGGCAGAATTAAGGGGAAAACACTCAAAACAGTGCAAACCTAAAAGAGGACAAAGCAACCTTGAAAGCAATGAAGGGAAATATTCAAATAACTTGATGCCAAAAAAATTGCTCTGAATATTTTCATAAATCTTACAATATTGGAGTTCCCCCTCTAAATCACTGTCAGAATTCAATTTACTCTTTGTGCGGCCATTCTATAGGATATGCAATCCACTTTAAATAACAGCACCATGATAAGCTATTCGTGTTTGATATGTATGTCTATGAGTAATGGTTTACCTTTTAGTGTACAGCTCATACATCTCATGTCCGTCGTGGCAAGCATAGCTACAGGCCAGGCAGATGCCTGCCAGGGTCCCCTCTGATGATGATGTGCATGTGTTACAAGCATACAAAGCCTGCCTATCTTGATAGCCCTACAGTAACAAAACAGGCAAAAGAATATATATTAGCCTAAAGGTCAATAATAAATCAGCATTTAAACAGCCACTGATAGCAAATCATCATATCACATCTACAGTGAAAGGATAGGAAAATATCATAGATGCTAATGAAATATGAAAACTACAGAATTATAGTTCTAACACTAAATCAGACAGCCACTGATAGCAGCTCACCATATTATCTGTTCTCTACAGTGAAAAGATAGGAAAATATCATAGATGCTAATGAAATATGAAAACTACAGAATTATAGTTCTAACACTAAATCAGACAGCCACTGATAGCAGCTCACCATATTATCTGTTCTCTACAGTGAAAAGATAGGAAAACATCATAGATGCTAATGAAATATGAAAACTACAGAATTATAGTTCTAACACTGAATCGGACAGCCACTGATACAGTAGCAGATCACCATATTATCTCTACAGTGAAAAGATAGGAAAATAGCATAGATACTCATGAAATATGAAAACTACAGAATTATAGTTCTAACACTGATTCAGGCAGCATAAAACTCTCTCTGGGATCATTCTTAACAATGCCTTTACCTGTTTTATAATGTTTAAAGTGTGAATGTTAAATTTTAAATTAATTAAAATTTCATGTACAGGTACCTAATGAAAGTTAATGAACTAGAAAGCAGCATAGCAATTGCTTATGGGAAACATATACAGACATTCTCGAAATGTAGGGTTGCACAAGAAACAGCAAGGCCTGGAAATACAATCTTGTTAACAATTAGCCAAAGGTGGACCAAAAACAGGATATAATGGGACATGATCATACAAACTTTAATTTTTAATTTACTTGGGATTTTTCTTTAACCTAAAATGTAACTTATGGGAAGATAATTTAAACCGTCCTTCTATTACATTGTGATAGGTAAGACCTCATGTACTGTAACTAGATGAAAATTTGCACCTCAAAACTTTTGAATTTATAACAATATAAAAAGGTATAACCCACAACTTTTGTTAAAAGGATTTTTTGGTTGATTGCTTAGCAAAGTTTGCTTTTAACATTTTTTTGAAACTTTTGGACAAAAACCACATACTTGAGTAGAATTTTTTAGCGCAAGTTATGAAATTTTGTGATATTTGGAAATTATTGATCTGGCAACAGTAGACTGGATGATGTCATCAGGGCACTTCAGCTGAAAATGTCTTTGTTTTTCTTTACTTTGTAACATTTTATCCACAGAAAAAAAAAACGTTTCTACAAACCGGAGGCAAAACTGCAGTGTGGTTTTGATGATGCTACATGAATAATCTTATATGTATGTGACACACTAGACTGTAGGGTATAACCAGGATGAACTATGTACTTTACTCTAAGTAGTACAGCAAGAAGCAATTGAGATATGACAAACAATATTCACATTGGGAGCTGATGACCGAGCTGGAAAATGTTCTTGTATTCAGCATACTGATTGATCTCTACCAAAGACAACAGCCTTCTTCTACACAATGTGGTACACCTACAAGCCGTACATTAAGCAGGCGCCGGACGATTTTTACCCCCTGGTCCCCAAGATTTAGCATCTGGTTTGCCTCTAAAACATCTAACTAGGCGACAATTAATTTCGTAAACACACCTGGTCATTTCCCCAACGTTACTACATCCAAACCTGAAGTTTTTATTTGGCACTGAATCTCTACCATTGCCAAATACGACGGAAAACTTAAATCAAGGGCAGCAATGATAAAATACCGATGATTCACAATGATATCGTCCATTCATTTAGCAATGTTGTATGAATATCAGAACAACATTCATTACACATCTTTGTGCACAGGCATGTATGCAGCGATGTATATAGCAGCTGCAAAAATTATTGACACACTTAAGTCAATGGAGATTTGGTCCAGACTTCTGATTCCTATCTACAGATGCCCTTAAGCTAATTTCCAAATTTTGCAAATAGCCTCTCCGATTCTTACGAGGCAAAACGCATGTTATCTAATAGGCTGGAAGGTGGGAGATACAGTAGATTATAAAACAAGTATTTACAAGGTTTTCACAATTTGACTACTAGTGACCCCAAATGACCTTTGTGACCTCCAGCAAGAAATATAGAGATCTTAAACTCAACATTTCACAGCTACATACTAAATATGAGATTGGTCCAAGATTCCCTTCTTGAGATATCATGTTTACAAGGTGTACACAATTTGACCCCTGCAGACCCCAAATGACCTTTGACCTCCCCAAAACAATATGCTTTTTCTACTCAATTGTGGTACTCCTACACACCAAAAATAGATAGTTCCAAGCTTACCTTCTTGAGATATCCTGTTTACAAGCAAGGCTTCACACACACACACAATCATCCCCCTGCATGACTAAAAAGGTTATGAATATCATCAGAACCAAAAAAGATACATTTTAAAGAAATTTTTAAGTACACACAACTTTGACAGCTTGAAAACAAGCAAAAACTTTAATACATGAGTTATTTTATAAATTTTGTTTGAATTCATACTGTACACTATGGTATCTCAAGTACTGTACGTTTGAGTATTGTGTAGACCAAGCTACTGTACAGAGTGTTTACATTTTTTTATTACAACATATTGTTAACATCATGATTAATAATTTAAACTTGCACAAGCCTTGGCTACATTGCAACAGTACTAAAACTAACATATATTTAGTCACTTTGTGATATAAGTAACGTACCTTGGTTAAGGTGACCTGGATACTTTTTCCAGGAAATCTGGGAATATAGTGTTGTCCAGGCTTGTAGCCAGTATATATGTTTTGTTTTTCTTTTTGTGCATGCTGGAGAAGAGGAGGTCACTAATGTTGCCCGTTCCAGGAGAACATTAGGTTTGGAAAGGAGGATAATTACATGCCAATGGTGCTATAATTTCTATAATTTTTAACTACATTTGTGTTGTACAAGCTTTCATTTTTGTAGCATTTGTTATTAAATGTAAGCAATTCTGAAGAAAGTCTGAGAGATTAGGAAGAGGCCCAGCCCCCTCCCCTCCCCCCCCTGGCAATGGCACTGATGATGACCATATCCATGGTTATTAACAACACTGTGTGCATTAAAAGGGATGGTGGAATATTGAAAGCCTCTTTGTGTTTTGGCAGTTTTACTGTTTCAGGGATGATGAAAAATCACATCTCATCCAGAAACAAGTATTATGTCCAAGACTTTCTTTGGTAGCTGCAAGTCTCATAATTTATCACTACCAACTAAGTGCAAAACGATGTTTTCCATGTGGACTACAGCCTACGAAATTGTGCGAAAATTTGGGTTGCCTGTTACCAGTGTTCGACTTATGGCCAAAAAATTGCATAGCAACAAATTTCGACAATTGCTATACAAAATTTTTGTTGCATAGCAGTTCCCCAATATTGAATAGCAGTTTTGAAATTACCACAAAACGGACCAAATGTTGGCGATCAATGTATTAACTAGAAAATGTTTGTTTATTATTATTATTTATACTAGTGTTGCTACGATATTCGTTTTCAATATCGGTATCGGCCGATATTTGCAATATCGGCAGCATATCGGTATCGGTAAAATTTTGCCTAATTGCCGATAACAGCAAACCGATATTGAACTTTTCTTTTTAACAGCAGAGCTACCTGTACTTATTTATACTTGCAATGATTTGTTAATCTGCCCAAGACGATCCATTTCTTTAGCGTCAGTTAAACTCAGATTCATTTACGATTAATATCCATGGAAACCTGACTCTCCTTAACATCTAAAAACACCTCTACGGCGCGCGAATATAACCAATGACCTTCGTGAACTTTGGCCTACACACAGCATTAGTGCAGCATATATACACTGTACTAACCATTCATTTCCTCAAAGGCCTCCGTGAAAACCTTGAACATGATGCATACAGTAAGTGCACAGTTCAGCAGTGTTGGAAAACCTTGTTCAATTTCCCGCGAACACACTGCCGATTTCCCGCCGGTGTTCGCCTGCCTAGCACGCGTAACGTGCGAGCATAAAGGCGTGGTGTCCAGGGGCCCGTCTTAGGGCTATGGTGGGGTCATGGGGTAGAACCCCTCGTGGGGATCCTGGGGGAGAAAGCCCCCGAAAATTGTTGTCATTTTTTGCGATGTCTGGCGATGAAAAAATTCACAGTTGAGGATGCAAAATACTGATAACTTTTTTTATTTAAATTGTCACGATGAAAATTAAATTGTCACTGATGAAAATTTTAAAATGACAAGTTAAAGTAGCTATATTATGTTATAAAATGAAAAGAGATTTAATCTGTCTTTCAATCTTTAAAAAGTGCAACTTACAAAACTTCTGATATTATGAAACAAACAACGTTCAGCAAAGCCCCGTTTCTAGACTGCCTAACAATGAATAGCGTGCACTATGCGTACATTTTTACAACTGCAGTGTTTAACCCTATACCCAACTACTGTACCAGGGTACATGTGCTGCGAATTTGCCCAGGTACCTTCCCAACAACTGTGAGCTCATCCCCTGTGTAACACCTGTTTGTTAACATTTTTTGGCACGTTGCCAGGGAACCTTTTAGTTACGTGAGATCCGTAACCGCCGAGGTGGTTAGGCTATTCGCTTTACACTGAACTATGGTAGGATATTATTTTTTCAGGTTTTTTTTCGCTATACGGTCAAGTGAATAAGTTGTACATTGCGTATAAACTCAATAAATTATAACTTCTACATTGTGATCGACAGTTCGTAAGTTAAGGTTTGAGTGTTTGCTCCCAAATCTGACTAGGAATTTGTATCGCACAAATCGGCACAATGTGCGATGCTGATTTGGAACGTCTCGCAAGTTTGTCGTTTTGGATCGCATTTTGCGATGCGATACCGGAAAAATCGAACACTGCCTGTTACATTTAAGCTTGCTTCACAGCCTGCAGTCAAGCTCTTCTATGAACGGATGGCCAAACAGGTAAAGTTGTGATTGACAGTTTCACAAATTCTGGGATTCCAGAGACGGTTTTAATTTCAGGTACCTTTTCAGGGACACTAGTCATCTGGGTCCGTTCATGGAATCTGGGGACTGTTCCCAGAAATCTGGTAATGGTGTGTCTGGTCACCGGCATGGTTACACTATTAGGTAATGGCCTAGGCTACTATTTATAAAATTACAGGGCTCGCATGAACTTGAAGTGAGGCGTAGACCAGTCCTAACTACTAGCCAAGTGCTAAACTGGTAGTTACAGTATTACTAGTAGGCCTACAGTAGTCTACTTTGGAATCCATAACGTTGGGCTGGCCTAAGTTCTATACCGTTGTGTATGTGCAACATCTGTCATCGCTGTCACCAAGAACAGCTTTAGCTTCCTCTTCCAGTTCTTCATTTTCTTCTAACACATCCACCATGGACAGCGTACCGCCTCCGTCGCTACTCGATGGCTCCTGCATTATCGTTTATAAAACGCTTACTCTTAGCGAAGACTAATGAGTAACACACTATACTAGTATTATTAAAAAGAATTCATATACTACTAGCCTAACGTTAGGCCCCTAGGTATTTCACAACGATATGTTGTAAGGTTCGTGCGCTTGTGTTTGTTGTGTTGGCGCGATTTGCTTTTCGCAGACGTCAAAACCGCCAGGTAGTATGGAACTGTTATTCCACCAATAATCTTTATTTCTACTCTAATAGCAATGTAAGGAAGCTGTAGGTTTATTTGTCTCATTTGTCTCATTTGTCATCAAACAGACAGGAAAAGATACCAATGATTGAATAAAAGGTACAGTTTGTTTTATACAGTTTCTAATGAGAAGATGACAATCGTCCACTACGTAACCGTGGAGATGTTTTTTTTTCTTCTATTGTCAGTTGCTGTAAATGTCAACCCATGTTTTTTCCAGAGTTCTGACCCTGATGTAATTTATCGGAAACTTAAATATTGCTCCGTGTTCAGTTTGAAGGTCAATAGAGAAATCTTGAACACGATCGCAGTGATAATAGGCCTATATGATACAAGTTAAAGCTACACTTTGCGCTGTGGACTTGCTGTAAACTGAAAGTACCAAGCTGGATTGGTAAAGTAAATATTTTGCTCAATTTTCCAATAAAACACGTATTCTACACGCCATTAGTCTGACTTGTAAAGATTCATTTGAAACCTCGTAACTGAGTTGAGTATCTAGATTTTCCAATTTATTTGAAACACCGGGAATCATTTATCACCTGCCAAAACAAAAGCAAGAATACATGGGGGGGGGGGGGGGGACGACCTTTCCAAGAATTAACAAAATCCTCACTTGTCCCCCGTATGTTTGTTAAAGATATGACAGTGGTCAGTCGAATGTCTTCATTATTACCTTAGTACTAAGCGGTAACGTTAAAAAATACACCGAACCACTTACTTTTGAATTCTTTTGATATCTTACGGTTCTTTTCCATATTTTTATTGGCTTTCTGAACTTTTTTATAATCTGCTTTTCATTATTCTCTACTTCTGTTTGTATATGTTATTTTTCATTTTTTTGTTGTGTTCTTTGTTTGTAAATTTTATGTTTTAGCTCAGAAGTGAAAAACATTCTTTGAGATGCAGTGATTGATTTGGATTCTAAATGAACTTGCAACTTAACCATGAAACTCAAAACCTAAAAGATGGTAACGTTTATGGACGGGTTGATAATTTTGCTCCATGATAGATAGAGCAAACCTCACCAGACAATTCACGGTTATGTTCACGGAGGTTTTTTAGTCTGATCCATGGCTAGTAACATGGTTATACCTTGGACCTTAGAATTGATCAATGCAACTTGTTGTACCTTTAAAGGATTGGTTCAGTTGTCAAACATGTTTATGTTATATGAAAGAGGACAATAAAAGAAACACAATGGTCATGAAATCTCACAAAATATTTTGGGGAAAAAACAAAGACTTTTCAGGAATGTGAGGATGTGACATCACAGCTAGTCAGATTTCAGCAGTTTCTACACAATCTGATAAAACTTTACACTTGAAAATATATTTAACCGAAAAAAGATATTTGAACAGTTTTTTCACCATTGTGTTTCTTTTATTGTCCTCTTTCATATAACATAAACATGTATGACAACTGAACCAATCCTTTAATATCCTTACAAGGACCGAACCTAACATTCACATGCACTAACTCAATTTATGATGTTGAAGGAGTAGTGCTATTCAAACCATTATCAGCCTCTTAATTTGATTTATGCTTCGCTTCACTGCTACCGTTAAAATGACTATTTTTCTTTCCTTTTTTCAAAGGAAGTTAGAAATCGTTCTACTGGCGAGACAGAGTTTTATTTGTTCGTCTAAGACAAGAACAAAAACCGATGTTTATCGTATTTAATTCAGTTGGTACTTGGCTATTGGCACCACTTCAGTAATAGACCTATTGTATATGAATCGAACAGAAATTAATTCAAATGTTTTCAAGGCTAATTCCTTTTTGATGCTTAAATGAATCGATGAAGTATTGCTTATACTCAATATAATAATAAAAACAATCCACTCAAGAACTAAAAACGGATTGAGTTTGGATGGCTCGGCCATAAACGAGAATATATTTGAAGGTTATTATTAAAATTAAAAGCATCAGACATCTCAAGTAATATTTGAAAACTATTCTTAATTAGTTTTTTTGTTTATGTGAAAATTCATCTACCGTACATTATCCAACACGAGTTTCTTCGGAATATATAAATATATGATCGAAATACTTCCGACGCCACTTTCAAGTAAGAACTAAATTTAAGTTATCATAGCTTTGTTCATGATCCGGGAAGAAGGCTTTCACACATGTCACCCACATACATCTACGAGTGTTAGCTCAGTGGTTAACGCCGGTGACTTTCAATCATAAGGTCCCGAGTTCGAGTCAATCCAAGATTAATGTATGTCGTCCAGTTTCATGAGTTGTTGACAATTGACAATTTATAATCATTGACGTTAAATATGAATCTAAGAGACTGACTTCGGTCAGCTTGCGGCTTTGATAAGCCAATGAGGCTTCTTCGCGAGTTCCTGCTTACAGGAGGATCTAAAATACATCAGGCGCGGCGGAACGGGAAAATTATTGGGGGGGCTAAAATGTGGAAACTATCTAAGCGGAGCGCCACCATCAGTTGGCGCGGAGCGTACAAGAAAATTTTGGGTTTTTCAAACCCCCATAGTTGGCCGGAAACGGCACTTCCCGAGTGTTTTATGCTGCGAATACCTAGCCCTAAAATATGGGTCTCAAGCCTGCAATTTCTCAAATTGCACGTAAAAATCTGTAAAAACATGGTAATTTGTATATTCGATGGTGTTTTAAGAGAGTAGCTATTACTCGTAGTGTGCTCGCAAAGACGTTTTTGAGTGTAGTAAATTACTACTTGCAATTAAATGCAATAATTAAATAAATGTTATAAGAAAAAACTGAAAGCATTTCTTAATGTCAACAAATGGGTAATTCCAAACCATGTGCAGTTGCCAACAAATTTCTATGAACCACTGTCACGAATGCATGTACCCTAAACAGTACAGGTGAAATGCTAATATTGTGTTTTTGTTATCACACTTAAGGCACTTTAGAAGGATAAACCCTACGAAAGATACATCTCCAATTAGAAGAAAATGTCCCTGAAGGATATATCCATGGGAAATGTGCTACCATTAGAAGGATATATCCTTCAGGGGATGTTGGAGAACTGGCTGAAATGAGGCAAGTCATTGGCCTAAGACGAAGTTGTGTTGCGCTTACCGGTACTCACACTCACTGCTTCCACTTTTCACGGGGCGTGAAGACGCGGTTGGGGTTACAATGTGGTCTATAGCCAGGGGATGGGCCGAGGGTCCCCCAGCATTTACTAAAATTATTACACCTATAATAGTATATCGGACAGATCGACAAGTATGCATTGAAAAATGGGCAGATGCACGTTTCGGAGCCTTGGTAAATATTGGGGGGGGGGGGGCTTATCATGCATTTGCCCCCTCAACTTTTTCATTGGGGGCTGAGCCCCCCCAAGCCCCCCTGGTTCCGCCGCCACTGAAATACATACATACACAACTTTTCGAATTGTTATATTATTGATAATTATAAGTTTTAATCTTGGTGTGTCTTTTTGATATCAGAGCTTGTATAAAACAGAGAAAAAAAATTCAGTTAATTTAATGACGGGCTTCAGGTGGATGGGATGATGGTGGGGGGGGGGTCGGTTGCGTGACGGTCTTGTGCACATTCGGGTTGCAAATCTTATTTAGAACAGTTGTATATACCCTAGCATGTAGCTGTGCTGAACCTTGGATATGTGTTTTAACGGCATGGACATGTGTGATGACTTCAAACACGGATCCTTGAACAACAAAGTTCTCAAATCCACTTCCCAAAAACAAAAGGTTTTCTGAATGATATATGCATTCTATATAGTTGCCCACCAGAAATCAGCAATTTTTCATATTTGTGTGCAGTTGTTTGGGCAATATGAATAATCCTATCTATTTTGTGTTCACAAAATGACAAATGACCTTCATGACTTATTGCTATTAAATTTTATCATACTAAAGGTTTGCCACAAATCTTCAAAGTTTATTCCCAGGTACAGTGCTATGACCGTGTCAGTGAGAGAAATCATAAATCATTTGAACATTAATGATCATTATTTGACTCTCTGTATAATAGAATTCAATGGCCGGACCTTTGACCTTTAAGACACAGACCTAGCATTATTCCAGTATATACATATGCAAAATATGTATGGTGTTTCACTGCATGTGCATATATTGTACCGTATAAACAATACCGTCAGTAGGTTGGTTGACAATATATGTGCTCGAAATGGCTTGTTTTTCCCCATTTTTCATATTAAGGACCAATCTAGAATCATCTTCGCCATTTATAATTATCTCCCCGCAGTCTACAGCAAACAGTACAAACTTAATTGAGAGCATTTTATGATCTCCTCATCCAATTTACGACATAGGTCTACAACATTAAATAAAACGAAAAAGAAATCTTCTCGAAAACAATAAGATCAATATAAATCCTGCATAAAACCTTCCAACCAGTGAAAACTAAAACTAAAATGAGAAAACTTCAAATTGCCAGCTTTTGTTTTCGGTTTTGGTTTCAACGGTTCTTTCAGATCTTAATGAAATGTTCATTATATCTTCATCACCGACGAGTCCTGAGTTGAAGTTGGTTCGTTGGTTGCGTTTATATATATAACTCATCCCGTTAATAGACTGATCCACGGTATATCTTGTAGAGTTATAAATTTAGACCACTTTAGGCCTTCAGAGAGCAGAGTAAAAGAATTGATCTGAATTAACATCATTAGCCGATTATGCCTATAGCATATCTACAGGAGACGTAGCTAAATTCTAGCCGATTTTGTATGCTTGATTATGGGTATCGGGATGTACACGATCGTTATTGTCATTAACAGGCAAGTCGGGCTAAATGTAGCCTACGGAATTCAATAATTTTTCACGAGCTCTACTTTCGGAGTAATTTTTTTTAGAATTTCACGGAACATTTGGACTATATCTATAGTAGAGTATATCTTTGTGATAATTCAAAATTGTTTTGTTATTTTATGCTAAGTTACAAAACGAATAACTTGCAGTTTTAACCATGGGCGGAGAAACAGGGGGGTTGGGATTTTTAACCCCCCACTTTTTGAAGGGGGGGGGGGTTGGCCCACACAATCAACCCCCCCCCCCCCCAGTTTTTGCCAGTAATGTTCTGTTATAGCCTATGTTATGTGCTCCAAATGGCATAATAAATCAAATTATTAAATTTGAAATTGTTAAAGTCATTTCAACCTTTTACCTGATACATCAACAATTAACAAAACCGAGTTAGAATTGACCCACACATTATTTCTAGCCCCTTTCCCCCACCTTGCGCATTGGAACTTGTAGCTCATAGCGCTAACTTCACCCCACAACAGACATACACAAAATAACGTTTTGTTGCTGTTGAATAGATTTGGAACTGTATACATACACTTGCCAACTTCAACGAGGTGTTTTTAAGTACATGTACGTAGGCAATATGAGTGTCGAAATCTGTCGCTAGGCTAGCGCGCTTTGGCACTATCAATGCGAGGTCGATTTCGCCGCACGTGCCTTACGTCCTACACAGCACCGTTTGGTAAAAATGTACTCTTATTGTTTTTAGGCATGAATTGATAATTACATTGGTTGTGTTGTAGGGGACTACCTTAGGAGTTAGGACTATTTTGGCAAAGTTTGGAGTATGTGATGACTGTAGATTGAAATAACTGCCTGTTGCTAACTTGCTATGGCCACAAGCCCACACAATTTCGCGGAACTGTAACTTGTTGACAGTTTTCGTATAAAGTCAACGTAAATATTTACGATTTGGGCACTTCTGTTTTTAATCGTCAGTGAGTCATACTTACGAAAGGAAACTCTACAAATGCAAGTATGTTGGCCTATAATCATGGTCAAACTTGTTCGTGGGTCATAAAGAGTGAAATTCCAAACAAAAATAAAGAAAAAGAATGATCAAAACATGATCGATTCAAAAGCCTATAGCGTTACGGTTTATGTTTGTTAATTGGTTTAAGTTTAATTTGTTTTAAGTTTGTTTAGACCACACGGCACGATAGTCATGCATAACTGACGTCACACTTCGGTAGGCCTACTCTATAAAAACGCAGCGTGTAGAAAATTAATGACTCATTCGGTTTCTGTACACTGCAAATTCAGTCTTTTGACACCAGAATGTAACACACGCAATCTGGTGCAAGGGCGGCGGAACCGGGGGGGGCACAGGGGGCACGTGCCCCCCCACTTTTCCTCAGGGTTAAAAATGTGCCCTTTTTCTACATAAAAATTGAGGTGTCTCAAGTTAGCAAGAGGCCAGGGAACCAGAATGAACACTCGGGAAGGGCCGCTTCCGGCCATCTGAGGGGTTTGTAAAACCAAAATTTTTCTTGTACGCTCCGCGCCAACTGATGGTGGCGCTCCGCTCAGATAGTCGTACATACAACTTTGCAAATGCTGGCTACGCCCCTGACTTTTAATGAATATATGTGGGTCAAACTCAAAGCTATTTCGAATGGAAACAATTTGTTAAGATATTAACAAGAAATAAACTCTAATTCGGAAGATTCCTACATTAGCAACTAGCATGATTTCACCTCATTTGTCTCAATAGAAAACTTGTTCCCTGTTTCCCAATTTGCACATTGGATATTGCAGTGCTAGTATAGTAGTGCTAGTATTTTCCTTCAGGGGGGGGGGGGGATGGAGTGATGTGTATACGCAAATAAGATAATACAATAAGAGATATAAAGGGTACTAAAGGGTACTAAATATCAGGCTACATCAGTCCAATCGAATTTCTGCAAAGTGCCCTTTGATGTCGGTGCCCCCCCAGATTAAAAGTGCTTCCGCCGCCCTTGATCTGGTGTTCAAATAATTTTGAACTGACTTGTGTTAAGATTCTGAACACTTTTCTCCCTAAAGTTTTGAACGTGCACAAGAAAAAGCTGGATGCAGTGGACATTATTCAACTAGCTCGGGAATTTGCAGGAAGGTCGCAAACAAGAAAGATTGCTTTTTCTTCACCCAGTCACCACTTCTCACGGGCATGGGCGGCGATCATGGATCAGCCAACACAAAGATGTTTCGATTTCTTAAATTTTGAGCGCTTCTGGGAGCAAGGAATTGGTAAACTGAGGAATAAATGGCGATCATAAAAAATTGCCTGAAATTGTTATCAATTTTAGGGGTGTTGCTTACTGCCATAAGGCACGGGAAGTGCCGTTTCCTGCAATCTGAGGGGTGTGCCAGACGAAAAATGTTCTTGTACGCTGCGCGCCAACCTGTGGTGGCGCTCCGCTTAGATAGTCATCACCTGCTCACGGCCCCCCCCCCCCCAAATTTATTTTCGCACGACGCCCCTGCCTGTGATATGGTTAGTGTAGAACTATTATGCTGTAACTGACTGAGAGTATCAAGGACAGCTAATAAAACAACATACGGTGCTCCAGAATATTTTGCACCCACGCGGGAAAACTGCATTGAAATGAATTTTACTGTATCCTATATGTTGCACTGGTAGAGCGCATGCGATTCAGAAAATCCATGGTGACCGTTTATTTACAAGTTGAGAATACAACATGAAGAAACGAAAATTCTTGCTTTTCATTATAGTAACACATCAGTGACAGAACATGAGATTTCAATTTTCAAAGTATGAAATGGTTAAATGCAGCTTTTCCAGGCCTGGGCAGTGCAGTGCCATTTACTGCAATCTGGGAGGCAATATTTGCCAAAAGATTCTTGTGCACTTCGCGCCATCTTATGGTGGCGCTCCACTTAGATAGTGAGCCAGCAGTTATGACTTTTTATTTCATCAATGGCCTGCAACCCCCCCCCCCCCCCACTTCTGACAAGAAATCTCCGCCACTGGTTTTAACTGTATCCTAACAGTTCATTAATTTCTCGAGAATAGATCCCCTGTATATACAGATTTGATACAAATCCAATATCATTATAGGATTGCAATAATGTTAAGGTGATATATACGTTAGTTATCTGCTGTGTTCGAGGGAAGAAACGTGTTTCAGCCATTCAGATAGAACTTCGTTAGAACTGGTTAGTAATTCCTAACAGTTGGACTATAATTTTATGTTGCACGCGTATATTGTTTAACTCCTACTTTTTCACTTTTTTTTATAATAAATGTACATTTGATGCATTTCTTGAACTTTTCGATACTGTTTCAAATTCGAAGCCGTGATAAACGAAGATGTGATTCCTCCTTCGTGTGTAACATGTGAAAAAGAGAATCAAATATACCGTAGCCTACTACAACAGTGGCTGTTTCAACGGATACTCCACATGTAGACACACGAACAGACGAGGGGACAATATTGTCTCGGTATAAAGTTCTACCGCATTCCGGTGACTAGAAGAGGACTAGAAGTGAAATAGACAGGAAATATAGACAGGTAAAATTTAGATTTTCACCTGGCAACTGGTAGCCTACTGTGGTATATACAAATATATACAAATAAACACGGCCATGGTGCACGACGTATATACATTTGAGTTACAGCGAATTGGATGCTTATCACGTGGAACATTTATATCTATATACCGCCATCTTTTTCAATCGTATATAGTAACCCAAGTAAAAAATTAAGGATAGTTTCTAACCGTATGACAAAATGTCACCAAAAATACAAGTCCTTCAGGCATGGCTTCAGGTACACATACAGTATCATGATAACACTGTCCTCTTCTTCTACTTTAATATATATATATAATATATAATATAATATATGTATATTGTTATGATGTCTCTCCTATATTGAAACAAGAGCTACTATAGACATATATGTTAATTAAAATAATATTGAAAATATGACATTATCGAGCCACCTGTGCTAGTGTGCTGTATTTCGTCTTATGTTTCTCTTTATCAAGTTGATTACAATGTTTATTTTCTGTAATGAAATTGTGTGTAGGAATGTTGAATTAAGCATACTGAGGCTCTTAACATGACCTACTCATGGCAGGACATTCGGGTGTCAAACATATCGACATATTACCTTGAAAATATGAAAAAGAAAAACATGAGAAACAAGAGAAAAAAAACAAGAGAAAGTTAGACTTTTTCAGATCCTTGTGGTACGATGACACAGGTTTACAAAATGGCAACTCCCAGATATGGCTTTTAAGCTATGATATCACCCAAACGGAATATGATGTTTCTTAGTTGTTTGACGGAGTTGTTCTTCACAATGATGTAACCTAAAGATACTTGTTGGAATTTTGTCCCCTTTATTTGCAAACTTATTTATCCAAAATCAGAAATGTAAAGGCCCGGTCACACTACAGCGATATTTTATCGGAATACGGTCCGATTTTTCCGATTGTAGGCCGAAGAGTGAGGTTTGTGGTAGTGAATGTAATGAATGCAGTGGAATATTCGAATACCTACTCCAAATCTGAGGGGTTCTGGAACGGACTACATTCTGAAGTGACGTCACATCGAAAAACGATAAAAATCGGAAGAGTAATCGGATAGCTATCCGATAAAAGGAAACGGAGTCAATGTCAAAAGTTAGGAGAGGGCTATTCCACATCGGAATGGCTCAACAGATAGCAAATCAGGTCCTTTATCACTGTGGCTAGAAGATCCGAACGAAAACCTGGCTGTTTCGATTCCTCCGGGAAAATCGGGTAGTATTCCGATAAAAAATCGGTATAGTGTGACCGGGCCTTAAGACCTACTTCTACTGTAGAAAATGTTTACTAACTCTTTTACGTTGCATAACAAACACCTCTTGTGACTTAAAAGGAAAGTACCTTATTAACCGCAACACCCCCCATCCCCCGCCACCCCCCCCCCCCCCCCAAAAAAAAGAGTTATAAAGGCAGTCTCCTCTCTAAATATCTTATTTTATAGTCTATTTAGGTTAAGCGTATAACATTTTATAGTTTACTAGATTATTGTAACAATGTAAACGACCACAGAGGATACATTTACGAGCGTGAACGTGACTTTCCATCCGGATGTAGAGAAAATTAAAGAGACAATTCGTTTGGTTAAACTAAAAACAGAAAGGAAAAGATAAAAACAAACCTTTCTTTGCAGTCCCTCCGTTTTTAAAAAGATCGTATCATACCCCATTTCACTCATTTCATGTCTTAACTGTAATCTATCTTCTTTCTCCACAAATTGAACAAATGTCGAACATTTACAGGATTCAGTTGTTACTCTTTGTAAATTGTCATAGATCGTTAAACACGGATAATTGTCGATAACATAGATCTTTTAAACTGGTTCTAACATATTCTATACTTATACGTTCCTCTCAAAAGTGCAAGATTGCTTTGCCTCGTTATAGCCTACAGACAGACACAGAGATAACATTTCACTGAGGAAGATGAGTACAGTCTTTTTGTAAGATTCGAATGAGGTTTTCTTGGTATGGATCTATTTCTCGCATGTGATGGAAGGTGAAGTGGAAAGGCAGAGGAGGACTAGTGATACAGATGGTATGTGTTCAAGGAGAAGCGTTTACAAACCGAGGTCAGCATTTGTGACCCCCCTCCCTCCCTACCCTTCGTTACATCTAGAAAGAACATACAATCACTTATATGCCGTAAACAGTTTGTGCCTGATAAATTAATTCCGACGTCACAGAAGTTGCAGACCCTCCGCCATTAGGCTAAAGAAATTGGTATTTATCTTATAGAGAGATATTTTAAGTATACAAAGGAACAGAAAAGAATATCAGAAATATAGTTATCCATTATTCACAGAAACTCTATAATATAGAACATATTATCAGTGTCAGTAAGAGTGAGGGGTTAACGTTGAATGAACTGGGAGAGGGAGAGGGAGAGGGAGGGGAGGGGGAGGGGTCCGTGGATAAAGTTTTAAACAGAACAAATAAATACCACAGTAAGGATGAATCGCTCTCGAACCGAACGCGACATCAGTACTATATATAAAAAATATTACAGCGATGTCACGGCTGTTCTAATCTTGTATGATTTACATTGGGCTACAAGCACAGGCGTGTTGTTTGGTATATGTTCTCAAACTTAGCCCGGCCCTCCACAGGATATCTCATTAATGGGAAAAAGTACCAGATAAGCTAAGCAACCCTACATTAAAACATAAGGATCCTATATATTATTATTTTTACGCCGTTATTTATATAGCGCATAATCCACAAGTTCTATGCGCTTTGACAACTATACCTGCATCCACGATTGGTCTCCCCAGTTCCCTCCCCTCTCCTTCCTCTACAACACCCCCCCCCCCCCGCCCTCTCCATCCGACCAATGTTAACTGTATGGTATTTGGTTTAAATCGTGGTTTTGATGTAACTTAAGGGCATACAAAGGTCTTCCAGGCTTATGGAATATGCATGTAAAGCTATTCGTCATATATATCATATCGGATATTATGAACGCTATTATGATTACGATTGATCATAGTTAGACAACCTATAGTAAGTGATTGATGAATAATGATTGATGTAATCAATGTTCCACTATGACAACTGTGCAGCCTCGATATATATGCATTAATAAATGTACATGCTCACATCATGCAATGTCAAATCAAACTAAATATTTCATTATTCCTTTAACATGAAAGGAGGAATAGCCCTTGTGACACGAATTCATGTGCGTTTCAACTAGTTCCGGATTTACACTTGGTGAGACCCAGGGGGTGGGGGGGGGCTTTTAAAATATTATGTGTACTATATATATATATATATATATATATATATATATATATATATATACAGGCGCGTATCCAGGATTTTCAAACCCGGGGGGCGCGAATTACTATCTAAGCGGAGCGCCACCATCGGTTGGCGCGCAGCGTACAAGAAAGTTTCTTATTTTGATACCCCCCAGATCACCGGAGACGGCACCTCTCGGGCTTGAAATAACCAACCAGATGTACAATTTTTGCCTGAGAACCAAGTATTTCCTAATAGTTTTTTTTTCCATCCATAACCTTTTTGAAGATTGTCAACCCGGCACACATCACGTTCGACCTGATCGCATCTCCTGTGGGTCTTTGCTTTTGAAGGTGATTCTACGTCGCGGCCCACAATACCCGTCAGCCCCACTTTTCAAGGTTTTAAGCCCCATATTTGTTCAGAATTTGAAAATTCACATTTCTCGTGAATAAACTCAGTTCAAAACATACCCATAATGTTGTACAAAATTTCATCTATGGACAACCAATATAGAAAAACTTCCATCAACCCTAACAGACCGGTCAAAATTGCACGAGTAGAGGGAAGTGTGATGCAGAATGTTGGTCAGAAATTTTCGAAACTTCAGACACAGTTAATTTATTGGTGTACAAATATTAAAACCTCTTATAACGGCTATTATAAAACTTGGTTGAAGGAAATGAAAAAATAGCAGATATTTCCGAAACCGAACACTACACACATAGGCGTAGGAGGCGCGGCGGCAGTGGCGGAGCTAGGGGTATTGGTCAGGAGGGGCGAGAATGGTCTGTAGGGGCGCTTTCGACACTATCTAAGCGGAGCGCCACCACTGGTTGGCGCGTAGCGTACAGAAAATTTTTGAGTAAAGATACTCCCTAGATCGCCGGAAATGACCCTTTCTGGGCCTGGCTAATTTGCAGATAAACGAAGAATAAGGTGTCATCGCCAAATTACACCAACAAAATGTGACAAATGTCAATAAGTAGATAAGGGCGCAATAAAAAAGTCAATAATCTAGAATAAGTAAAAAGTGGTAAAGAGCTGAAAAAGGCGCCAGCAGTCCATTTGAGTCCGTCAGGGGGGCATCCGCCCCCATAACCGTATGGACGCTCCGCCACTGCGCGGCGGGGGTGCAGCCCCTAATTCGCCATTACTAATGTAAAAGAGAGTTTTGACATAATTGGACCTCCGTGCTTTTTATACATCTACATGAGACATGTCGTTGTTTACATTAGCATCCCGCGGTATACTGCGCAATTTTAACGGAACGTACGGTACATGATGGCATGCGATGTAATAACCGAGGCTTGCTTATATGATATTGACATTAACACGTTGAGCGCGCGCGAAAATTTTTGGTTATTTTTTCAGGCAAGTCGGACAGTTTTGAGGCTTTTCATCCTGGAACGCCATTTTCATGCTCACTGATATGATGTGATATCTGCTGTTTGCGTTACAAATTCAAACAGGCGCGTAGCGAGGAATTTGTAAAGGGAGGGGCGAAGCCTGTAGGCAAATTATCTAAGCGTAGCGCCACCATAAGTTGGCGCGAAGCGTACAAGAAAATTTTGGCCGAAAATGCCTCCCAGATCGCTGGAAATGGCACTACCCAGGACCATTTGTTAGCGCGAAGCGTACACGCAAATTTTGGCCAAAAATTTCTCCCAGATCGCTGGAAATGACACTTCCCAGGCCTTGTAAGTTGCATCTAAGCACTTTCTATTTTGAAATTACTTAGCGATATCATTTAAAAAAATGCTGAATGGGGGGGGGGGGGCGGGCGGTCGCCCCCATCCCAAAAATCGTCATGTTCCCCGACGACGCTGTCGAGTTCGAGACCAGCCACAGTTGGTTTCATAGCACAATTCTACACACGCGTTATGATAGACCATATATAGTATATATATAGATCATTAGTGAGAGAGGAAAATGGAAACGTCAAAAAATGGAGTTGTCGGTGTAAGGAGTAGGGTGAGTCACACATTTACGAAATCATTGATCCGTCACTGGCTACCCTTCAGCGCTGTAATGATGTCACTGTTCCTCTTTCTCTTCCCGATGTCTTCGCGCTTTTCTTTTACTCCCTCCTTTTTTCCTTTTTCTCTCTTTCTTCATTTTCATTTCCCTTCCTTCCTCTCCTCCTCCTCTTTTTCCCCCTTTTTTCTTTTCTCTCCTCTTTTTCCTACCCGGGGGGCGCGCGCCCCCAACGCCCCCCCTGGATACGCACCTGATATATATATATATATATATATATATATATATATATATATATATATATATATATATATATAAATATATATATATATATATATATATATATATATATATATATATATATATAAATATATATATATATATATGAAAATAAATGAAAATCGTAATGAGTTGGAACAGTGAAAAAAACTTTCAGCCTCCACCGGGATTCGAACCACGGGCCTCCCGCTCTGTACGCGGACACCCTAACCACTAGGCTATGGACGCTGATTGTATGTCCAGAGGTTCGAAACCGGTAAGGAAGATCGTAATTCCACTGTAGGCGTTTGTCTCCTATATCGAACAATACTAGTTCTGTTTTTGGTGACATATTTTGCCCTATACTCTAGAGATCAAACATGATGCTATCCAACTCGAAAATCATTTGTGAACAAATACGTTATATATATATATATATATATATATATATATATATATATATATATATATATTATCTGGAACTAACAAATTTCGAGGCCCATGCGGCTTGTGAGGCCCTCAGCTGTAGCATGCCTACATCGGCATTCGTTTCAACATTACTCGAATGTCAAAAAAAAGAGCATAAGGATAAAATCTTGCTCTGCCCTGCCCAGCTTCTCCGTCATCATTCATTTGAAATGAAACGTGACTAGCCAAGCTACTGACCTATATTGTTGTAGGATATATATATATATAGTTGGTATATCATATCTAATCGATATTTTCAAATGCTAGCTGAAAGAGATGCTTTCAGTGCCAATGAACCCACGATATGATGGGATAAGAGGAGTTAAGTATCCTCCTCCGCCGCTGCCTCTCATAATTCCATTCTA
Source organism: Apostichopus japonicus (assembly GCF_037975245.1). Classification (NCBI taxonomy): domain Eukaryota; kingdom Metazoa; phylum Echinodermata; class Holothuroidea; order Aspidochirotida; family Stichopodidae; genus Apostichopus; species Apostichopus japonicus. Next base: position 4,410,338 of record NC_092568.1, on the reverse strand, counting down.
GTATACAATAGACATGTAGATACAAAGTATGTTTAATGACCATGTTCGCAATTTTATTATTTTACAGGTTTGATTAACATACATTAAAATAAATAACAGTAATGTATTTGGATTGGCTGTCTGGGTGTTGATAAATTCAAATATGTTATTCCGAGATAACCATCTTATGGAGTCTAAGCAAATCTTGTAAATAAACTGTTATTGAAACTATGACAAATAATTAGAAGGAAAACAGTTACAAGAAAGCTAGCTTTAAAACTCCCACGGCGTAGACAAACGACTATCAATGTACACTAGTGTATATTATATGCACATGCAATTAAGTGAAGGGCAGATATTCTATGGACCGTATCCTCTACCGTACATCCGTACGCTCACCATTTCTATTCGAGTTGAAATGAAAAGGGGCTAACCGCTTGAATCATTTGTCAGTGAAACTGATAACACGCTTAATAACACTCAACGTAAAGATTACTAATTAGTTTAGCTCACGGTGGCTCCAGTATCCACTCGAAGCTACTACCGGCAAGGGGAAAAGTAAATATTCTGGACTCTTTTTATGGACATGATGCAGTTATTCGGTGGTTAGTTGCTTTCAGACAAAACGTCGGATATGGAGCCTTAGATAGGACTCCCCTGGATGAACCTTAAGTTTGCTGATTCGTTCATGATGGTTATATCTTATTTTTTCTAGAAGTTTCATCAGACAGATTATCATCCGCTACCCCAAGAACTGCTATTAAGTCACTTCATTCTTCGTCTTGTTGGAGAAAGGTTAAAAAAGAAGGAAAAGGTGAAAAAGAAAGGAAGAAAAAAAGAAACTGACGATTTCTGATGTTGTCAACCATTACTTGAAATCTGAGTCGGTTATTTCTCCGCTCTTTGAGCTATTTTACTCTTGCCCTCCGTCTCGAGAAAATGAGCAGTTTTACTTCATCAGGATTCCGATCATCCAAGGGCGGAGAGGATATTTCAAATCATCTTTAAAGCTACAGTCAATTACCCCGTTTATACTCCTGAATGCGTACGAAGAACTGAATACAGATTTGGGTATCGCCTGATTTCTGTTATGAAGTCGTGAGCAACATTACTTCTAGTTGAGAAGGAGTTTCGTAACGAGAGTAAGAGGTATCAATTTCTCTCTGCTTTTATTTCTTGCGATGTTTTAGATCGAGAAGAAAAAAAGGTCCTTCCATCGATTTCTGGTTTTACTAACAAGGAGATTCAAAATCAGAGGATTGTATTTTAGACATGTCCTTCCATGTGAACTGAGTTGTGGTTAATTCAAGTAACACAATTACAATATTTGCCGGTAAGAAGAAGGCCGGAAAATTCTTCAAGCGAAACTGGCATTTTTGATTACTTGGTTTTGATTCATTCCTCTACCTGTCTACTCTTCTGTCTAGTTTTTGGATTCCCTCGCTTAAAACTTATTACAAGACAGCTGAGTAAATCGAGTTTTCAAGTATGTTTTCTGGACGTTCGTTGATCGTCTTTTTGCTGGTGTGGCAGACGACGCTAGCGGATTGGTTCGTACATACCGTACCGCCAGAAATCAAGCAAACTACCACGGTTACCATGACAACATCCCGCGATGCAACGATAGAAGGGACCCACAGATTGACAGGTTGCGAAGATAACGGGTGCGTGTGCAAGGAAACCGACAGGATGGTCGAATGTAGAGGATCAATCTTTCCATCTTTGAAAAACATCAATTTACCAACAAACACAGAAATATTGTGAGTATTAAACCTTCATTTATTAAACAGGAGCCATGTGCCCAACCGTCATGTTTAACTTGCATTTAAATCCGGCCGGTTCCTCCCCGCCCCCCCCCCCCACGTTCCACCCCTCTCACAGCATCGCAGAATAAATATAACAACAATGCAATAACTGTAGGAAACTTGCCGTGTCAAAAAGTAAACAGAAGAAAGACCCAAAAAAGGGGGTGGGGGGGGGGGGGAGATAGAACAGTCTGCAGAGTTGTTGTACATTTAAGACTTGTTCAAGTCTTTCATTCGTAAACATAAACGAATATGAGAAAAGTAATATTTATCTTCTAAAATAAAAAAATAAAAATAAAATGCTTATAATTGGCTGATTTGGAGAAGTTTTTCACAACCTTAATTATGAGGAGGGCTTTTGGTTAAGATTTACGTTAAAAGGCCTTTTATATCTTTTAATTCTTAATAAAGGTGCCGGGGGGGGGGGGGGTGATATTGATGGGGTTTTCTTAAATTTATTTTTTATATTTAATGTCAAGCTATAGTTTAACCGATAATTATTCCCCCCCCCCCCCCCCCATTGAAAGTTATCGCATAAACTGATTTTTCAGTCTAGTAAATTATTACGTTAGGACTAAGGAGCGGGTTGTATACGTATGAGTATACGACAACTAAAAAAAACATATACTTTCATGTGACTAAGTTCAGAGAACAGAATGATGTAATTGGGAGATGGAGATGGATGGAGGCAAATTACAGTGAAGGGCCTCACACATATATCGAATAACACTTTACATGTTAATTATCACTTCATACGTCAATGTTTTTATACCATTGCAAAATAATCACGCATGTTAACTTGTCAATATTGAAGCTTTAATAGTTTTTCCTTATTGTAATTACTCAAACGGCTAAAAATTTAGTCTAAACGTCGGGAATTAGCATGCAACCACTTCAGGTATAAAATAAACATGTACCTTCGCAAAGGGAATTTTAAATGTAGAAATATAGTTAAAGAAAAAAAAGGTATTTATTATCTGTAAATTGCTTCCATTTGAAATACAATTTTCGTCTGAGAGACTAATATCTAAAAGTGACCTAACACTAATTGACATCCTAAATTTCAATATCGCTAAGTGAAATTTTTCATTTGTGCAATCAACAAATTAATTATATGTATAGGCTTGATAATTTCCAATTTTCAGTCGACTTCATGTCATGATTGGCCTCGAAAGAAACACTGATCATATTTAATTTCTTAACTTTATATTTTAAAGCACCGAGGATGCATGCGTAAATAAAGTTGACGCACAGCAAAAGATGTGAGAAACAAAGTTATACCTCCCTCTCCCACCCCACCCCGCCCCCTTCAATATGGAAAATACACCACGACGGAATTCCTTTCCGTTATGTTTTTAAATAGATACCTTCAATATATAATCTCATCATGTTAAAATTCATTCCTTCAAAATTGTTTTAGGCGTTAAATTATGCACGAGGACACTGGGATATAGGTGAGATTCGCAACTCGATTAAAAGTGAGCGTTCGTTAAATTTGTTTGAGTTGTATCCCCCCCCCCCCCCTCTCCCTCTCTCACACATACGCCTCTGTCTAACTAAGAAATATCTATAAGGTCCTAAATAAACTGATTTTTTAAAACATATTATACCGGTGGATGAAGCTAATTGCTTCGCAAACTTGCTGGAAATGTTCCACAATTGAGGTCGCAACCAAATCCTCATAGCATTTTTATTTCGCGAATATATTAATTTGTAGTATAAATAATTTGATATTTTGTAAACGCATTTGACAGCAGCAGAGTGCGTGATGTCATCTGGGCAACTGAGCTAAAACAAAAAATAAAAAATCTTTGTTTTTCTCTATCATATTTCAACAATTCATCCACGTGAAAAAATTAAATAAGTTCTACCAAGGAATTGCATTTCGATGAAATTCTAACGACAGAGACCATAATAACAGCTCTGTTAACATTCCAAATGTATCAGGTTCCAAGATTAAATCAACAACAATATTAATAATTATCTAAGTATGAATGTCTACCCAGATAACATCACTGATCACCAAATATGTGATATAACTTCCTGGACCATTGAATGTTTAGCCAGTCAAAATAGGTATCATTAATTCAAATCAACTATACCTTGAGCCAGGGACAAGATATTGGGGCACTGTCCCTGGAACCGATTCTGTAGCCTCTCGGGGTCTTCCCTCAGAAGAAACCAAACATTCTGAGGTATATGTATAGGCTATAAATAAGTTGTATATAGAGATAAACACAAGGTTGTGCTTTTGTGAGGATGAAATGGATGGGGAATGGAGGGTGTAACACAACCCCTCCCCCCTCCCGAATCCACACCTGAACGAGACCGGGCTTTTAATAAAGATATAGTGTGGAATAATCGTTTAATCCAAGATATAAAATGTTATGTCTCAGAAATTTTATATAAGGTTTGTTTCTTCTGTCATTTCAAACAAACTTTGACGTCGATAGTTCGTGATTTCAATTTTATAGATATAAATATTCAGAGATAACTTTCATGAGACTCCATAGACCGCTTTCACAACCTTCATGATATTGTCATTGTTATAACAAAACTGATATTAAAAGCATTTAAAGACATAATCCTCCTGATCCATGCGTCTGGTTTCACTTCAAGGACTATATTTTCATTTGTTCCATTTGTCTCTATGATCCATTTGCGATCAAACTTTTGGATATTTTGTGGTTAACTACGTTTTCTTATAACAGAGCATAAACGGCGTATGAAGTACTAACCACGAAAATTAAACCATACAGCTTATTATGAAAGGCGTACATAAGTTGAACATTGGGCGATCATTGACATATTGAGAATATTGCAATATCTGTAAAATCTTCATTATAAACCATTGATATGCTGTTGCGGTGGGTTTTTTTTAGTTTTTTTTTTAACGATCAAACCTTGACGGAAGCAGACCTAATCCCGCTAACGAAAAAATGTGTAATAAATCATGAATAATAAAATAAAACGTAAGGTATAAAAAATTGGTCAAAAATCATGTTCTAGCATTCCACAGATTAAATTATTTATTTTTGGTCACGTTTTATGTTGTAGCTTAGAGCACATTATATAACATTGAACTAAGTGTATTTCAGTAACACGAAAACAGCATTGATTAATTACTGGGCTCTCCTCTGTGATCATTATTCAATTCCCACTTGTCGTAAACGTAAGCCCAAAGGTATATACATAGAAGGCAAGATCGAGACTACTTTTATGTTTCACAATATTATATATATATATATATATATATATATATATATATATATATATATATATATATATATATATATATATATATATATATATTAATATATAGTTAGTCATCTACTGACATTGCAATTTCTCTTAATTCGTTCATTATATTTATCATTTACATTTTGAAAAGCCATTACGGGACCACTTGATATAGTAAAGGACCTGTGGAACGGGTTAAACGTTGCGTAATAAACTGTTCGTTTGTAAAATGCCTTGTATATTGGTTTCTGAATTTACTTTTGCCCGTAGCATTGATATATATACATATATATATATATATATATATATATATATATATATATATATATATATATATATATATATATATATATATATATATATATATATATATATATATATATATATATATATATATATATATATATATATATATATATATATATATACTTACGATAATGTAGTGGATGAGAGAGGGTAGGGAAGGAGTGATACGAAAATGGCTAAAAAAAAACTGTCAGGTCATGCAAACGTAACCATAAAAGAGCGTCCACGTTTTACTGTTGTCCTGACTAAGTTGTTTGTCTTGTGGATGCGTGATTCAAAGGGAAGGGGTAGGGGAGGGGGTTGCTTGAATTAATATAGGGACAACTGAAACGAGAGAAACAAAACCTTCCTTTGACCGGTTCGACGAACGATGTGTTTCATTACTACAAATATCTTTCGCAAGATTTCGCCATGCGTAACATAAGCTCTATAGTAAACACGCATCAAAGCTGTACGGTCGCATACATAATAATAACTTGGTACTTATAGGGCGCGAAATCAGAGCGGCGCACAAGGGCAAAGGACACACACCAAAGAAATCTAAGAATCGGGAAAAGCTTGACGGAAGAGATTTGTCTTCAAATTGCTTTTAAAATGAGAAAACTTAGGAGTTTTACGAAGGCTATTTGGAAGTGAATACCAAAGTTGGGGAGACATGCATATTGCGGATTATTTGAAGGTAACTTCTGACTTATTTTAGCTTGCAGAAATTATTTCATACTACTCGATATAGGCGAGATCGTTTTCATGCTTAAAACACACAAACAACCCACATGGAGAGGGGGGGGGGGGGTCGGGGTGGATGAGAAACAATGCAATTATATTAAGCTATAAATATCTAAATAGGCCTATCACAGTTAATGAGAGATGAACGGAAATATAGCGTCTAACAGTAGATATGATGATAAAATTCTGAAAAGCCTTTAGGTAATATTTAAAATAGACTTTAATATACCTACGTGCCGTTTAATTCAGACCTTGTGATCATTATTTGATTACAGTTCAAAACAAAATTTGATACAGTTATAGGAAGGTTCTGTTCCTAGACAATTGGTCATATCTATAATATCTCCCTTCTTCTCTTCAATTAACTTGAATTCTAACACTTGATCTTAGATTTCATCTTATACATTCTATTTATGAATATTTCGACACTCTTCTCTTTATGGAGGGGAAGTCGTTACGGTAACTGTTCTAACCGCGATATGAAAGTGATGATATATATATATATATATATATATATATATATATATATATATGTATATATGTATATATATATATATATATATATATATATATATATATATATATATATATATATATATATATATATATATATATATATATATATATATATATATATATGCGTGTGGGTATAGGGCGTTGACACCTGTACGCCTCTGCAACCCATTCCCTGTATATAGAGAGCTTTCACCTTGTGTTTTTGCATGCAATTTGATTTAAATTGCCTCCACAGGGCATTTTTTTCGCTTCAGCTCACATTAGAATCCGTGTCTCGATTAATCAACTCTTTTTACTCTAGGAGGTGTTTTTGCCACAATGAAGAATAATGTAATTTTCATGTAATAATGTCATATAACGTTTTGCTCTTGTTATTGTTGCAATAACACAACTTTCATATTACCATAACTTACGTAGGCTACATTCTTGGGAATGTCCAATGAATTTTGACTTTATATCGTCTACGCTATCGACTGTATATGATTCCAATTGTAGTGAGGATCGGTGTTTTACCCATGCACCTCTTAAATATATAGATTATGGACGGTGAGTTCCTTGTGTCCGTATTTGTCCTGGAGTTTGAAGCATACGACGGTCTTTAGTGTACAATTGTGTCAGAAGGTGTAAATTGCCAGGACTGATCTAACTACTTGATGCATTTAAGAAACAATGTATAAGAAAAATAGAGAGATGAATAAAATGACATAATGAAAGGCAGAGGGAATGAACGAAATTAATAATGAACTTATAAAAACACATTAACGAATAAACGAATGGACGAAAGACTGAATGAATGGATATATAAGCCCAAACTCCAACGCTAAACGATCGAGTTACAAGGGGTAAGCTAATGAACATATTTGCATAAACCTCATCTCAGCCTTAAAGCTCTGCAGCTAACTACTATATAAAATCTCCTTACGATGAAAATAGACCCAAGACCTCCAGACAACAAAAGTATAATTGCTTTCAATCATACTTAACCAGGGTCCTGACAATTTCGGATTCATTAAATAATTTTATTGTCTTATAGCTGCTTATTTTGCAACGGTCCTGAAGATTTCCATTGATTTTTATCTTACGTCATAAGTATCAGAAAAGTCATGTTTCTGTAATTAAAATGAGAAGAAGTTATTTCTCTATATGTTGAACGTGGTTTACACACATACCGACATACCGACATACCGACATACCGGCATACAGGCTCGGTTGAAGTGCCGAATGTACCTTTTTCTTTTTGATGCGAAAGAAAAAGGTACCGTATTTTTTTTTTTTTTTTTTTTTGCCCGATGCGTCAAAAAAGCCGTTGGTGTCACGGGCTCCAGTATAGGACAGACTAGATCACTGAGCCGGTATAGAAATGAATGTCCGAGTCCTTACTTAAAAGGAATGCTTCTGTAAAAGCATATAATTTCTGTTTTACATTAGCGTCACTCACTTGATCTGATTAGTTACGGCTCTTATTTTTATTTTATTTTTTACAAAAAAGGACAACCCATCAATAGGCCTCGAATAATCCGACAGCCCTGCAGATGCATGTATAGGTGTTACCTAACGTGCTGATAAGCGCTGAGTGTGAAAGTTGCTATTGAAAACAAGTAATAAAAACAACTACTAGAAGAAAATTATAAGTAAGAACCGTTCATTTGCGTTCCGGCACGGAGCAGTTTTTAATATAATTATACAGAGAATGAAGCGAGGGAACATGGTTGGACTTGCAAACTGGGTGCTACAATTTTAGAAATAAGACGCTTCAAATCAGTTTGTTCAGCATCACAGTTTTTTTTTTTTTTTTAAGTTTCTCACGATCAACTACCCCCGGAGAGGAAATATTGTTGGTACTGTTGGATTTTCGCTATAATCTATTTGTTTTTTCCACAACAGATATACGTCTATAGACTAGTATACCCGCGTGAAATTTGTTATGGGTACACATAATATCCTGGATTAATTTGCATATACAAATCGGGCTGATACCGTTATTGGCATCAACTGTTAAGGGTTAATAACCAGCTAATGGAATGAGAGAAGAAAAAGTCTCAACGATTCCTGCGTAACATGTACAAACGCCGTAAATTTAATAATAATGTAATACAACACAGCTAAGCTACTACTGTTTCAGCACATAATTACTTGTACAGTATGACTCGAAGCGCCATCTTTTCTGTTCTTCAAGCAGTTCTGATGATAGGGATATTGTAACTCTATACTTCCATAACAGTACTTCAAATGACACTTTATAGACATACAGGATAGATGTGGAAATTATAACACTCATTAAAGCCACCTTAATGGTTTTCCTATTGCTATAAATATCCCCTGTATGACCAATTGTTTCCACCAGCTGGAACAATGGTTCATTCCTTTGAATCCTGTTTATATGTAACACTTAACTATACACTTGTAACCGGGTTCCTAATAATAAAGAATGTGCGTTGATACTAGAAACGACTGCAAGGAAGATCACCGGAAACTGTTTATACTGCAAGGAACGCGATAAGTTTGTCTAAAAGGCGGCAACTGGTTCCATACGATTAGTCGTAATTCCACAAGCGTATTTCGTATCAAAGTATTCCACACTGCAGATCATTAATAATGTTCATAACAGTCTATAGAGTTACAAGTCAAAATTTATTTATTTATTTATCTGTTCTTTTGTAGTTACTGATAGCCATGCTGTTTGGTTGTCGTTAAGGAATAAAACCACTTCATTAAACATGTGACCTTTTAAGAATGGATTTCCAGGTGTATTGTCCACCCTGGAAATACTTGAGATGAGGGTAACAGAGGGAAGAAAAGTAAGGGGCAAAACTAGGACACGTGTCTTTATTGATGTTGGTTTTCCATTTCCCCCCCCCCCCCCCTCCTGAGCTAGTAAAATCACTGCAATGGCGTGAAGTTGTTAAATATTTGAGGAAAAATCAAATATGCTCGATTCTTTGGCCGATTGGATAAAGGTGGTGCATGGTATTTGAAGCAATGAGGCCTAAAAATCGGGAGGTTCGGGTTTCGATCCCGGCCGGGTCATAGTAAGGTGGGTTTTCATCCAAAAGCAATCTAGGGTTTTCCCATCTGAAATGACTTTCTAAATTGGAAAGATTCCAAATGCGAGTTAAAACTTTGAATATGAATGCCACCCTACGTGCAAGTTGTAATCCATAATTCCTTGCGTTCTTCACCCACATACGTGGGAGCATCGTAAAAACTAACTGCCTGATTATAGTCAGCGTAAATTATTGTACGAACGTGCCAGTTTTTGTATGAGACGTAGGCCCTATATGATATAAGTGAATATATTGAACGGTATAAGTCGACACTGGAAGGTGGGTGGGGGCTGGGGAGGGGGGTGAGGTTGATACGCCGCCCGTTAAGCTCTTCCATTTTTAGTGTAATTTTTTGTAGTTTTTCATTCACAATCACCTCATTCAATGTAAGTTGGAAGTAAACTTTCAATTACCGTCATAATGTTAAATATAATTGTGGGAAGTAATACTACCGAACGCCGATTGGGTCATAACCAGATGAATTACGCCCAAGTAAAGTAATTGCGGTAAAAACGAAAAGAATAACGTAAAGAGGATTACGATGCAAGGAATGAACGACTGAACCATCTCACCAGAATATCACTTTGGGGAGGGGGAGGGGTGAAAGAATGCGAATGAACGATTATCAACAGACAGGTCTGTTGAGAGGGGTATGGGGGAAGTCGTGGAGGGACCGCATACCCCGGGGTCAATTAGGCAAGCCGGGTTAATAAGGGGTTAATCAACGGTCTAGCGTGCGTTACTCACAGGATTAATGCACGATCGGGGGATAATGCAAGCGATGCACGAGGGCGGAGCGAAGCGGAGCCCGAGTGCATCCAGCGATAACATTAACACCCGGAGTGCATTAATCCTGTGAGTAACGCACGTTACTCACAGGACCGTTGATTAACCCCGTTCATTCATACACTACCATTTGGGTGGGGGAAAATCATAAAACAAAACATTTTTGGTTACATATAACCAAAGATTTATTAAAGTGATGCCCCGTAATTTTACCGTGCGTTACTCACAGGATTAACCACGGTCAGCTGACCTGAATGGACGAATAGGATTTAGGAATCTTTACTAAGTATGAATGAACATGGGATAAAGAATGTTGTGGGTATTCTTGTTTTCATCATATATGAAGACATGAAGCAAGTAACAGCCGGACCCCACGGTGACATAAATGTCCCCGTTGCAGCCGGTATCTGACTCTCGACGCCTATGTCTGCAGATGCGAGAAATAACAGAATTACACAGTCCTGCTTATATGCTCAGCCTATTTTACTACAATGTATGCGTGTAATATTAAACGCTATACGTCTTGTGCGAGACATTGCATGGTACAATCGTCCATAGTTAAAACATTCATCGTATAACTAGAATTTCACGAACTCAAAATGCTAGAAAGGCTCGAATCGGTAAAATCCTTTCTTTTTTTTCTTTCTTTGTCCCTAGAGAGTTAACGATTGATAAAAAGAATTGTTGCACAGAAAATTGTATACTCTTCGACATTCTTCCTTCTTTTTATATTAGTTCGTAGACTGGAAACTCTATAGTTTGAAGTTAGTAAGTAAAATGAAGATTGCATTCACAGATAGGTGACATACACATTACGAAATCAAGCTGATCGTTCAATTCAGGCAAGGCAACTTGCTATCCAATCATCTCAGCAGATGTTGTAAGCAACAATTTGCGAGAATTTATTGGTAGACTACAAAGAAGGTGTGAAGGGGTACTTAAGGGTCTTCAATGGGTTGCTGGTCCGTTCCGAACCTTTGTTCCGAAAACTTCGTGTGTTAATGTCACGTGATTTTGAAGTTGTCTCAAATCGATCAGAGTCCGCAGTCTGCAAATAAAAGGCGAAGACCGTTAATTGTGTTATTCCTAGAAAGGTCAGTCGAGAGACCACCTCAATTAGTGATACTAATTTGACTCGTAACATCTACCACACGGTCTGAAAGTCTCGATGTAAGGGGACTGGGGGCTGTGCGAGTGGAACAATTTGTTGTTGTTTTTTTCTTACAATATGCAAGTAGTGTCTGCATGTTTGTCATCACTGTACAACAGTATAACTCGTAATCCTTCCCATACATGACGTCAGCGAGCCGTCATATATATATATATATATATATATATATATATAGTTTTATATATTTAAAGTTAAAGTTGAAAACGCACAAATGGTGCTCAGATTATCGACTTTTGATATTACAACAAATTGTCCTGGGAGGTTTAACGAAACGGTTACGTCCTTATGATGTTTTTGTGTGACTGCAGTATCAATGTTGTTGCCAGTTTACTGACAAGTTAATGGTAATGATCGTGTAAACTTATTGTAAACTCCGTGTGCTCAGAGCCATCCCGTACGGCAGTCATGATGTCAACAATATATCCAGCGTTTATGTCGAGTACCAAGAAGCATCTTGTGAGGCCTCGAGATGGGGTAAAATTGGGATGTTTTTGGAAGGAGATAGGAGAAAAGAAACGTGAAATAATAGCTCAGAAGGATGAAATGAAACGTTCTAGTTATTTTAAAAGTAGGAGAAACCAAATATTCAGATGCACTGACAAAGGTATAAATAACATATCTGTCAGTTTTTGCATAACCTAACTTAACCAAATGGAAGAGAAATGAAGAAACCGCAGTAGAAGTAGAATAAGGACAAAAAAAGAGGCTATTTCGAGAACCACTTTGACAACAGTTTATTGATATTTTTTATGTAGTGAATTTGATGTTGAACAAAATGTTAGGCATTCTTTGTACCGTTTTCGACGCAGAATGCATGGGATACAGATATCACATGTAAAAGAGTGTTCTTCAGTGTATAAATGCATGGAGTTATGTGAATATGCATATTACAGCATAATGACTGTAGATATACACAATGTATGGATATAGATTCAAATAATCCAAACTTACTTAAATTTAATAAATTAAGGAAGAAAGAATCTATTGATGTTCACAATATGGTGTTGGATACGTTACTAGATGGGATCATGAATGGATCTTACACAGGTAACAATGGACCACACCATAAATATTCATTAAAAAAATTCATCATAAAATCTATAACCTGTAGACGTGCTTCTATTAACTATACGTTATAGCATGGCTCTAATTGTTAGCAAAAATGGTAGTCAATGAACTAGAAGCTTCCAGAAAGCATTGACCTATAGATACCAAAAATAACATGGATATAACCCATATACTCAGATCATTGATCTATACATGTCCATAAATCATTGAGCAGAATACATCCACATGCATGAATCCAGATAACCAAAAGCATGGATGTAGAATATCGATGGTAGTCAATGAACTAGAAGCCTCCAGAAAGCATTGATCTTGATACCAAAATAACATGGATATAGTCCATACACTAATATCATTGATCTATATGACCAGAAATCATTGAGAAGGATATATCCACATGCATGAATCCAGATAACCAAAAGCATGGATATAGACTATCGAAGGTATTCAATGAACTAGAAGCCTCCAGAAAGCATTGATCTAAGTACCAAAATAACATGGATATAGCCCATATACTAATATCATTGATCTATATATGTCCATGAATATCTTTGAGCAGGATATATCCACATGCATGAATCCAGATAACCAAAAGAATGGATGTAGACTATCGATGGTAGGCAATGAACTAGAAGCCTCCAGAAAGCATTGATCTAGATCCCACATCTAGATATCCACAAAAGCATGGATATACAGATATAACCCACGGATATGGATTAGATACCCACCCACACATCAATACTCTGAAATGAACACAAACAAGGATTTTATGCATACAATAAACTGGCGAATCCCCAATGGTTATTGTCGAGAGGCTACGTGCATAGAGAAAGGCTCTCGAGATTCTTGGCCTATATCAAAATACCTTTCAATATAATGTAACTTTGTGAGTATGTGTTCGTTAGGCACGATTGATATGTCCGATTACAGCATATTGAACTATAAGCCCCCTAGCAGGAATCTATAGATGAGTGTGACAGCATCCTACGACACGTATAACAGTCAAACAAAATTGAACAATCTTCACGTATTGTACCCTATAACCTGACAGGTTACTGATGGATATACGCGCAAGGGACGTGCATTATACATGCGGAAGAAGTGGCTATAGGGTCATCAGCACTTGAAAGAAGTGTCCAAAGTAACCTACTTTATCTGAAGTCTCTGGTCGTCAATATTATTCCCAGTCATTGATGAGTGTTAGAATATACGATTTAATGTCTCAGTGTGTTTCATAGTGTGGGTTGATATAAAACGCTTGTTGAAATCTTAGTATGGGTGACCATTATCTTACTTTCTAGCATATTGGGGGCGATATTGACGACCGTCAAAGATTTAAGCCAGGTAGCATATGCGGACCCTGTTACTAGAATGGCTCGATTCGACAGCCTGTGTCTGAGTATCACAGTTGTTTAGAAATGGAAGCAATACATGGGCTATACTACCTGATATTTGACAAAATTCACTTGAGTTGATCGAAACTAGCAGAAAATTCCTCGAAATTGCTAAGCCAAATCCAAAACTCGTAGGTCTGTAATTATCAGGGAGATATGTTGGCCTACTCTAGGCAACATTGGCTCCAAAATAGTATTCATTTTACTTGTTCCGAGGGGGGGGGGGTGGATATTTGACATATAAGTACGGCAGTTGCGTCAATCCGTAGTCACAGGTAGGGGGGCAGAATTTATACATATACAAACATACACGCATACATACACACTCCCATTCACGCACACCTACACACATGTTTATATACATAAACATAATATATGCGTGACTTTGAGCTCACCTAGAATCTGTTACAGATAGATGCTACTGGTATTAAACTAACTTAAATGCTTTCTACCAGCAATGTTTTTTTCTCGATTCCACCTAATTAATTAATTATCACCCAAGCTTGACAAAAACATTCAAAGTCACTCCAAAACACAACGCGAAAAATGTGTTTACAGATAATGCCATAATAACTAAGTGTTGGGAATAATTACGAAAGAAAGCTATCGATGGAGGCTTTGTAGTGTTTACAGAATCATACCCGTCTCTTTCGAGATCCGTCAAAAGGAATCACAAATTATTTCATATTGGTTAGCATCATATCTGATCTCTATAAAGTAAGGCAAAATATGTCACCAAAACAGAACAAGAATTGACGTTCAATCAGCGTCCATGGCCTGGTGATTGCGGTGTTCGCATGTGGGGCGGGAGGCCCGGGTTCGGGTCCCGGTGGGAGGCTGGAGGATATATATATATATATATATATATATATATATATATATATATATATATATATATATATATATATATATATATATATATATATATATATATATATATATATATATATATAACAATTTTGGCCGGTCTGTTAGGGGTTCAAGGAGGTTTTTCTATATAGGTTGTCCATAGATGAATTTTTTTGCAACATAATGGGTATGTTTTGAAGTGAGTTTATTCACGAGAAATGTGAATTTTCAAATTCTGAACAAATAATGGCCTAAAACCTTCAAAAGTGGGGCTGTCGGGTATTGTGGGCCGCGACGTAGAATCACCTACAAAAGCAATGATCCACAGGACATGCGATGAGGTCGAACATGATGTGTGACTGGTGACAACCTTCAAAAAGGTTATGGATGGAAAAAAAACTATTGGGAAATACTTGGTTCTCAGGCAAAAAGTGTACATCTGGTTGGTCATTTTCAAGCCGAAAAGTGTCATTTCCGGTGATCTGGGGGGTATCAAAACCAGAAATTTTCTTAGGCGCCAGCTTTTAAAAACTAATCTGATAACCATTATCAGTGTTGCAACTCAAACTTAAATGAGTTGAAGAGTAGACAGTAAGGAAATTAAATATTCGTAATATCGTAATCTGATATCGAACATTAACCAATCACAAACCAGTGTTTTACTAGGATTTTAAAACGTGCGTCCCAGGAACGCATCTGCTCGAAAATAATTTGAATCCAGCAGATAAAAACTTGCGTCCGCCCATATACCCTGTGTAAACCATCAAGCCAATGAGCTGTTATATATAACCTTAATGTTCTTTTGAAGCAGGTCGAACATTAGTAGATCCCGTTGCTGTCACTTATAGACTAAAAAATATCCATGATCACGTATCATGCAACCCCAACGATATCCATGCTAACCAGCTTTGATTTGAAAAATGTCGTTAATTGCTAAGAGAAGTCTGCGTTTCATGATTACTCTATTTAACAAATTTTCTGATGATTTGATTGGGTGATAGTCAGCTGCAAACATTCTGAGACCTTTCAGTACTCAGATCACACAAACATCGTCTGACAAACATTTGCTGTGTAAAAGCTGCCATCACTGTGTGTTGTATACAATGCGTACGCGATGCTACGTACGTACTGGGTACACTGGTTCGGACATCTGTACATAGACTGTCAGCTTTCAAACCGGACGGGTACCAGCAAAATCAAACCTGGCGCACCGTTTGGTTGAAACGGGCTGGCGAGAATCCTGTCTGCCTTTTAATTATAATTATTTTTCTATGATAGTCCTATGAACGATTTTATTAAAACAAATTATATATTTACCTTCCAGTTTGTTAACTTAAGTTTTGTGCAGACTAAATCCACCCACTTAACTTACTCGATCATGCATCTATCTCCCCTGCCCCCCCCCACCCTCTAAATTCATGTCGGTAGCCCAGTATTTCGTGACTTTGATGTATCACGTTTCGAAATAACTGGTTGCCCCCGGACGTGACAATGGAGGCTGAATACCAGTGATTCAGGCCTTATTATCAATAGCTATCCAGACGGTCCGGGCCGGGCGATCCCAAGCGCACTTTATTGTGCCTACACCATGGCACCCTGTTCGCAAGCAGGCTCACTGCACATACTACATCTTATTTCTACCACACAAATAAGCATTAAAATAAAAATAAAAAGTTTCAAACTCACCATTTACTGTCACTGCTACAGCTATATATACAACAGAATACATACGAACGTGTTGTAGGCCTATCACTCAGACACGGTGTATGCATATTGTTTTTGTTAGATGGAACACGTACCACGTGCTTGTGGCATAGCCAAATGAGCCATTTTGGACAGCGCATGTGGTACAAATCCATAATTCGTGTACAGAAATCACAAATTTCCTGTCGACTGACTGAAATCGCGATCTATACGAATTTTACATCAGGAAAAATAAAAGAGTTGTAACAAATTATGACCTAGTATACGTAAGTGGTTTATAAAGGGGAACAAGTAGGGGGGACATTTGATATTGTGTGCCCCTATCTCAAACACGTCCCCCTGCCCCCCCCCCCCGATTGACGCCCATGTACGTACCCAGGTGGTGTTGGGTAAAACAATTGCTCAACTAGTTTAGAGTTTACTCGTACATATCTCGCTGTATGTCTGTTGTACTCATCTCACACACTGCGTTGCACTTTATAAGTCTTTATAAGAAATATATTTGCTTTTCTTAAATTAAACAGGGAGCAAGTCTGTACTATAATTTATAACGTTACCATTTATCTATTAAAATATTAACATACACACCGACACACACTCACACGCACACGGAATGGCCAACATACATGTATACACATTTATAAACACCCCATGCACATACGTACTTAGCCTTACATGATTCATGTTTTCTCTATGACCTACATTTGTATGACTTTCTTTGACAAACTTACCACCGACGGTTTGCTTATATTTTGTTGCTCTCCTGATAAACAATCTTAAACACGATGCCATCATATCTCAAGTACCTGTTGACTATGCTGAGACATATCTCGGTGACAGGGCCAGAAAGTCACAACTTGTCTAAAAACGCCAAGCATAATGACAAAAGCATGTCATTGGTTCAATTTACCAACTTCACAACTTGTTCCTTTAACTGAGATGAACTGGAATATTTCTTGCTCTTGTTGATACGGACTTCTAATTTTGTTTGTCGCTTTTAATAAAAGTGTTTTTCGTTTTAATTTTTCTTTTGTTTTTCGTATTAAAAATGTTTGTTTTCGTTGTAAACATTTTTGCTTAATTTTTTTTGTGTTTCGTTTTAAAAAAAAAAAATTTTCGTTTCAAAAATTTTTTTTTTCGTTTTTATTATTTTTGGCTAAGTATTTCCTCGGTTTATGTATAATATTTTGTATTGGCATGGCCGTAATATTCTTCCGTAGACGTCAGACCAAGTACCAATAATTTACACAATAAGGAAGTCTTGAGTGGATCTGACATTCAACCATTCAATCGATTTTAATTCCAAATTTTGTACTTTTGAAGTCAAGTTCTTGAGATTGCTCATTACGTAAGGAGCATAACTGCATAAGTACAGTCAGGATAATTTATTTTGATATCAACAAGAAACAAAGTAGAAGAACAAACGAACAGAAGTGAAAACAATCATGCATGGTTAATTATTAGGAATTCGCTCTTAGAAACTTTTTCTTTCTAAACATTCGGTGACGGTGTTGTCCTGTGTTTTAGTAAATTTAAGTAAATTGCAAAGTTGGAAAACGATAAAGTACTTTGAACTTTTTTGACCTTCACGATTCGGATCAGCGAAAAGGTCTTTGCATAATTGCTTCATTTAGCAGGGTCTTCGTCCATCAAAATAAGGTTAAACAGATATCATCTTGCTCGATAAAATGTCATGAATTATTCATGCATTCGAGAGCAACAGATGGTGGATTTGAATGACGCAGAGATTTTACTTTAACCGGATGAGAACAGATGGAACGATAAGACACCAAAACATAGGGAAATGGCGAAGAACACACACACACACCCACATATATATATATATATATATATATATATATATATATATATATATATATATATATATATTTATATTAAAATCAAGTAACTAGAAACACCAATCAATAGCATCAAGTAACTATAGAAACACCAATATATAGCATCAATTAACTATAGAAACACCAATGTATAGCATCAAGTATCTAGAAACACCAATATAGCATCATTCATTTAATTCATCACCAGTGAAGACTAATGAATATGATTTGTTTTAGTCGCAACCTCCCAAAACGTATATCATCGCAAAAGTCGTTGAAACTTTCCGTGTTTTTTTTTTATAGGCATATATCTCTCTATCTGACCTGTGTGTAGTTATTAATGAGGCTAATAGATTTAACTCTATACAATGCTTAAAATTACGTTACCGTATACCCGGTAGAATCTGACACAAACTCTTACCTTTCTCGTTATTATTATTATTGGTATGCTATTCTCGTACACACTGTAATTTATAGCGAACATTGATGTGTTAAAAGAGGAGAGGCTTATATATTGTTTATCAGAAAGGTTAATGTAAAACACCATATAAACACCTTTAACACTTTTCTCCATTTCATCACGTGTCTCGTTATTCGTTAGTTTCTTCTCCAGCTCTTTCGTACATTTTACGTTGTAATTAAACAGAGCCACGACGAGGGGCAATTAAAATGCAGTTAAGATGCTTTTAGCAACTCTCAAGTACAGGTAGGAATGTGTACTTAACATTGCGCTAATGGTACCTTCTTAGTTTACATTAGGGCTTCAATTTATTACCTAAAAATGCATAGAGACGTAAAGTATTGGACCCACACTACACATATGTAGGTTTTAAAAGGTCTTGAGGGTATCGCTATCTTTCATTATTAAGACAGCAGACTTTATACATTTTCAGCCTGGGTGATTACAGTTTATATATAGGGATCTTGTCGATTGTTTAAAGTTTAAGTTTACAGGTGATGGCAGATATCCCGACTTACATAGGGCGCATGCGTGTGCGCATGCGTTTGTGTCCGTAGCATATGGCAGTTATATGAAAGTGCAGTGCAAGCATGTGTTCAGAAATAGAATAATTTGGAAAGGATTTGTTTTTAGTCCATATAAGTGATATCTGATTCCGCACAAGACAAGTAATACGTTGCCATGGCTACAGTCACACATGCGCAAAGAAATATGGAGGTATAGTTACCAATATGTCCCAATCAATGTCGAGTGCGGACTCACTAAAAATCTGTTAACATAATAAGCTAACTATGTCTAGATCAATGGCGAGTGCGGACTTACTGCAAGTATGTTACCAAATCATAAACTTAATATGTCCCAAGCAATGTCGAGTGTGGACACACTGCTAGTCTGTTAACATCATAAGCTATATATGTCTAGATGAATTGCGAGTGCGGACTCACTGCTAGTCTGTTAACATAATAAGCTAAATATGTCTAGATCAATGGCGAGTGCGGACTTACTGCAAGTATGTTACCATCATAAACTTAATATGTCCCAAGCAATGTCGAGTGTGGACACACTGCTAGTCTGTTAACATCATAAGCTATATATGTCTAGATGAATTGCGAGTGCGGACTCACTGCTAGTCTGTTAACATAATAAGCCAAATATGGCTAGGTCTATTGCGAGTGCGGACTTACTGCAATTCTGTTAACATCATAAACTAAATATGTCCCAATCAATGTCGAGTGTTGACTCACTGCAAGTCTGTTAACATGATAAGCTATATATATCAATGGCGAGTGTGGACTTACTGCAAGTATATGTTAACATCATAAACTAAATATGTCCAATTCATGTCGAGTGTGGACTCACTGCATGTCTGTTAACATCATAAGCTAAATATCTGTCTAGATCAATAGCGAATGCGGACTTACTACATGCAGGTCTCTTAACATCATAAGCTATATGCTTAATTCAGCCTATACATAACATTATGTTTATGATAGCAAATGTACCTATTTTAAATACAAGAATCGGGACGCAGATGTTATTACAATTAACCTCGGTTAGCGTATAGTTAACGACAGTTCATTACACTTTTCCGAATGAGGCGAATTGTTACATCTTTAACACGGAGGTCGTTGAGAAGAATCGGAAAAGGTCGCAACGTGTCAGGCCTTTGTTATTCTAACATCAGTTTCATGAAAGATCTACTTTATAATTGATAATAACTAAACAGAGATTAATATCATTCACATCCCTAGCTATACAACCAATGGAAAGAGCAACAGAAATTGTTTCTGCAATTATTTGATATTATGAGATACAATCTCTCTAACGTTTCGTTTACTCATCCAAATATATGTTAGAAGAAGAATTAATTTACTGGTTGTAAAATCCATTTATTGATCATCCCGATTATCTCATATCAAATTAATTGCTCTCTACGACGGCCCACCCTCTCCGCCTCCAATAATAATCATTGCGGGTAGATTGCAAACGTTGAACTGCATATAGGATATATGCATCTAATGCACTACTTAGTTTCCCCCATTCTATGCCCATTTATAAATAATACATAAACATTAAAAACTGAACCCTGGGCACCTACCCTGATTTTATCAATGCAGGGAGTCGTGCGCCAATAGCATTTATAATCATTGAAATTGAAGAATCCGCTAAAAACGTCACTCACTGGATTAATTAGTAGAACTTTAAAGAAAGCGCAATTAACAGACCTCAAAGTTGATCCAGGGATCTTTGATATTTTGAGTGCTGGCTATATACATAAATTAAGCGATTTGTAATCTGTTTGATTAAATTCTGCGTCCAACTGTCAAAACATTCAACATTGAGTTATGTTTCCGATGTAACTACCAATTACATTGAAAGCTTTGCTTTTGAGTCTTTAAAAAAAGAAAAATCCTAAAAAGAAAATTTTAGCCTTTTTGGAAAAATCATCCTATGATAGTCATTTAGTACACCAGTATGTGAATAATTGGCAAAACAATGATTCTTTCGTTATCCTCTTTCTGGTCTATTTTGAAACATTTATAGCCTATAGGATACATGTGACCGAAATCATTCAACTTAATTCATCCATCATTTAATGCACTGAAATCAGTTGAAGGGTCTTTTTTTGTGTCTTTTTCGACAAAAACAAGGTAACATTTTGAAAGAACACGACAAGGAGAAGTGGCTTTATTCTTCGGAGTCAGCGCAAAACCTTTTCTAAAACTGACAGCGCATAATTTTTTGTTTTAATTGAGAAATTATACTTCACATTTTGTAATTAAACAGTTATTGTGTTTTCCTGCATCTGACTTCTCCCGTCACGCAAATACATGAATTTATAGTAGACACTATAGCGGTCCTATGACCTTTAGACCCATCGTATACTTTAGCTTCTCTATTGTAATCCACCAATCTGCAGACTTCCAAACCCCCCCCCCCACCCCACGCCCCACCCCCGCGAATCTATGCTCAGAATGCAATCAAGCTTGGACTATGTACCTAATGTATAGATACATAACCATAGATACATTTTTCGACGTCTGGAAAAATTCCTCGAACCACGGAAAAATTTTCGCGATAGGCCTACACTTTTGTGTCGCCAAACAGTCTGCTGACCGTCCGAGTAAACAGAGTAAGCTGCTTGGGTAATCTGCTTGGGTATAAGTTGTTTGGTTCTGTTGCATCAGATATGGAAATGTGACAGTAATATCTCCTTGACCGAGGGGAGGGGGGGGGGTTGGAATAGACAAGGTAGTTACAACGCCCTGGTAGCAAACAATATGAACCATTAAATTATAGACCCCAAGTTTATGTTTGTTTTGCAACCAGGGAGTTGTAATATTTAGTTTTCTAATAAAAGTTCTCTAAAGTCGACAATTGATCTGTATCGTTATGGGACTTACACTTTATTATTTATTGAATTTCATATACCGCAACCCCAACGAAGTTTTCGGTTGCGCTTTACAACAATATACAAAGAAAGAATAAACCATTCATAAGAAAATAAGATCTCAAATGGCGTAGAAAAATATACTAGATGAATGTATAAAAATATACAATTGTTATGAAAATCAAAAAGAAAAATAGAAAATGCAAAATTTTATATAAAATCTAAAAGAAAATTCAAAAATATGAAATATAATGAATACAAATATCGAAAATTTGAAAAAATGAGTATATAGGCCCTAAGTGATTAGCCAGGAAATAAATATGTTTTGAGTTTTCTTTTAAAAATTGCAAGATTCTCAGATTGTTTGACATGGTTAGGTAATTTATTCCATTGCTCGGCGCCATATACACTTATTGCTCTTGATGCAAAAGTGACCTTCTGTGTTCGTGGAATGATCAGCTTATAAAGAATACTATTTGAACGTAGAGACCTACTTGATTGTGGTGCTAAAGTGAATCTAGATATAAGATATTGAGGAGCAGATTTATCAACAACGCATTTAAAGACCAGCGTTAATATTTTGTGCAGAATTCTTTGTCTGATGAGAAGCCAATGCAACTCCTTTAAAGCTTCAGAAGCACTATCACCCTTTCCTCTTTTCAGAACAAGTTTGGCAGCCATGTTTTGAATTCTCTGAAGTATCATAATAACAACATTTGGTAGATTAGCATAGAGGGAGTTAGCATAATCTAAGTGACTTATCACTTGTCCTAAAACAATAGTATGGCATGCATCCTTGGTTAGTAAGTGTCTAATGTTTCTTACAAGTCGAAGTCATGCCATGGCAGCTCTACATTTGGCAGCAATGTGAGTCTTCAACGTTAAATGAGAGTCCAGATATGCGCCTAAATATTTTAGACAATTTGAACTATTTACGGTAGTGTTATTGATACAAATACTGTCTAAAGCACACTTAGATAATTATTTCTTCGGTCCAACTTGTATATATTCAGTTTTAGTTTCGTTCAGTTTTAGTCTATTTTGGTCCATCCAAACTTTCACATCCCTCATAGTTGCTGAAATTTCATTTCTGACTGTGTTTGCCTCATCGAAGGTTGGTTTATGCGATTGTTTAATTGCATGATCATCCGCATAGCCATGTAATTGGAATGAATCCGGAATGACGTATCGCAATGTGCTTGCATATGCCGAGTACAAAACAGGTCCTAACAGGCTTCCTTGTGGGACACTGAAATCCAGTCTTTTGGAAGATGATAATGACCCATTGATATTTACACAACATCGTCTGTCAGCGAGATAATTTGCAAACCATTCTAAAGACATTTCACCAAGCCCATATTCATTTCCTAGCACCTCCGATAACACTTTGTGGTTTACAGTATCAAACGCAGCCGAAAGGTCCATCAAGCACATTTGTGTCACTTGCTGTTTCTCCATGGCCCATAACAAGTCGTCCAATAAGCTTACAAGAGCAGTCTCACAGCTGAAATTAGCTCGGTATGCAGACTGATATGATGGAAGAGGAGCCGATGACTGAAAGTGCGAATTCAGCTGTCCAAGTACCACTTTTGCGACTACTTTGGAAAGAAAAGGAAATTACTTACTGGTCTGTAGTTTGACAAATGTAAGTCCACGCCATGCTTTTTGATTAATGGTCGAATGATTGCTTTTTTCCATTCATTAGCAAACATACCATTTTCCAGAGAAAAGTTTACAATCTTTGCAAGAGGGCTAATGACCACTCCCAAGACAGCCTTCAAGAGTGGTGTTGGTAAGATGTCAGACTTACAAGTTTTCGATGACATACTGCTTAAAATACTAGCAAGTTCATCTTCTGTCACAATTGTAAAGGCAGTAAGATTTTGCGATATTTCTCTCATGGGCGGCTTGTAAAGTTCATTGTCATGAAGGTCGTTTCTTATACTTGTGATCTTTTGTAGAAAAAAATCAGCAAAACTATTTGCAAGCGTATCATCATCTCGAAAGTCCGATGGCAATGGGTTATTAGCTTCTTGACCGGTGATTCTTTTAACCAGCGAGTAAAGGCGCTTTGTGTCTTTGCCGATTTCCTGAATTGAGTCGCTAATAACATTTTCTTTTGCCAACTTCAGCATGGAAGAATATTTTGATTTTTCGTTTCTAACTTTAGGTATCAATTACACTTTTTTCATTATCTAAAAATCAGCCTAGGAAGGTTCTCCCTTATGTACCTTTGGGAAACGGATTTGGAGACACTGGAACGCCTGATTTTGTTCTGTTCCTTCCTAAATATCTTTTGGACTACAATATCCACAGAGCGTTGTCTTATACAGTTCCTCGAGCAATGTCGCGTTCAGCCTTGAAGTTATGAGACTTTAATGTCAAATAACAGCAGAAGCTTAATCCAACATCAACTTTAAACGTTGCTTAAAATAGAGCTCAAAATGGAGACGAAATTGAGACTGAAAACTGAGAATTTATGAAATTGACTCAATTATAGAAACCATGCGAGAATGCCAATGAAAAAAAAAACCTTTGACTCGCTTTATGGTTTTCCATAGGATTCGCTCCTACCCCCCCCCCCACCTCCCCCGGGCCTAAGAAAGATTCCAACTTTCTCAGATTTGATGTTCTTATCTATCTACATATTGCAGAGATGTATGAGTAATAGATAAATATAATAAATAAACATTTAAGCCTCCACGGAGGCTACACATTGATTTTCCTGATTTAAAAATTTTCGACAAAATCCAATAAGTTTTCAGCCAATTATGTTTTATCTTTGTAAAGTAAACATGAACTATATAAATAAATGCATTCCAACCCGTTTTCAAATTAAGAACGGTCCACATGCTAACCGATTAAGGGAAACATACTGGTTCATTCCATTTTAGTGAATCACGTATCTACGAAGGAAGAACTCCGTGGTAGGATATAACCTAAACTTCAATATTCACATTTACAGTTCTCTTTATTAAAACTTTCGGCTATAAACACGAACACGTATGCAAGTGAACGAGAGCTTCAGAACGCGCACAAAATGTTGCGACTCGCGTGGATTAGTTTCCACTTAATATCCTTCCGCCTGACCAACCGGACCCCTCCCCCACCCCTCCCCTCCCCCAATATGCCATTCAGGACAAACTTGGGCAGCTAACTGTACCTTCTACCTTCCTCGAACTATTTTCTTAACTGAAACAGTTACTCATCTTATTGAACCATCTGTAGGCCTTCTTTCTGAGTACAATTTTTTCCAGTGGGTAGAACCTTAATGTAATATAGTTATGGACATTTCTATAGCAAAATTTTAGCATGGTAATTTTTGCGAGGGGGGGGGGGAGGCACAACAGAATATGGTCTTGATGAATATGCATTTAGATTGCTTCATTCTTTTCTAGTACGAACGTGCTTAAATACGGGTTGTTTATTAGCAGCCTTGCCCTGATTTGAAAATAAAGCGACTGTAAAATTTACCTGCAGACGGAGATATTGACCAAAAACTCCTTTTCTGCATTGATTAAAGGATTGACAGCTTTATGTTACGGTCACCTGGCCTGGTTACAGGCTACAATGTAGTATCTTAGTCTCCCAGTTCCCTGATATACGTGTTTTGAGGAACAAGAATCTATCAACTTAAAGCAAAAATCAGGCTTTCAATCAATCACTATGTAAAAAGGATACAAAACGATGGCAACATCAATCAAGGAAATGTATGCCAATGAAAAAATATTTGCGAAAAAGTTCAAAATTAAAGAAAATTTATTAATTTATATAGAAATTGGCCATTTTATTCTACCCTCAAAATATTGAATAATGAACTGTATTCCCTATATTTAAAAAAAATTTCGTAAATATCTCACAAAAAAACAAAACCTCTTGTGAAATAAGAAAAGACACTGATGTCATTCTCAATTGTTTCATTAGAATTTCTGAATAAAT
The DNA here is from genome assembly GCF_037975245.1 of Apostichopus japonicus. Classification (NCBI taxonomy): domain Eukaryota; kingdom Metazoa; phylum Echinodermata; class Holothuroidea; order Aspidochirotida; family Stichopodidae; genus Apostichopus; species Apostichopus japonicus. Next base: position 4,384,125 of record NC_092568.1, on the reverse strand, counting down.
AAGCTGAAAACCCGCCATGCTACTGCAAACTGGGAATAGAATTCTAAATTCCGCTTTAAAGATAAAGGCCGATCTAAAAGAGGTACCTCCCGAGGACTTGTATTATAAGGGGCTGTGTGCAGGGGAGTAAGCTTGATTGTTAGATCATCTTTCTAAATCGATTTGTTCCATTCAGTCTATTTGGTTTCAAACCAGGACTCGAAAATTCAGTAACACATGATCTGTTTACGGCTAACGTTTGAATGATGTAAACACTGTCGTTGTTAAAAGCAGACAGAATTATAAAAGACCTTAGGCTATCAAATTATCGACGACATTTATTAGGTTTTTCTCTTGAGCTATGCATTTTGTTGACGTTGCAATAATCAACAGGATTTGTATGGTTGGGAGGGGGGGGGGAGGTGGGTTGGGGAGGAGGAGGGTGGGCTAAGATATATCGTTGTAGAGGATGGGTACCCTTCAATATATTTTGTGTTTGGATGCAAAATGTTGCTATCAGAGTTTGTATGTTTTTGAACAATGTTGATGAATTTTCAACTGTGCGGGTTAACTTGATCTATACATTACATGTTTATATACTGTACACTGTCTGTCGGTGGAAGGGGAGGGGAGCGGGGGGGGGGGGGGGGAGGCGGGGGGTTGAGGCTAACCACGATTTTTTTTCTGGGGGGGGGAGTATATATGGTTTCGACCCTGAAAATTATATTAAAAGTTACATTTCACAATAATATGAATGAGTATAGACATGTTCTGGTTAGGTCATTAGACTTAGTTACAATGCAATGCGTCAAAATAAGTATTAAAATCACAGCACTGCGTCATCGTCCATTAAGCCTTAAAGGAGCACTCCGGAGGTTTAACTATAAAGTTTAAAGGTGACTACTTTGAAAACCGGAAGAGCTATATAATCATTTCTTGCACTCAACTTATTACAGTATATATGATACTTTACATAACCATTCGGTCTAGTTTTTCATATAGACAGTTAATATTATATTTGAACGTATGGATATTTATTAGGCATATTTGAATACGATTATAAATTATCAACATGCATGAGAGCGAGATAACGTCACCACCTTCATTCAGTATGCTGATAAAACCTTTCAAGGGTTGCTACTTGTTTTTTTGAAGTTGTGTTGGTACTTGATTTCTACTGCAGCTTTTTATAGCTTTCTAGTTAGTATCACGTACAGAGATTTATTATGCATGCAGTGTACATTACAGAGATTAATTGCTTAACGAAACCATCGCTCGGTGTTTTAAAGATTGCTTTGTGAAGAGAGCTTAACGAAACTGTCTTTTCTTTACCATTTACTTCTTTTTTCTTTCTGTTTGCTTTATTGAGATGTATGCTTGGCTATCAATGTATCACTTCGTGGTACTCATTACTAAATGATAATTCATGATGGCTGATGAAAACACAAAACAAATGTGGTGCATAATTAAACGATTTATTGTAACCTTGTATTAATTACTAGGGTGTATCGTCCATGAACACGTGTAACGTATATTACTATATAAACTCTGAACATGTAATCATGTGAATACAATTGTCCTCACGTCTCATTAAAGATATAATGCGGCTCTTATTAAAAAAAAAATTAAAAACACGGAATGTTACAAGAACATGTAATTCTTATGAAAATGGTTAACGAGTGCCTACGAGTATCGAGTAATATAAAAATACATGCATGGGTAACAATTATACTTTTACACCTCCCGATTGCTAAGCCTCATTGCTTCAAACTACCAACATATATAGGCTAGGGCCTATACTATATGTATATACATATATATATTTACTTAAAGAGATAGGAAAGTATTCATCCCTTACTTATTGTTTATGATACTAACCATAAAATAACAATTTGAAATTTGACAGTTGATCTTTGTTTCAGATGAGGCTCCCGAATACTGTTTCCACATCTGAGTTTGCGCAGTTTCGACCACTCATTCATAGAACTAAACTGAACTGTGATCAACAAATTCTAGTTGATGGTTTTAATTTAAATAAAGCATGGCTTCAGAGTTTGTATACCATTTACCAAAATCGATATTAAGTAATCACCACAACGTCATTTGAATGTCTCTAAGGACTTCACTTACTACTGAGATGGAATTTTAAAGAGAGGGTGTACACTATGGGAATGAACTCCACAGTAGACTAATATTGCATGAGTTAGTGAATTGTACTAAAGTCCTTATAAGGTAAGACCTAGTAACAAACCTAGTATATTCCAACATAACGAAGGATCTTAAAGTACTCGGGCTGCTAACGTATGTTTGAAATAATTTAATAAATTAATACATTTTGCATTAATTCTGTAGTGTTTAAAAATAATTTGGGATATTCATTTTTATCGGTTAAAGGTGATATGTACCCTAGACTTTTCTGCTTGGAGAATACCGTTTTGCAGTACGCTCTTTTCGACAGAAGCAAGACGAATGCTTGAAACATTTCTAGGCAACCTTAGAAATCGATTTAATTTTCACCCATGGCATTCTCGATTTTGTTTGAATTCCGACAGTTCCCGCTTGTCTCGTGACGTAAGCGAGCCACATATCGCATTTCAACACAAACATTTACTATGCGCCGTTCACCATAACTAAGGCAATATGAAGTAAAACATTTTTCCGAAACACTTTCCGGGCTCTGGAAGTGATGAAAAAAGAGAACATGGATGCATTGGACTTGTTTGCTATCAAGCCTGAATACACAGTAGAGGAACTGAGACAACGAGACCTATATTTAGCTTGCTAAACAGATCATATCTGTTGCCGACACTGCATCATTTTTGGAGCGCCCTCGTTACATAATAGTCGCCAACCATAGAAATTGATTCTATGTCACCAACACAGTAGGTGTGAAAAAGTAATTTAAAAAAAACCTGGAATTCGGGGAAAGGTAGTTTTGACTATAGTTATTTCACAAAGGGTTTAAGAATAGTGTCTACTATAAGGTTACTTCAAAACCCCAGGGTTTATTTCTCCTTTAATGTTGTTTTTATACAGAAGGAAAGACAAATTCACCGTTCAGGCCCTAGGAGAGGAAGGGGTTGGGGTAAGGGAAATATAGTCCCCGGGCCCGTACTCAATTAGGGGTGACCGGGAAAGTTGGGATGAAAAACAACTGATTTTCATTTTCATAATGTTCATAAATTAGGAGAAATGAAGACTTTCAGAATTGGGTCGGTTACATCTTTTTCCCCAGCGGCCCCGCCGGGTTCTCTGTGCCACTGACCCCGTTACAGTCCATCGTTGTTGATTTCTGGTTCTCAATATGAGTTGTGCAAATTATTGGGAAATACTGGAAAAGGTTGAAGAAGACGCAATGTACCGCACAAAAACCTTGACTAAGGGTCTCTCTGTGGCATAACAATAATTAGCAATGTTTGTAATGCAATTAATCTCACAGAAACAAGTAAAGAATAATATCAACCTGTGTTCCTTTTTTCCTAACTCAATGTTCTATGACCTACTGAGTCAAAGCAAAGTGAAGTAAACAGTCGGTACTAAATTAACGTAGACGCCATGTATACTGTAATAATTTTAGTGTACCTTTCATTCACTGTAAATTCCTTCCCCATTGTTTTTTGTAGGTTATACTCTACAAAATACGCACTACAAGATTAGCATATTCTCCGTTACATGTTTATTGTAATGTGAGCTTATCCTCTCAACATATTTTGACTTCAATATAATAGCGAGTATGCATCGAACAACCTTGTTTTCGCAAGGTAAAAAATTCGAAGTTTCACCTCCTTGTAAACGAAACCCTTTTTGGCATGTGAGTACATGTAGGTCTGTATAAGTGTAGGCCTACATTACAACCTGCAGTGTATTTATTGCTTCAATCCCCTGAGAAAAAGAGAGAAAAAAAAGGTTAGAGACGAAACGAGTTCTGAATACATACGGTCATCAGTGTGTTCAGGGATATAGGACCATTTTAAGGGCCTTGGTCCAAACGTAAATTTTGGGGCCTCAGCTACTGGCAGTGAGGTAACCAAGACAGGTATTCTGCCCATTTTTTAAATCATGTGCGCAGTACGTTTGCACATAGAGCATGCGCAATGGAGTGTATAATGAATATCCCATGCACAGCTGTGGATTGATGTATGAAATTCTTGCTATACCCTGTTATTAGGACAATGAAATATGAAGGACCCAAACAGAATCATTCATGTAAAATATGTCCAGGCCAAACTGGTCTATTGATCATCCGGACCTGTAGGTAATACAGAATTGCTGCTGTTTTGTTCTAAATCCTTTCTTTTCGTATTATTCTTTCAGGTGTTTTTTTTTCTTCAACAAAGGTTATTTTGTTGTAACGGAAGTTTTTCTTCTTTCATTTTCTGTTTTCCTTTTTCTTTTCGTTTTTGTTTTTAAGATTAATTCGAAGGTGAGAACCCTTCCTCTCTTTTACATCAAATCATTTTACTGATTTATGAGACGGTGATTAAGTATTTTACATAGGCCTATAAACATATAAAGCATACGTCATTCTCGTATTATATACCTTATACGAAGTGTACATTCAACTTTATCGTGTGATATACTCTGTTGCTTATAAGAAAGAACTGACAATTGAAGAGTCTGTCTCTTGTACATATGTGTATACTTACTGAAACGTAAAACTCACGTATAACAAAAGACTGTAAGAAATTGCTTAATTCTGTCTGAAATAAAGTTACAAATGTTAAGTTAGTCTAAAACCATAACGGAGAGAATAAGCTGGAGTGATTATTTAAGACAGCTCCCCCACCCCACCTTCCCTCCCCTTCCCTCTCTAAGTAATAATGTGGACCAATAGTCACCTTTCCAAACAAAGAAGTCATTGTTATCTCCCCTCCCCCCCCCCCCTCCCCACTCCATGTAACTATAGGTTCTCGTAAGTAATTGCAAAAATTCTCTTCAGAATATTCATGCTCTACGAAGCGCGGCAGCAGTGTAGTATTTAATATGTCGCTATACTACTATACTCCAGATACTATAATTTATGGACATAACGATAACTTCATATCACGTATTGCAACCAAAGTACTATTTTTAAGTACCTTACCTGTAATAACTCATAGTATTCAAATATGTTTAAAAGCTTCTTACAATGCTTTTGTAACCAAGCATTGTATGGAATAGCAGAAAATTTATGACTCCCAAACTATCGAAAGAGAATAGAGTCTACTTGGACACGGACCGAAAGGAATTTTACTAATGTTGAAATGTATGTATTATATAGGCTTATACGTATATATATTATATATATATATATATGTGGGTGTGGGTTTGTGTGTGTTCTCAATCCACGTTAATTAAAAAACGAAATCTTATGTGGAGTTGTATTATTTGCTCAAAGCTGCGGAAGTTTACCATTCTCTGAAGTAGCATTCTTGAGATTTTCACCAATATATACGTCTATATACAGCGTATAGACATCTAAACCCATTTCCCTATTTTCTCGACAACACCAGCGGCATTCTTGACTTAAATCCATGCCTTTATACGTAACAAGAAATTCCAGCTACAGACTTGTTGTCATTAAACGTAATTTATGCTTACACGAAAACTTGAACGTTGTGTGCATGCAACGGAGCATGCGTAGTACGTCATTTATTTTTTCTAGCAGGTGCGTGTTATGATATATATATATATATATATATATATATATATATATATATATATATATATATATATATATGTATAGTGTATACACCGTTCAGTTACATATCATATGGTGTTTGCACCTGTCGTTAATTGTCGGTTAATTCCATCAGACACGTAACCTCACACGTCCGTCGAAAGACACGTTAAAGATATATTGCTTCTCCTACGGATGCATGTATTATGTGTTCGTCATCCTCCTAAAATTCAAAATGTAAGTTTATTTGACAAAGACAGGAACGGAAAATTTGCCCAATTTATTTTTATTTTTTATACTTATACTCCACAAAGCAAACGCAAATTAATGTTCAGAAACCATGGAAGATATAGAAACTACTGTTACAAATTGCTAATAGCTTCTATACCTGGAGCTGAGAATCATCGGAAAGTCAATTTCCTATAATAGTCGCTCCATAATTAGCAGACGGAAAAAACATGTCTCATTTTCGATAAAACCAGTTTTTTTCTTGAAAATATTGATATCGTCAGATCGGACGTCAGAAAATGTCATCACCAACTTGCTTGTAATGGACTGCGATGAATAAAATATAGGCTCGAGGATTTGAGAAGTAATAGTTTAATACCCCTCTTATCGAAAAAGTCTTTAATGTGATGTTGTCAAATCCAATATCAATCACATCATGCACCATAACCTATAGGAATGACATTTTGTAAAACGAACGATGAACGCATTAGCGCATGTTAAGATTTGATCTGAGTGTAAATATTACTGTAAGGCATGCCATAGACACTTCAAGTATATAGAGTTTTCGAATTGATTTTGACCAGTGTCGTGAGCAATGGCGGACTGGGTGGGGGCTGGGCATTGCCCCCAGTCAGTCGATCGGGCAGGACGCACTGAAGAACGAATCCAACTGGTATGGGGATATACACGCCCTTTTAATCTTCACACAGAAAAATCGAGAGAATTTCTTAGCACAATCTTGCGCTCAGACCTAATTATAAATATTTTTCATAGTCTGTATATGCCGCAGAATGCTCAATTTGACGTCTTAACTTCTGTGTTATGATTCTAGGTGAGGATACCATGACCCCCCCCCCCTACATATGGGAGGCCGCCTCAATGACCGTCAAGTGCTATCTCTCTCCCTCATAAATAGCTTTTATGGTATACTTATATTATGCTAACTAATAGGATAATGGCAGATAACTTATAATGTATATAGACTATATACTCGGTCTACAAGAGAAAGAACAAATATTTTCATTATGCTCTCTAATTTGTATACGGAATTATAAAGAACATTTAAATTATGTTGTCTCCTTTGTAAAGCAAAAAAAAGGAGCAAAAAATGAAGTGTGCTGCATGGACAAGAAGTAGAATAATTGGAGTGGGGAAAATAACTTAATTAAAAATGATAGTAAAGTATGTCTCAATTTGACTAGTTTCTTATCTCAGTTTTAGTGATATTCAGGTAGATTTGTTGACAAGAAAAATTGACGAAACGCAGCAACCCGATTTAAATGCCACCTATAAGCTACCGTATATTATGTACGTAACGCGTGCTTTGACATTTTTACTGTAAAATGGTTGAAGAAAATACCAAACAAAAACCAAGGAGAATCTAAATGTGTTGAATATCTAAAGGCGGCTGGGGCTGCTACATGATTCTCTTAGGAGATTTTAAACTGCTGGGCGTGTATGTTATTAGATCCGTATATCAAACAGGTTTATCCGAGCAGGCCTAGCTGGAGAAGGGGATCCAAGGGGACACACTCGCGGTCTTCGGGTCAATAAGGGGGCGCGGGACTGAATATGGCAATGCAATAAAGAATTCCCATTAATAACAATATACTTAAGGGAAATGGGAGACGTCCAAAAAGAGTGCATGCTAAGGATAAGGGGGGGAGGGGTTGGTGGGGGGTTAGGTGACATAACGTCTCCGGGTAGGCATGGTTCTCGATGCCTCTGTCAACGAGTTCAACCCGGAGAATCATAATTGTAGTGTGAACGTTCTCCCTGATCAAAGGGTTATCTTAGATAGTGTATGCATGAAACGGCAGTTTTTGGTTGGGATTTTTCAAAATTGTCAAAACATTCCATGGCAATGTAGGTCAATAACTTATCGAGTTAAGTTCCTTTCAAATAATTATGTACACGTTGAAAATTGATATATTAACAGGGGAGCAACCAGGTATACTTGTGGGAGGGGGAGGGGGGTAGGGGCGCTTTAACCCCAGAATAAGATCAGTCCTCGTTTCCGACCGGCAGCGACAGAATATTGCAACAACAACAACAACAACAACAACAACAACAATCAGTGTAAAATTGCATCAAGTGTGTGCTGTACAACATTAACAGTTGGAAACTCTTCAACATTGTTTCAACATTTAACATCCAAGCAACCTCCATTTTAAACCAAAATTTCTTAAAGAGGGGGGACGATAAACTACAGAATATCTTAGCCCCCCCCCCGCCCCCCTTCCTCAGTACGTACCAAAAAATGATGCCCTGCGCCCTTTATATTATATATGATTAATGCTAATATATAAAAGACAGGATACTGGGTGAGGCGCAGGGGACGCACCGGTATCAGAACTGTTTTGTCTAGTGAATGTCCTGTATTAATGATGTATGACGAAGGAACTTTAATGAAAACTCTAATGTAATCATTCCAATTATGTTATTTATAATTGGATAATTTCCAATCCTTTCCGGTTGGATGACATAGAATGTGGCAAGTAATATCAGCTTAGACTTTCGACACACAAAATGAAAATACCCTAATAAATACACCGACCCACAAGTTTTTAACCGGAGACAGTCTGTCGTAGAATCGATAAATATCCTCCCGGCTGTGGCATGTGGTAGAATCTCCTATTAGTTTCTACATATCATCTACTATGTATGTTTCAGAAGGACGTGATGCCGGGGGTTATCAGTTATCATTATCTGGCAAATTCATGTTCCCTGCCCTTGGTCACCGTAAATAATTAAGGTAAAATCATATAGTAACACACTTGATAGACTCATTTAAATACATTCCAGCCCGTTTACGCTAATTTAATTAGACTGGATAGCCTTGAGAAAAGGAAATGATCTTGCCATTTAGATTTTTCATGGGGGCGTGGTTTCCATTTCCAAAAAAAAAAGGGGGGAAAGATTTTTCTTGTGAGAAAACAAATTCATTTTCGTTTATTTATTGATATGTATTTTGTTCATGAGAAAAGTAATTAATTCCAATGGTATATTAGACGAATAGAAGAGGTTATGTGCCCCGTGTCTATATGTTCAGATGTGGTGTGATGAAACCTCAGGTTAGAAGTATACAATTGAGCAACTGTGATTACATTTCGATGAAAAATGTTACAGGAAGAAAACATTAATCACAACTGATGCATGGAAGTGATATACACGTGTTGTGATTTCAAAATCACATCATCCAAGAAATCGATAAAACATACTACACGAGAAGAGAATATATGGTGCCCTTTGAAGAGAATTTATGAATTCAATCAAAATATGACAAAACTTGAAACTTGATTCATATTTCCTTCAGGTATTAGTTTTTATCAGAAATGAGTACAAACCACGTTACTGCAATATCTATGGTTAATTGGTTGAAGCAGCAGGGTCCTTTCTCTGTTATGTGACTTCCAGTTTGATTACGATGTCGCATTTCGCGGGCATTGCGTTGTACGCTTTTGCATGTACTGTCGGACATAACATATACCTCTCTTTTCGTAACTTCGTTATGATCATACGGTTACAGATTCGGTGTAAAGGGTCTGGGCTTGAGAGTACTTCAAGTTGTTTGGGTTTAGTGCCCAGGCTATATATTCGACGACGTTCTTATAAAAGTACTATCAGAAGCTTGTATGGATAGGCATGGTGTGGTGTGTATCATCTCACGTGACATGATCCGAGGTGGATTGCAGCTGTGATAAGACGCACTAATGACAAACAGTATTTCAGTCGTTTACCAAGTCTGTAAACGGAACCAAAACATAAATGAGTAGAATTAAAATGTTCACATCTCCTCCCAATATGATACCGTTCTAGATTCAATTTCGTCAATGTGTCAATCGAATTTGGCATCTTTGCTGAAACTCTGAGCCTCCGTGTTCTCCGACTAATAATAGTACTGTGTCCGCTTAGCAGAAACTTTGTAGTGTCTGCTCGGAGTATAGCTTCGCCGTTCATGGACACTGAATTACACTTATACACCCTCCGAAGGCCGTAAGATGTCTTGGGAGAACTTGGTTGCCGTGCCTATAGGCCTGAAAGTTTGAACCCTTTATATGCATGGTCAGCCTATAACATTCAAAGTGCATCGCTTTTGGAAAAGCAAAAATGAAAAAAAAAAATAAGTAACTTAGTTCAGGCCCCACTTATGTGATTCTGAAGATGACTTGTCTGTTTGTTGTGATGTATTATACGATTGAGTTGCAAAAAGAAGTAAAAAACACCTATAAGATGCGATCTCAGGTGCACTGCCGAGAGGCCTATTGCACCTTCGTTAAGCAAGGCATGTGTATAGACCTGTGCACTAACCTGCACGAAGACGTGACTGTCTAAATGGCGTTTCCAAATGTAACTGGGTGTAAAATGCATGATTGGAAATATCGAAATGTTACTATCGTCGTTAATTCACCCAGTCATATACGGGAAAACACCTTATCTGCAGTTTACAGATTGATTACGGTACTTATCCCAATGGGATAGATTGATCAATAATCCAAGACGGTTAGATTCAGCAATATTGTCAATCTAGTTCTAAACTTCACAAACCCGAAAAAAGTGTTCATGGATCCCAAGTCAGTTACAGTAACATTTAACATGAATCATATTTTTGAATCTCAGATACCCCGTTTCGTCGTCACATATCAGGGCCTGGCTGGAGCATAGTTTAAACCGGCTCAGTGGTACCACCGGCAGTGGCAGTGATGTGCGCAACTCCCCCACCCCACTCTCCCCCTTCCGCCCTTTTTCAACCTCAGACAAAATCAACAGTATTTATTAGCAAAAGTTTGCGTTTATATAGGACTACTTGATCTATTGATCTAATTCCAGTTATAGTCTAATTATGCGTCAGAATGCAACATGTGTCGTCAAATCTTTTTAATTTATTTCTTCGGGAGAAGGATCACCAGATCACCCTACATAGGAGTCGGTTTTAGTAACCCTTGGACGCATACCACTCCTTCATAAATCCTTTCTTCTCTTCTGGCCCTTCCATAAAGGTCCATGTCTCTACCATAATCATTCGGGTGTGTGTGTGGGGGGGGGGTAGAATTTGGCCTAACAACCTCTCATATCCTGTACAAGCCCCTGCTAACAGACAACGATTGGGAGCGACTCATTTGGATCTTCGAACGAACCGTTAAGCACCGTTCGCGACCAAGAGGAAATTGATCTTCATTTCGGGCACCTCAACATAGCCGCGACTTTGGCGTCTCGAACCATGACAGAGGAGCACCGGTCCAAGCTCGTATACCTAGTAATGGTAAAGTAGTAGACTAGGCTCAGCTCATTCTGTAGGTGTGACGTCATGCATGGGTGTGCCTTATGGTGCGATGGCGGTGTAGTTCATTATACTTCAAGCGTGATTCATGTACTTCCTATAACTGCACTTAAACACAGCTCCTTGCGTAATGTGTTAAAAGTACATAATTGTATTGACAGGAGAATCAGACGTACTTTATAAGTCTTTAAAAGATACCTTAGTTAGATCAAGAAGCTGCCATTGTGTATATAAACTGTTGTAACAGCCAACACGATGCTACTAAAATACTGTCCATTGTCCATATCCTATTAACAAACATGGATTTAATCCTTGACAAGTGGTCGACTAATGGTAAAGCAAATTCTACTTTGCATTCATCGCTCGGATTGACAAGTGTATTTACAAGGACCAGTCAAACCATTCAACGTTGTTCTTACAAACATTGTCAATTCTCCTCGAAAAATCTGCTCGACTTCTTGACATTATCAGTAAACAAATGCTTGATTATTACTGACGCCGCACAAAGGCAACCTACTAAATAATCCGTTAGTGACTACTGTATCCTCCCTATCCCCCAGAAACAGAATAAAAACCCAAATCAAGGTAGTTTGGTGCACAGCTAACCAATCAGGCAACCTTATTTGCTGTTGAGTGCAAGTAGGGCGACAACCACCTCCCAACTCATCCCGGTAATGCAGAGTTGACTGACAGGTAGGGTGTGGTTGGATGACGCGATTGGTTTAAACCTTGGATAATGAAGTGTGTGCTCTTACTTATTGAAACTCTATTACGATGTAAAATAATTCATTGGCTCACAATGATCACACATGGCTGGTTTTTGTTTTCTTTCTTTTGTAAATTATCATCGGTTTAGCACAAAATCCGCACCCACCACCTACACCCTAAACACAATTTCAAACTATAAATATTTTCGTAATACACTGTTTATATATTTGTAGCTCAAGAACCTGAATCATAGCCTACGTGAGACTGAAAATTAGCGATGCAAACATGGTGACACACTGCCACACAAACAAAACTTTCTCTTGTCAACAAGATAAATACTTATTCGTGTAGCAATTATCATAAACCAAGCCGTGGTTGTTGACTTCGTCGATTATCAAAACTGACCAGTTTTGTAATGAGTTTACGACTCGATAAACTGTTGCATAATTAATCAAGGACACATTACCAAGCTTTGCATAATTGTAGCTATACTAATAAACACACATGTGAGATGGTTATAGTGACACTGTATAATGCATAAAACATGGCTGGACATTGCTATTACCAACTTGCAGTATACTATATTTGTATCAATTCTCAGCATTATCAGCCTTCGAACTCTTTTCGCTAATTATCATACATGTATAGTAGGCCACCCCCCTGTCTGTTATTTTACGATACACAGTATATATCTTTAATATAACCTTTAACAACGATCACGCATGTGTTACATCTATATATTCCTTGTCCAAGGAATTCGTGATACACATTTGAGACAGCGACGTAGCCAGGAATTTGAAAGGGGGGGAGCACTTTTTGCGATTGATATCGATTTTCAAAAATTTAGGCACGACTATCTGAGCGGAGCGCCACCATCGGTTGGCGCGGAGCGTACAAGAAAATTTTTGGTTTTACAAACCCCCCAGATGGCCGGAAACGGCCCTTCCCGAGTGTTCATGCTGGTTCCATGGCCTCTTGCTAACTTGAGACACCTCATTCAATATCACTTTTCAACCAAAAAAACAAACGAGTAAAGATTACATAATTCAATAATACATAATGTATTTAAAATTAGCAAGGTACATGTACAGAGTAGTCTTACTTTTCAACTGCTGATACTTGTAGTTACATATATAGATAGGCCAGAAATGTCTTAGATACAACTATAGCCAGTAATTGTCTTTGATACAACTGTAAATGTTTAAGTTAGCCTAATAAGAGAAGGCGAGAGCTATCCGACGATTGCCAAACTAAGTAAGTAGTTGAATCAGTAGGCGTGAATGTTACTACGATTATAATTGAGTTAACGGAGCTGACGAGTATTCAAGATCAAAAGAGCACTGACAAAATACCATGTTAAAAAAACAACAGTTTTTAAACATTTTTTTTCGACACTGAAAGGGGGGAGCGGTCGCTCCCCCTGCTCCCCCCCTGGCTACGTCCCTGATTTGAGATAACACCTTCGTGATCGTACACGGGCGGTTTCAGTCTCGGTACGAGGTGACTGCATGGGGGTTGAGAGTCCATCAGTCGTTTTATTTTTCGTGCCCAACTGGTTGTCTCACTTAACGTAACACCGTCCTTGCTTGTCGCGTTTCGGTCTTTTGGCTAAGATCATATATATATATATATATATATATATATATATATATATATATATATATATATATATATATATATATATATATATATATATATATATATATATATATATATATATATATATATATATATATATATATATATATATATATATAGAGTAGGTTGGCGTCTATCTTGGCGCAGAGTGCTCTATGTCCATTGGACAGAGCGTAAAGAGTTGTCTGAAGATCGCTATAACGCGTGAAACTCCGAGTAACAACTACTAGTGTTCCACTAGTCTCATCTAGTATCAATATATATATATATATATATATATATATATATATATATATATATATATATATATATATAAAAATATATATATATATATATTTATATATATAAATATATATATATATATATTTATATATATATACATTATCATACATGTATAGTATACATGTATGATAATGGGGGGGGGGGGGGGCGGGGGGACTGGGGTTGAGAGTGGATCAAGTTGTCTGAAGATCGCTATAACGCGTGAAACTCCGAGTAACAACTACTAGTGTTCCACTAGTCTCATCTAGTATCAATATATATATATATATAAAAATATATATATATATTTATATATATATACATTATCATACATGTATAGTATACATGTATGATAATGGGGGGGGGGGCGGGGGGACTGGGGTTGAGAGTGGATCAAGTTGTTCGGTTTTCGTATACCCAGGCCCTATCTTAGGTGACTTATCTTAAAAAGAGCATCAGAGAAGATGTAGGTATAGAGTGAAAAGTTAAGATACTCTTGCTATGACGTCACAATAAATTCAACCGAATTTGCTTAGCTTAATGAGCGCGTGATTAATTAATCTGTTTTATGTATTTGTACAGAACAGCCACTTATGGTCAACTTGAAGAAGAAAACAAGTTCAAAGGTTGAAACTTGCGTTTAGAGTAAATGTACTCAAAACCTTATAGAGAATGCGATTGGAAGGATTACCTTGGTAAAAGCCCCAAATTGTGCTAGCTATATTAAGTTCCCTAAGATATTTAAAAGAGCACGCTGCCGTTTTTCTTCGACCATAAACCACCCATGAAGAGGACCAAAAAGGCAAACAGGTTCACTTTTAAGTAGCAAATGACTTAATGGACGTGCTGAAATGGCTGTTAAAATGTGGGTTTCTTTTGTAGAAGGTTTATAGGGCGAGTATTAGGTTGGGATTCCTTTTACATCGTAGGGACAGTAGTAAAAAAGACTAAATAACAACTTATACATATACATATATATCACACACACATTATTCAATCGCTTGGACAAATATTGTTAGAAAGAGAATCCTTTGAATTAGCCTCAAAGTTCTAAAGTTTAGTAAAATATACAGAAAAGTCGTTCAATGTGTTTGTGACCTGTCCTTATATAAACAATAGGGAGAATTAAATACAGCGTGCACACAGGGTAAATAAACGACTTGATTATAATAGACTGGACGAAAATGTTTGAAATAGTCAAATCCAAAATCGGTTTGAAAGCAGCTTTCTAATCATGGTTAAGCTTTGGCTAAAGCTTCGTCATATCATTACATTCTTGATTCCAAAGTGTGAAAATTCAATCTTTTAGAGTCTCCAATGGTGATCACATTTTAAAAGAGAGAAATTAAACGTTAACGACAAACCAATTGACAGAAATTAAGAATGAAACACAGCAACATCAGCTCATACAGATAATGCAGTAAATATAGTGTTTATATTTAGCATTGATTGTAAATGTCTTAGCCTATACACGTCACCCTCGTTGTTATTTAACGTTATTTAAAATAAGTCAAAAGATTCGGCGATCAATTGTGTTGACTATACTTTCCTGTCAGTTACCTTTCCCTTGACCCTCTTGACCTCCAGCGAGGTGGGGATGGGGGAGGGGGGGGGATTGATCTTCAGGAAGCGATAAGATGTTTTGACGTAAGTTTTCAAGTACGATCTCGTCTGCTCGAACGAGCAGGCTAATTTTAAACTTATCAGTCATATACAATTGATATGCATCAGACAATTCTTATTTTGTCGTTGATATAATCAAAGGTTGGTCTCGGAACGATTCGTGAGCAGAACATGCTTGGCTTCCTTCTGTAGTGGTTAGACTTGTTCCTGCAGTATTATTTACGGTTGGTTCAATTAGAGTGAATAATAATGTAAAAAACAAAACAAACAAATAAGAAATATCATAAATCAAGTATACATTTCACTAATCAGCATAAAGTACATTGACATTTTTAGATAAGAACATATTATATGTCATTTCAAATGAGCAGAGGTTTACAAATAAAGTTAAGAATAAATAAAGATATAAAGACATAAACAATAAATAAACAAATGAATGAATGAATAAATAAATAAACAAGTAAAAGAACGAACGAACGAACCAACTAATGAATGAATGAATGAATGAATAAATAAATTAATGGAAAAAAAATCAAGTTGTGATATTACGTCTTATTTATTGTTGACGCGTAGTTTATGTTCACACACCTCTATAGATATGCCTTGCTTTTCTTTCTAAAATTTTCTGTTAACATCTGGTCCGTAGCCAGAGTTTGGGTAAGGGGACCTAAATACAAAATGGTGCTATCATTTTAACTCCATATTTGCAGGTATATATATGTAGCATAAGTTACATGCTGACAGTGTATACGACTTTGCGGTAGTGTGTTATTAAATGGAAACCATTTGAAAGAAATTCTTATTTTTGGGGGTGGGGGAGGGGGCAGGTTGCATGTCACCCTTATGCTCTCAGTGGTTGATATATCAACTTTCACTGGGCTGACACCTGTACTTCTTAATGAACTGGGCTGTAACCGTATAAACGTCATACCTTAAGTTCATATCATCCATACATTAGTTGAAATTTATAATAAAAAAATATATAATAATAATTATAACGAAAAAGGTACAGAAAGGTGAGGAGAGACAAGAACAAGAAGTAAGTAAATACGTCCTACGAAGATTGATGTTTCCTGAATTACTTATAAGGATTACGGAGCTAACCTGTCAAATGTTATTTGAACTTTTCATCGCTGATGGGACACGGTGCTTGAGTTTTTAAAAAAAAAAAAGGCCACGTGACCAAAACGAAGACTATACGCTTCGGGTTTTGGCGTCTGACAAATCCCTCGACGGTTCTCATACATTTAATTGCTCACTCACTTGGAAGAGCATTCTCTTGACACGGAATTCAAACTGATCGATGTTAGAAATGTTTGATAAATGAGAAAGAGGACTGGTTGGTGAAAGAGTAGACTTTTCAATACTTCTTTAGGCAAAGTCTGTCTGTCCATATATCTGTCTTTATATCAGCGTTACATCTTGTAATACTTACGTGCAGGGAATATTCCTCCCCACTGGTGTTCCCTTTTCCGCTGTTAAGTTACGGGTATTTACAGAGGGAGGGAGTCTCATCTAAAAACAGCGGAAAATACTCAGCTTAGCAATTAAGTAGTCCTAAAAAAAAGTCGAAATGAACGGTATTCGAAAGAGTCTGGTAAAAGAGTACATGTAAATATAGCTGAAATAAAGGCTTGAATAACTGTAGAAAACGTGGCCATGGAATTATTCATTTTGTAGCACTATTTGTTTTCGGTATTACTTCAGCGCAGGCAACGGGTGTGTCGTTCATATCGGTAGAAATTCTATCTTTGTCCAACTTTAACGGTACGGTACTATCCATTATTGGAAAATGTGACAATATTAGACACTGTTACCATATTACTGAAAATACCGTCTCGATAGATTGTTTTTATAATTCTAGTTATAAGGTTGAAGGTCAGCTATCTTTGCCAGACGAATTATTTACTTCTAAATGAAATGTAAACAGTAGTAAGATGTGGGTCTGTGATACTGTCAGGGCAAATACCTCTCAAGAACTTTCAGTTTCTTTTATAATCTGACTTTATTTTTTTTTTTGAACTGTGATACAAGTTGAAATTATTACGTATCTGTAGATAAACTTGTTTGTTGAAGAATGTTACGTTTCTTTGTGGGTATAAAAATAGCTAATTTAGAAATATAAGACAATGACATTTTACGTTCCATTGTGATGTCACTAAATCTATTATTGCCAGAAACGTTGGTAAAACTTCACCAAATTTAAAACAAGTAAACTTAAAATATCTTTCCTTCTTTGAAAATAGGCCTAAAACCCCCAAGTTAAACTATCAGATATATTATGTAGCTAATAGTACGAAGAGAAGAGGATATCAATAGCAATGTTTTTATTTGATCAAACCTTTGCCGACTGAATAGGCCTATCCCTTTAAAATTCATCACGTTTAAAACTTTCATTACGAAAGTGTGAAAACCTATCACCATTAAGGAGTGTCGAATTAATCTTTCTCTTCCGTCATTTACCGTATCGTTTCTGATCAAATTTGTTTCACAATTAAATTGACGCCAGTTTAAATGACAGTCTTTAGCCAATAAACAAAGCCAGTTAATTCATCACAGTTAGACAACGTCCATTAGGTTACCTTCCTAGTGTAATCAGTGAAGTCTTTCATCATTCTTGAACAAGTCGCACGAATGGTAGGCTTAGTATCAATCTGCTTCAATTAAGATAGATCGTATCAGTTTTGCGACATCCTATAGCTAGACTCTCTCTTCCTTCCTTGTTTCTATTTCAAATTAAACTAGTCAAGGGTTGATGGATGACTACTTTATTGACTCCCAGTTTGGACTTTAAATATCTATAGAAGGTGCATGTTTTCTTGTCCACCCACTTCCTCAAAATGAATGGTAAATTTGACATCTCTCAAAGGCTTTTAATTTACTTCTATCCAAGTTTGCAATCAACTCCTTGAAGAACCTTCTTCCTTATACATTGTAACATTTGTTAAGAGCGACTGCCTTCTGCCCGAGTATTTCGTTCCTTAAATATCCTAACAATTAAACAAACAAAAAACGGCTGAAAGCAGTCTAACTCCTTCATTTTCCAAAGAACTAACTTTTGCCTACACTGACTTTGTCATTACAGGATTCTGCTTAGGCTGATTACTGATTGTCTTTGGGCCAATGTTTTGTTCTAGTATCATTATTTTATCAAGTTTATTATTGTTAGTACAGCGTTCTGTTTTTTATTCCAATGCCTATGAACGTGCCTATAGTGCATCATTATAGCGCATTTTGAATCACCAGATAGGTCATTATAAGCGCTAACATAAATGGCAAAGAAACTTTTTAATGGACTCGTGCGTGTTTTCCAGTGTGACAGAAAAATTAATTAAAATTAATTAATCCGTGATGCAAGTTAGATCAGTGAGGTAACTTTCGTAAGGAATCAACAAAATGAAAAACAAAATAAGAAAGTACGGCGTTGTTTGGTAAAAATCGGTAGAATTCTATATAACTGTAATTTTCAAACCTTTGAAATCCATAATTAATTTTATAATGACTATAGTGTAAATTTGGCGCTGTTTTGACACTATCGGTATTGTACCGTTATCGGTGTCCGTTGTAAGTATAATGTCTTATTACTTGAGGGTTCGGATGGAAGTACAACAAATAATTAAGAGCGGTTCTTGCTGGGGGTATCTCTCTTCATTAACCCGTTTTCCAATACAAGAACATATAGGGTTAAATGGCTTACATGTACAGCTATGGCCGCATGCAGTGCATGGTTAAGAGAACGAGGTTAACATGTTATCTTGCTTATATAGTAGTCAGACTAGGTGTATAATGAATATTCATAAAAGGCCTATAATATAACACCAAAGCAAGTTGGGACAATGCTAGCATCACATATACTGTAACACATATATCTGGTATACTACCATGGCAACCTTTGATATATAAATAGATTACGGTATTTTCCCCTTCGAAGTTCTAGGGGAATCCTGATACACACCTGACGATGGTATCACTGTCGAAGTCTCCATGCAAGGGGAACTGGGATTGAGCAAGGATCAGTCGTTCGGTTGTTTGGATTTTCGTGCTTAGGTTCTTTCTTGGGTCTCTTTCCTTAAATAAGCACCGTTGGTAAAGTGTAATGCAAACTATACCGGTGGCCATACGTGACATAGGCCTACCATGAAACGAAAGCATACAGATAAATTATTTCTTTTTCCAAATAACTTACTTGTTAAATCTGCTAACGTATATACAATACGATTTGAGGAACAACAGAACAGACACCATCCACCGACGATCTTATTTTGGAGTTGTGAAAATTTAGAGTTCTGAACCTCCGCTTTTTAGTTTCATAAGAATCAGCGGATTGTCAAACTCAAAGACTTATGATACAACTGGTATAACCTTGGGACCGCGGGACATGATGTAACTATTAAAATTCACTGAACAAAAGGATGCTTACACCTATAGAGATGTATTTAATTGTCTGTAGTTGAGAATTGTAAAACTAACAATGAATACATAATACGGTAAGATAAGTGAAAAAGTGTCCTCTTTCACAAATTGAAGTACATGCCCCTTATTGCTAATGTATCTTATATTCTAATATTAAAAGTGTTATTCCTTGTAAAGGAAAACTAGGCTACCGATATATTCATTGGTAAACAGCTAATATCCTTTGTGCAAAATCCGAGAGCGGCGGAGCTCAGGGCGTAAGTGCATATAGGACAAAGTAATAGGTGCTTCCACCGGCCGCCCGCCCACCCCCCCCCCCCCACCACCATTCGCTGCAAATCTGTAAATATGCCATGAAGAAGTTTTGGCACACGTCCCACTGCCATCGTGCCCTGCAATAGGCCCTGTTACTTAGTCCAGAAAATGGAAATTTGTGATGATACACTGCAAACTGCAAGAATACTAAGCCTGTGACCAAATCCTACACTAATTAATATTATCACCTCAGCCTGGTCTTGCATTTGACGCTTTTTATTTATTCATGTACCTATGTTTGCCTCGATGGAGATTTGATGTACATACTTGTAATGGAAAGGATATACCGTACATGATACAGGATAGATTGTCAACTGCACTTTTAGCTACACCACCATGCAGTATAATTACGTAAAGAAGATTTTTATGCTATCGCTCGAAACAAGTATTGGTGTTTCAGTTTACTTTTTTGGCACTTTTCGTCACCAAACTGTGTACACATTATTAAGAGTCAATAAGTGATCATTTCTTTCCATAAAAACAAAGTTTTCATCAAATGAATCATTCTTTGTTTTATTTTGATTTCTTTCAGGGATATTCAATTGACTGAAATCAGAGAGATTGGAGCGACGGACCTTCAAGTATTCTCCAATCTACGTTCAATGTAAGTATATATTCACATGGACATGATGACGTCATTCCAAATACTGTGATTTCAAAACCCAGTAAGCCCTATAATTCATTCGACTTGTAACTTGCTATACCATACGTCATCCATGATCCCCTACTACCCCCCCCCCCCGCAACACTATTGCTGTCAAATGAAAAGCTGCGTCCACTATATAAAGAAAATATGCAAATACAAGGCAAATCAAAAGAAAACTCATAAGGGTTATAATGCATTGTCACATACGTCGTTTCATATTATCAGTGTCTATCTCGTGGACGGTTTATGATCCGCCGGTGGTTCCCATGCATGGGTTTAGCAGTGATACAACTGGACGTATAAGAGCGGGGGTATAAAGGGGGGGAGGTAGGATGGCATGATATAACTGCCTTTATCTCGCGATGTTTAAATGTATTTATGTATATATATATATATATATATATATATATATATATATATATATATATATATATATATATATATATATATATATATATGAAACTTGACAAGCTCAAAACAAATTATCTTTAAGCACCTTAACTATAAATCACTTTTACTTTCGTTCGGCCAAAACTGCACAAGTGGAAGCATGAATTATGGTAGTAACTATATGCAAGTTCATCAGGCGTGATGTTGATTTTGAATCAGAGATTTGTAAACAGTGCACAGATTGCGTACAATAGGACCTATATGACATGCTCCTCAATAGAAACACCGAGGAGTTCTTTGAGGTTAACATTAAGTTACTAGTCTATATACACAGAAAATATTGAACTTTCAGCTCACTATTTTTCTCCATTTTATTTCTTTCATGTAGATATAAACGTCACATTTCTTTAAAGGTCTCTCACTTTTACTTCAGATATGTTTTTATGCACCATCACTCTGCCCATTCATTTCAGATTTTGCCTCAAGCATTGCAGTTTTTTCGAAGATGATTTTGTTCTATGCCATTTAATTTCACTGTCAGGCATATATTCCACTGGGATGGTCCACGGCTTATACTTGAAACTTAATTCCCAGTTCTAGCTTCCTAAAATTTATTTGGGGCCATGCAGTGAAAATGATCGTAAACGTCGAATATATAGATGTACAGGAGCTTTCTTCCATATAATGCAAATATAAAGTTACAATATCGTGTAAAACAAAATGTTTGTTAGATAAATATACATTCATATGAGTTTTGAATTACTTTTCGGAAAATTTGAGAGTTTTCAAATTGTTTCAAACATTTGAACCTCCTGCAGGTTTTGAGTTTACGACATTACAGTTTCCGTCTTATTTGGTACATTGCCCTTTGTTTGTTACACATTGCAATATGTTGTTATATGTAGCAATATGTTCAACTATTTTGGGCAAATTTTGATAAATTTGTAATGCTAAGGGATACGTAAATGTGCAATAAGATAATTATAGCCTTAACATTATATAGTCTAATGTGATTTGACGAAAAACAACAACAAAAAATCGAAAATAATTGAGTATTTATTATTTTTTTATGTGTTATCTTTAATATATAAAAGCTTCAGTACCATCATTTTAGACTTGAACTAAAACAATACACATTAATAATCAAAATATTAACGTTTTCTGATTAATATAATGTGTCTTCAGATAGAGATAAATATGAGTCTTTTGTAAGCTTTGTTATATAAATATGAAAAGGGCTCATAAGGCCATCGTATTTTAGGCTTGAACTGAATCATTGAACATCGGTGTCCAATAATTAACATTTTAATAATATACATAATGACGATTTCTTATCAGTCTTATCATATCGTTGGTGCAATCCCTAGTTTATATCTTCTAGGGAGAATCACTGACAGAAGTATGTCTAGTTAACTTCAAGTTCACATATAGCATACATAGCCTTGATACAGATGCATATGTAGTCCACTTCTTATTCTCGTTGCATAGTTTGTCCAGCTTTATTTACTTTCAAGTCTGTTTGAGAATATTGGAATTAGGTCGGTTTAACCCCAGATCGAAACGAGTAATCTATACGCCCTATATACTGATTAGCCTGCGTATCCTAACTTTGCTTTTTATTAATCCCTTGAGGTATTACGAAAAGAAGCAAATCCTCGATCAGAAAAGAAGTCTCAAATAACCTCAACACATACACATTGATTTGTTTGTACACATACAGCCCTCTCATTTAGAAACCTTGGTTCTGTGTTTCTTTATTTTTCTTGGCGAGATGGAGAGCGATAGAGAGGCAAGGGAGTATCAATGATCGATTTGAACCTTGGTGTTTTGTAGGTTATGGCGCGAACTTAACTGATATCTGAATAAGTTGAATTCTGATATACCAAAGAATGATTCAACACCCCAACCCCCCCCCCCCCCTCCATAATCTCCTACTACAGAGGGCTGGTTAAGGAGATGCAATTTAAAGCAAAGAAAACGGACAAGGAATATCATCTATAACTAGTTCGTTTCTGCAGATATTTACAGTGGAATGACAACGTTCCTTATACTGGTTTCGAACCTCTGGACATATACAATCAGTGTCCATGGCCGAGTAGTTTAGGGTGTCCTCGTATGAAGCGGGAGGCCTGGGTTCGAATCCCTGTGCAGGCCTAGGTTAGAAGTAATATATATATATATATATATATATATATATTAGTTAATTAGTGGGTGATTTGATTAATTGGACGTTAAAATATTTGGATTTTGAAGAGTTTTCGAGCAAAACTAGATCTTATCAGCGAAAGTGACGAACCGTCTTAGATTCAGAGTGAACAAGCCTGATCCTGCAGGTTAGCAATGTACCAAAAAAAAAAAACATTACAAATTAAATATTAATGCTATTAACGGTAAGGGTAAAGAAGACAAGCAATATTCACAGATTTAAGCTTTCAATAACTACAACGAGGAATTGAAACTGTTTATGGGAGAAGAAGAAGCCAATACGACTTACTGAGTCCCGATTTTTGTAAAATCGGATTATTTTTAATGTGCGTCGGATTATATTAATACGATTCCGTTGTAACTTCAAACGAGTTTCTTTGACTTTACCTCGGAGGGCAGGTCGGACATGTCTGATGTTAAAGCCGAATGGTATCGTGGTTTTTAGATTCAATTCCCAGAAATTGTGTTTTCCTTTTCTATATATATATAATAAATTTAATGTTCTCGTTAGGTTTTTTCTCTTTATTTATAAAAATGAAAGACCTTCCCAAGTAAGTTAATTCGAGACATTGGAGTATGCTACTCCACTGATAATTATTGTTAGACTACAAAAAGATCAAAATTTAATTCATTAATACAGATTGGCAACAGAAAAGAAGAAAGGGCTAGAAGGTATATAAAGATGCACGCAGCGCGCATGTCTCATTCGAGGGCTTATGAGCTTGAAAGATAAAATCAATTTTCGCTTGCAGACAAGTTTTCGGAAAACTAGTTCTGGGTCGTATGTCACGTGATAAAGTAAACCGCATTGTACCTGGTTTGATTACATACCCACCCCCCTATCCCAAGCATTGGATTGCACTGACCACTTATGTAGACTTAACTTTTACAGAATTAAGAATTATAAATATTTTATTTGATCTCCATTGAGTAAATTAACTCTTACAAAATCTAAATAGGTGAAGAAATATTGCACCTGTTCGAATAGAACGCGCGTAATTTTTTTTTTTCTATTAGTACGTGCCTATACATGATACTTTTGTTTACAGCTTGAATTTGTTACGTAAAAAGTATTAATTTCGTTACTATATTTATAAAATGAAAGGAGATATAACATGGACGCCCTCGTAAACGATATTAGTTAAGTTATTCATGCATTATTTAACATTCAACGACATAGGCTTAGTTCTCCACATAGAACGATTTACTACAACAGTCCCATCGTTAGAGAATATTTATAATAAAATGTATCAAAAGTGGAAAATGTTCCATTGTTTAGAGATTCGGAAAATAACAAGAAAAGACAACAAGGTATCATTCCTAACCGTAGCATTTGTTCCGCACATACCGGATTTTATTTACCGTCATCGGATACACTACCATTTTACCAATATTTATTTTATATATTCACAAGGATATTTGTTATGAGCTTTTAAGGGCGCTCTTTTTAAATATAGTTTGTGTATTTGTATAACAAGCAAACGGTACGGTAATTTTCTGTTATTAACAACAAAAGTAATGATAAATAACTTTAAAAAAGTGATATTATGAAACATTTCTGGTCGATGACCAGTGTATGTGTAATTTAAAGAGATTGTAGGATTGTTGCGGGAGAAGATATAGGCTTTCATACAGATGTATTGATCTATAAGTACCATGGAACCAGATATTCCGATTTCCGCTTTGAAAAGAAAACGTGGTATAGGAGAAATGTATGTATGTATATAGATAGATAGTACGGATATATAGATAGATAGCTTAATTAATTGATTTATATTGGAACGTGCATGCATGAGGATAGATTCCGATTGATATTGAAATTAAACTGAAACGGAAGACATCATTTCATCATTTTTCGTGGAAAATATAGCAACTCAGGTTATTGGTATCAAAGTATATTGGGCTTAATTAGACACTATAAGATACATATCGTGTTATTCAAGCTATCAGTCTTGATTAAGAAAGAATATACGGTGATTCTGTACGGTCTGTTGAGTCCTCTTTCAAACTTTTATGGATTGAAATGACACTAAATGACACCAAATGAGTGCCAGTTAAGTTTGGATCTCAAAACGGAAATATAGCCGTCTTCGTAATCAACATTTGTAGCAACTAATCTTCGACTGTTTTATTGTAAGGTATCATTTCTTATTGTTTACTTTACATACAAGACTTCGCTTTAATATTCCAAAGAAATTTTACAAAACTGATGAACACGTATAGCAAATAGAATTCTTAACATATCTGTGAATCTGCAAGATAAAAACAGTAGTGACAAATTTAGAACAAACGATTCCATTTGTAAGTCTGCTTCAGATGCTATTTATAATTTTATTTTTTATCTTTTACACTTGCAGTAAGATCAAAGAAGCCCATAAGCTGGAGAAAATTGAACCAGGAGCGTTTGACAATTTGAGACATTTGGAGCTGGTGTGAGTTACATCAGTATTTTTTTTTTGTTATATCCGTCCGTCCGTCCATACTATTTAATTATCATGTTGTGACACCATTCAGGACGGAATTTCTTATGTTTTCTGTGTTTTCATCTTTGTAAACGTGTTAGGTTCAAATATTATAATAATAAAGAAAACCTCATGGGTTAATTTGGAAGCGGGGAAGGGGGGGGGGAGGGGGAGTGATTGTATGTCGTTTCAAAGTGAGTTGCGGTGTGGTGAAGTAGAAATAGCATGACACATTAAGTTTTTATTTTATTCAACAGGAGCATAACTAATACGTCCAGTCTCTTCGAAATCGAATACGGTGTGTTTGGATACCTGCCAGGATTGAAGAAACTGTAAGTTAGCCAAAGGGAATAAGACATGCTCATTGGTTGGACGTAATAAAATAAGACATGCTCATTGGTTGGACATAATAAAATAAGACATGCTCATTGACTGGACGTAGCAAAATAAGACATGCTCATTGGTTGGACGTAATAAAATAAGACATGCTCATTGGTTGGAAGTAACAAAATAAGAAATGCTCATTGGTTGGACGTAATAAAATAAGACATGCTCATTGGTTGGACGTAATAAAATGTGACATGTTCATTGGTTGGACGTATAACAAAATAGGGAAGGTTCATTGGTCAGAAGTTTCACTGAAATATGTAATCACTGGTTAGGTGTAGGAACAAAACAGAAAAACGTGATAATTGGTCAGAAGTTATGAAAAAAAAATGTACTGGTGGTTAAATTGTACAAAACACATTTGATTAGTAAATTATGTTAAAGAGGACATTTGATTGGTTGAGCAAACCTCGACATGGCTGGTTAAGCGTGGGTACAAAGCAGAAAAGCATGATTATCGGTTACAATGATTATTTTAACAGGTAATATGGGTGGGTTTTTGCCAACCAACTGCTGCGGACATAACAGGTAAATTACCCCCACCCTCCACCCAGTCATTATCACTTAGCACCTACACATTATTATTTCTTGTTCCCATAAGTGTGTAATATAATATAAACGAATACTATAAGGTTGATCTTTTCTCAATATCGTGACTTATTTGAAGGCTCCCCTCCGGCGAGCATCAGAGCAATATACCCCAATATTCCCATACGGTAGTATACTTCATGTAAGAATAAACATTATGTGTCTTACTTTCTGAACTTATATAATTTATTAAGAATGGATTTCCAAGGTATACAATGATGGGTATGTATATTAGAGGCCATTTACAAGGAGACAGGCTTCTCTTCTGCGTCTAGAGTTACACCTTGATTTGATGGTTTCGGAGAACTGCTCTCCAAAGGACCCTAATTCTATGGCAAACTTTTCTCTTCGGCATAAAGACAAAAAATCGAAGATGTTTCTGTCAGCCGGTACGACAAGATTTGTAAAATAAGCAAACTAATGCCCCCCCCCCTCGACTAAATAATACTTACCAAATGTCCTCGAGATGTTTAAGTATCTCACAGAGCAGGGACACTATAATGAACGCTTTTGAAATCGGTTCTATTTTTATCTTGTGACTATGGAAAGGGGTTCATTGGAGTGCTTCGAGTGTTGGTTTAACTGTTACACAACAATCAACTTTCCAAAGTTTGCGTATTGATTGAGACTTTGCTGGAAGCTAAAATTAAGTCTTGATAACGCCAATTTACAAAGTGGCCGATCGTCTTCACCGATACAGATGTAATATGGACAGCCAGGCAGTTTGATTTAGTAAAGCCTAAGTGCGGCATGTCAAACTCTAAGTGTTAAATACAGAAGCAATATAAGCAGGATTCCCCAACCTCTGGTGACGTCTCAAATGTCAACATATGATTTGGAGGAACGACATCTGCGACTCTATGATTATCTCATAGAACATCATTTTCAGAAAATTTATATAATAAACTCCATTTATTATATATATATATATATATATATATAATATATATATATATAATATATCTATATATATATATATATATAATATCATATCATATCATATAATATGATATGATATATAATTAAAGTGTCACCTTAACTTATACATGGATAAATGATTTTTATACCTTTTTGGAGATGTTTTTTGTGGATATTCTAAAACCAAATAGATCGATAGATATAGTTAAAACGTTTGCACCTTTCTGCCATAGAGTGAATATTAACTACTACCTTACACTCACTGAATGCAAATCCGACTTATCCCGCATCAGGTTTGCCACTCAAACGGACACTTAAAATCCGACAATAATCGTCGATTTTACATTTTTTGTAGTATTTTATTTCTATTTTGTCCTTTCGTTTCACGCAGTGAGTTATCTTACGGGGAGCTGAACAAATGTCCAAACTTAACGTCACTACGAACGGAGTCAATCACCCCACCAGATATGTAAGAGATTTATGTTCTTTATAACATTCATTAAAGCGAAACCTGCATTGATTTAATATGTATTGATCAACATTCATTAATGTATATATAGCTGACTCTCCATTTGTTATCATTATTGATCTTGCATTACTGCTCACGTACACTTAAAAATAGCATTATAGGGCGTACATAACAACAATGAATCCCCATAAGACTTGAACGGTAGAATATGTAAAAGGATTTTGCTAATCCGTGCCCATTTGTCTTATTCTAAATATATAGCAGCGTGTATTGTATAATATTCTAAATGAGTATAAAATGGCATTCGTACACCCACCCATATGGTTATCTATACAAACCGAATATATAGATGTGAACTAACTTATTATATATATATATATATATATATATATATATATATATATATATATATATATATATATATATATTTATATATATATATATATATATTTATATATTTATTTATATATATATATATATATATATATATATATATATATATATATATATATATATATATATATATATATATATAAAGCCAGAAAAGACTCATTTTTACAAATTATTTGACGATTACTGCCGTCTTAATTACATTAGCGTTTTCCAAACGACAAAAAAAAGAGGAAAGGTAGAGAGGAAGGGGGGGGGGGGAATAAAAACCGTGTTGATGATACAATTAGTTAAAGGTCACTGAGAGATTCCTTTAACATGTAAAATGTCAGACATTTCAACTGCGAATCACTTCATTAATTAACCGTTTAATCTTCACTTCATATCTTCATTTTCTGCCTCTTGCTCTCCTCAATCACAGCAATTTGGTTCACAACAAAATTTCTTTGGTGACACCGTACCAGTTTACCGGAATGAAAATGCTTCACTTGTGAGTTGACCGTAAATTTGCTAAGGTTTCACAATCATTTGCGCAGGTGCGTGACGTCACTAGAGCTCATACCGTATATCCTATTTATAACGTTTAATTTCACCCATGATCATTAACCTATATGGTATAGTTGTTGATGGTGACTAACTCTTTTCTCCGTTTAGTTCGTTTTAAATAAAATCTCAGTGTTTCATTTACTTTCCTTTGCAAGTCAAGACGGTCGTAGTATTCCTGTAATAACGCGCACATACAAATGCACATACACACACATAATTTATATATATCTATATATGAGATATATATTAGATATATATATCAGATATATATATATATATATATATATATAAATATATATAAATAAATATATATATCAGATATATATATATATATATATATATATATATATATATATATATATATATATAAATAAATATATATATATATATATATATATAGATATGTATATATATATATTTATATATATATATATTTTGTTGTCAAATGAAATGAACTTTATGACAGACAAATTAACTTTAGCTGTGCTAAGTTCCTATTAATATTAGTTTCTTCTGTGGTAGGCTACATGAAGACGTTGCATATAGTTTTTGAATAAAGAATACACCGAGTTTAACCAATGTCTAATTCACATTAGACGCAATCCAACTTATAAAGCAGAGATCAAGTGTCCTGCTTGTGAGCGTTTAATCTTCTAATAATTATGTAATCTTGAAGTTAGTTCTTATGTTAATTTTCCGATTCGATATAGCCATTAACATTCTTCCGTTGTCGGCCATTGTTTCCGATAGGAGCAATGAACAATCGTTATTAATTGGCATTCACTGGAAAGATCAGACTTTCAAATAATTTGTAACGTATATGTAAGTCATGGGATTCAGAATCTAGCAGCATTACAATTTATCAAGATCAACTCGAAAAAGTGCATTTAAGATTTATTTAGTTGATTGTAATAATTACAACAGCTGTTGATTTGCTGCATGCAGTATCTAATATTCTTAACAAGTTTCCCTTGGGAGTGAAGCGGAGGAGGTTGTTTTAACTATAAATATACCAACGCATGCAATTGCTAGCATAACCCTGTCAAGTCACCTCCTTATCCATGCATGCCTGGTCTGCACGCGATATCGAAATAAGGGTTACGTAACAACCAAGTACTTTTTTCTCTTTCTTTTAAGAACGAGATGATGTTGCAAGGAGTGAACTTATAACTTTAACTGTTATTTTAAATTATGGAAAAAAAAACATGTTATTATCTTGCTGATCTATTTTTAACAGGAATCTTGACAACAATCGCCTTGAAAGAATTCCCGATTACGCTTTCGCGAACTCTCAGATTGTCACACTGTAAGTATATGACATCACGCGTTCGGTGGTCATGGTAATAGTGACGTCATGATTTCGGTGCAATACTTGGCGGGAAGACAATCGTCCCTATGGAAAGCCATTTTAACATTTAATCGGGAATTTCGGATATCTCGAAATAATTTCAGATATCTCAAATTAAATTACAGATATCTCCAATTTATTTAAGATATCTACAAATAATTGCAGATATCTTCAAATCAAATTCAGATATCTCGAAATACCAGAGAATTTCAGATATCTGAAATTGAATTCGACATATCTGAAATTGAATTCGAGATATCTTGAATTCAATTCGAGATATCTGAAATTGAAATCGAGATATCTGCAATTCTATTTCAGATATCTCGAATTCAATTTCAGATATCTAAAATTCAATTTCAGATATCTGAAATAGAATTTCAGATATCTCGAATTCAATTTCAGATATCTGAATTAGAATTTCAGATATCTCGAAATCTATTTTAGATATCTCGAATTCAATTTCAGATATCTCGAATTCAATTTCAGATATCTGAATTAGAATTTCAGATATCTCGAAATCTATTTTAGATATCTCGAATTCAATTTCAGATATCTGAAATAAGAAATAATTTCAGATATCTAAAATTCCCGATTAAATGTTAAAATGGCTTTCCATACGTCCCCTTCTAGAGATTCCGATTATTCTGGCAATACCTTTATCGGTATTTATAGGACTATATTACATGGTTTATCAGTCAGACGTTTTTAGCATGGGTGTAGGTGTGGGTGGGGTTTTTTTTGGGGGGGGAGGGGGTGTGTGAGCGGGTATTGCTAGAAACAATTATGAATAATCTGTGTATACAAATGCTATTCAGGAACCATGAATGTGCATGCCGCTTGAAGATTTATAATTTAGTATTATTATTTTCTTGTAATACAATGTCAAAGGTGGATAGGCTTGCCTAATTGAGTCAGTTCAAGACAATAAATATTTTCCCCGTAATCATTATTCTCAGTTTTGCATCCCTTTTGCTAAATTTACTGAGCTAAAAGATCTTGCCTACAACTTGATATAAGCAACGTATCATATACGTTTACTTAGGAACAAATGTACCATCGTCGTGCAACTGCTTAATTTTAAACGTTGAAAATAATTTATGTAGAAACCCTTTTTTGTTGGTGTGTGTTGGGTTGAGTGCATGGGGGGGGGGGGGGGGAGGGTAATTCTGCTAAGACCCCCGTGTGACCGTTGGACTTTCCAACCCTTAACCGAGTATCTTAGATGACGTGTTGCTCATCAAATCTATACACAAATCCACCCCACGACCACCCCTATGATTTTCTATTCAGTAGGAGCTATATTGTGTATTTCTATAGGTTCCTGTGATGAAGCAGTCTCCTCAAACACACATTTATTAATTCATTCTTTCGAAAGGTACACCAAGACTAGGATTCGGATACTTTTGTTTAGGATTAAGTACACCAATCCTCCCCTCCCCCCCCAGCAACCTTCCACCAAAAACAACCCTCACCCCCCCTTCTTAAAAAAAAAACCACAGAGTATGTCATACTTCTTTTTTTTATAGCCATTTTGGATTCACTACGCATGTCGCAGGTACTAATTTAAAACTGATACGCATTTTTTTTGTCTCTCGTTCACAGATCTCTTTCGAAAAATCCCTTGTCATTTCTGGATGATCTTGCTTTCACAGATATTCTTGATATCAAAGAAGTGTGAGTCTTTACCGTCTTTATTTGGTGGTTTAACAGTTTCCTCTGCTTTTCTTGATATCTTTATTATATTTTCATCCTTAAAATTCTTCATACTTATATGAATATCATACAGCATTAAAAAGTATTCAATTATCCCATTACTGCCTTCACTTTTTTGGGACAATTATATTCAGTTCTCATTTGTATAATTTCAGCACGAATTTTGATAAATTGATATTCACGTTGCTTCTAATATAACTATATATTGAACCATTGATACTTCAAAAGCTTCTAAAGTTGATGCAAGGTTATTTGAAGAAAAAAATATCGGAAGTTGCCTCCAAAATCACAGTATAACACTCGCTGAATCTAACGACTCGGCTACTTGTAACTTAAAGTTTCTGTCAATTCACATCAAATTATAGACTTCATAATTTTTCTTTAATATGTCATTTACTGCGGTTATGTCACGAACCCAACGACTGTACAAAGTTAAAATTGTGTCGTAAAAAAAAACAATTTGGTAAGGATCAGTTGAGTAACTGACCATACCATTTTCCGGTCATAACTCAATTGTTAGCGCTTGTTCCTAAATAGAACTACATCTTCATCGAAATACCGCCTTAGATAAATTACATGAGATTAATGCTGACTTGGTTCCTCTCAATCAACGGTTCCTGTATCGATCCTCTTCCCAAGGGGACCCTAACTTTAACTCACCCACGACCCACCTACAATCCACCCACAACCAACCCGCAACCGAGATATCTACTATGCAATCTGTTAACTCGAGCAACATAAAGCTCACTTTAATTCTCTTGTGTTTAATTCTTGTGATAGCAATCAAAAGATTCAAACACCTAACCTTTAGGAGGATTTTGTCGGTTAATGCAGATAAAATCCCGGGAAAGGAAAGGCTTATGTTGTGGTTATCTTACCTTGCTGTGGATGACATTTGCCACCTCAATTTCAGAGCTTTCACTGAGCATTGACTAATGTACTTTTATTGTAATTAAGAAACAACTGGATCATTTTAAGCCTCGTGACAAACAGTACTGGGTTTGGCTTGAATGTGACTTGATCGTAGCATGGACACCAAATCGTAGCAGGCACCGGAAACAATTAGTCATTTGCTTAATTGAATCAAACTAGAAAACAAGACACTAATCGGATACAATTTAATCATTTACGGACAACTTCTCGCTCAAAAAACAAAACAAAAAAAAAAACACACTGCTGATGCAAATATGACGGAACACTCTTTAAAGTCAAAATGTTGGTTTATCCAATTATACTCTAGTCTACTTTATCGACTGCGGTGACAATATATTCGAGGGCGCTATGTGTAAAAGGAATTACGCCAACACCGTTTCACAATGCAAGGCGTATCGAAAGGTCACCATCATTTTTTTGGTGTGTGTAGGTTTTCTTCAGAAGCAAAGTACATTTTTGGAAAAAATGCTTATCGGATCCCCATTTAGGCCCCTATCGAAGGAAATATTTTTACAATATAATGCAAGTTACGATTAATATTAACAAAGCTAAAATAATATTTAAATAGTGATTTCAATATTAATGTTAAAACTAATCTGGACGAGAAACGATGTACACCACATTACGGAAAAGAATTGATATGAACTTTGTTTCAAGCTATTGAGGTACAATGTCATGGGTTATTAACATCAAACAGTACCCGAATTTTTTTTCAAAATGAACACAATAAGCTTCGTTTTAGTGAGTTTTGAGTTTTAAGGGTTAAGTAATGAGTAGAATCAAGTCATGAGCCAGGCCGAGCCACAGGAAAAATCATATCACAGGTCCCCATTTTATTGCTCTTCATACTTCATAAAGCAGGTACTTTATGAAAATGAGAATCCACTATTCTTCATCCGGTATTTTTCTCTGGTCCCTCAAGATTATCCCTGCCCACCTAATTTACCCCTAGTCCCGGGACTGTAAACCCTCTGCCCCCACCTGATCGTCAGGCCTGGTTTAAAAATGCTCTTCGCCATTCTCCAACTTCTTCACTGAGAAGAACGATCGCTTTAGGACCAACTCGCATTGGTATGGTGATTCCTCTCTTTTTACTTTATTTTCAGTTTATCTGTTTATTACCATTATTTTTGTTATAAATTTTCCCCATAGATTACTGAGCGACACCAACATTGTACACCTACCAACGGAAGGTTTGAAGTATATTATCACCCTGGATATTCAAAATACACCTCGACTCACCAAATTTCCTTCCATTTTTCGATTCGAAAGTATCCAAGTAGCAAGGCTGCATTACTTCAGCCATTGTTGCGCTTTCTCCTACAATACTTCAGAAAACTACAAAATGGCTAAGGATTTGAAAATCGGTGACCCTCTCAACGTTACATGCCCGTCGCCGAGCTCGTTACCACCAACGCCAGAGACGGGAACCGATACTAACGGCATCATATTTGACGATCCACGCTATAACGGATATCCTCCGGAAGTTTTCGATCACGACGGTTTCGGAAAATTTCGAGATGAATATGATAATCCATTTAGCCCCGATCGTGGGCCTTACATTGACGCTCCGGCACCGTTCCACCCTAATGACACCTTTGCTGTCCTTACCAATCCCCCTCATCATAAGCCCCCGATCAATCCTGGAGGCTTTTTCGATCAAACTATTGACCCTGCCGTGGATCATAAATTTGTCGGGGGATCCTGCAACGACTTTGTCCCCAAAGACTATTCTAAGGTGATATGTTCCCCCAAGCCTGACTCTTTCAACCCATGTTCTGACGTGATGGGGTACTCATTCTTGCGTGTGGTTGTGTGGTTCATAGCCCTCACTGCATTAGCGGGTAACGGGATCGTTGTATTGGTACTCATCTCACAGAAGAGGAAGATGACAGTCCCGAAATTCCTTATGTGCAATTTGGCTTTTGCAGATCTCTGTATGGGTATCTATCTTTTATTGACCGCTGCAGTCGATCTTCATACCTTGGGAGAGTACATGAACTACACATTCCGCTGGCAATATGGCGCCGGTTGCAAAGTCGCTGGTTTCATCTCCATGTTTTCTAGTGAATTATCCGTGTTCACTTTGACCGTTATCACCATCGAGCGTTGGTACACAATCATTTACGCAATAGATCTCAATAAACGTATACGTTTACGCTTAGCATCACGTATAATGGTGGGAGGTTGGTTATTCTCCATCTTGGTCGCCATGTTGCCGTTAATCGGTATAGGTAACTACGGGACTACAAGCATGTGCTTGCCATTTTATGTCAAAGACAACACGACGAATCCTGGTAACGTTATCTACGTCACGTCTATACTCATGATCAATGCGCTCGCGTTTCTCATCATTTGCGCATGTTACGTTAAAATGTACGTAACGGTTCGAAATCCAAACATGGTAATGAAACGAAAAGATTCAAAAGTTGCCAAAAGAATGGCTATTCTTGTGTTTACCGATTTCGCATGTTGGGCACCTATCGCCATATTTGGGATAGCTGGCGCATTCGGTAGATACTTCTTGACGACGGATCAATCGAAAATATTGATTGTTCTATTTTATCCAATCAATTCTTGCGCTAACCCATTTCTGTATGCTATTTTCACTAAGTCGTTCCGTCGTGATTTATTCATGCTCTTAGCAAAGCATGGCATGTGCGAGAGGCGAGCAATGAAATACCGGCCGACCGTCACCAGCGGTCCTCGGTCCATGTCGCAGATTAACTCCTCAACAATGGTTCGCGATAACATCAAACTCGGCGGATTCCATCGCGACTCTTCGGCGTCGGTTATCACTGGAGTAACCGACTCTCGTGCATCAGTAGTTTCCATGCCAACCTTGAATGGCAGTCCTCATCATACATATCAAAAATCAACCAATCAGAATCCAATTTCAATGTCGCCCTTGGTGACGAATAACGCGCGAAAAAGTGATAACGGTCGGCAAGAAATCCCGGACTCTGAAACAAGCGCAAACGAAAAGTTACTTCCGGTACAGACAGTGGGACACGAAAGCTTGGAACCAGTACCGGAAGAGATTATCGGCGAATCTAAGGAAAATGCCGAGATTAATGAAATTCATGAATATGATACTGTCGAATGCCGGGAAAACAGTAAACTGGTTGAGAACTCACTGGGTTCGCGTGACGCTTCTCCTCAAGAAAGGGCAGAAAAGAGATGGCGGCGAGCAGACAGTGGTATTCATTCTATTCCGAGCCCTTCCGATGAAGATGACGAAGATGAAAACAATTTTACCTTGGAACGCCAAAATAACACAAATTACGAAACAGTATTTTGATCCCGCCGTAGAACACGTTATAATGGCGTTAATTAAATATAGCTCTCATCTCGAACCTGTCTTTAACCTTAATTGCCATTATTATCAACTGCCTGGTATGTAAATATTTTATCAATAAGAAGCATCATATATAAGTATCGTTCCTACTGTTTTTTAAAAATAAAACATTAATGTATACTTATAATATATGTCAGGAATTGCGGATCTAATTCCAAATCTCGATGGAGGAAGAAGATTGACACTGATATTAGTGTTTCGACTAGTTATCATTCAAATGCATATTCATGATTTTCCTCAGTCATTTTAATTTCCAGTGTATAAATCCATACTTATTAAAGCAATTACATAAAATGCATATATATATATATATATATATATATATATATATATATAAAGAATAACGAAACAGTGTGACTGACTTGTGGATAATATTGAAAAATGATACATTCTAAATCTCTTCTAGAAGAAATAGATTAATAAACCAACTCAAATGTAATAGGAGATTTGTAACCAGACATTTCGTAGAGTTACTACCAGAGGGCCCCTGGGACAGTTATGTCACCGGGCCCCATTTTGCATACTTCATGTTACCTTAAGTATATTATGAAAATGAGAATACACTTTATTTTATTTTCCCCATTTTTCCACAGGCACCGCCAAATTCTCTCATTACATTAGCTTCAGTCAGGGCCGATCCTCTCTGACCCTACCCCTCTCCTCAATACGAACTAATAAAAGCAATCGGAGAGGATGATGCAAGAATAACAATAGTAGTGCTAAAAATGAACAGTAGAAAACCCAATGGCATTATTGATAATCGAACCTCCAAAGAGAGTGGCTTAAAAGTCATCATTATTACCAGCTAAATATGCCAGACAGTCACTTAGTGGTTACAAGCACTTCCAACTTCAACAAACATTTTCTTACTGCTATCCGGTTCAGCACGTTCCATCGTAGCCAGGATTTTATGGGGTAGGAGGGGGCGCCAACAATTTAAGGAGGGGACAGAACATGTGGGTTCTGTAACTTGTGAAGTTGAAGCAGTACTAGCTTGTACGGACATGAGGGGGGGGGGGGGGGAGGATCCTGGCCACGTGCGCCCTGTCGAGACACTCGTTATTATCTAATAAAAACTCCCAAAACGTCTGGAATTATTGGAAGAATCAACAGGTAAAGGACGTATACTATTGAAAACTTTTAGCTTGTACTAAATATTGAAGGACATTTTTGATGAACATTACAATCTCCTTAACTGATGTTAAATTATAAACCAAAACTTCTCAACAGGACTCTACGCATTCACCGACAACAAGGGACGGCGAGAGGACCACCTCTCCTCTCTGATATTTATAATTCGAGCTGAAGATAGGATTTTGCTTGATACAGTTATTCCAAACCAATCCACCAGTAAATATTTCCGTTATGTTTCTGTAAATATCTTGGTCAATGTCTTCTTCATCACTTGTTGGTCGCATGTCGTCTTCTGTATAAGGTCCTGTTACGTGTTTTTGACAAAAGGGATCATAAATGTTTATTCATGAGCAACTCTGCATTGGACGTTCGTTTAAGTTATATTTGTATATCTGTTCTGGGCAGGGAGAGGGGAGAGGGAGGGGGGGGTGAGGAGTGTTGTATTATATTTCTTACAATCTCACCTTGAGCAGACTTCTTACAGATTGTCGATGAACAAATATGTATATAGATATACACATATACTATTTAATGAATTCATATATAATGTAGATGTATATATATATAAAGTCAAACTGGTTTTCTATATTGTATGTATTGTAACGTGTATTAAGAGTTTCAAATTCCTTTCAAAGAGTTCCTTTCTCTGAGGTGTATGTATTGAAGAAACTTGTTCTTAAAGCACTGTGTTTGCACTCCTAAATTTCATTTGTTAAATGTTTTGTCATAATTATGTCCATTGTTTCTGAAATGAAAGAAGCTTAATTAAAAGAAAACCGCGAAAGAGTGAGCGTATATTCAGTGGTGTAGCAAGGAACACAAAAGTTCGGTACATCAATAAAAATGAATACCCAAAGGAGAGTCGACATTCATCTAAGCCTGTGGTGGGCAACATACGGCCCGCGGGCCACATGCGGCCCGCTAGTGAGATGTCTCAAGAAAAAGAAAAAATCATTCTACTTTACATCATCTCAAAAAACGAGCTAGCTGCTTAGGCCCAGTCAAATTTCACTCCTTATATCTGGCCCATTCATTCAAAAAGGTTGCCCACCCCTGATCTAAGCCCACACCATTAGGCAGCTTAGGTGAGCAAAACTTCTTCATATATGGCACACTGAGGCTATTTCTGTTTAAGGCAGGAACCAATTGGATATATAGATCAATAAGAAATAGGCCCTAAAGAGAACATTGGGGCCGTTTCATTTACTGTCAGCACGTCTCAAATTAATAACAGTTACTTCGAGTGGCTATGACCAGCGACCGACTTCACCGGATGCGTGGTCCTTTTTTTCGGTACTTACCATCGGGGCCCCGTGTGGCCGCCACACCGGGCTAGCTATGCCACTGTGTTTAATCTACAACCCCTCATTTCACCGTATATGAGTATATATAGACAAGTGAAACATGAGGGAAAATCTGAAAACCGTCGCGGCAGAAGTATGGAGGATATTTCGGCAAGTTGAAGACATGTAACTGTTAGGGTCCATAAGTAAATACTAGGACAAAGAAATCATACAATAATGTATATGTAAATTGTCACATTGCTTGAGAACTCGAAAGCAGCTCCCAAGGGATGCTATATGTATGTAATAATATCATAGATGAATATATTTATATATAAATATATATATATATATATATATATATATATATATATATATATATATATATATATATATATATATATATATATATATATATTCACTCAGAATTATTGTACAGTTTAATGTACCCTTTCACAATGTAAAGTTCATAGAAACAGTTAACTACAATTCCCCCCAATCCGATACCAATGTATATAGACAATCAGCCTAAAATTGGTCTTTTCATTTCAAATAATGAAGTCAAAGTTTCGAATTTAGGCTACATGTGATGAACAGCAAAACACGAAAGGGACTGTTGACGGCCGAACAAAATCATTATACGAGCTCATGTATACCTTTATTTGATGCTATTCCACGAGGTGTTATACGGTTTAGTCTATTGCAAATTTACTAGTATCTATAGTATCACTAAGTAGGCTTCATAAACTTGTTAACCAAATACAACCAGAGTGACCAACCTCCAAGTGGTTACTTGCCGTAGAAAACAAATTAAAGATCATCATCTTGTATGGCTACGCACTAACGTAGGGCCACTTACATCCCAGTATGTACGTTTTCCTAGCTTCAATTTACAGTTATTGTTCTTACAAGCTCTTCAGACTTTTCTTGCTGTTTAATAATAATTATTATAATTAATATTATAATGCGCACAATGCCAATGCCTCTTTGCGCCAACAAACCACAAACATGATCAACGAGAAAAACGACGAGAAAAAACAAGACCAGTGATCAAAAACATAACCAAACAGGTGAGTCTTGAGCATCGTTTTAAAATTGAGAACAGATGTATGGCGGGCCATCAGTCTCAAATCGTTCAAATCGTTTAATTCGACATATCATCGATTTAAACTGGTATATGTCGATATAAATTGACATATACCGATTTATTTTACTTATCATCGATTTAAATTGGTAGGCCTATATGTTGATCTATATCGATTATGCCGAATTAAACTGGTATATGTCGATTTAAATCGATGATATGTCGAATTAAACTGGTATATGTCGATTTAAATCGGTAGAAGTCAATTTAAGCTTCTGGAAACTGGTATAAGTCGAAGGAAATTGGTATATGTCTATTTAAATCGGTATAAGTCGATTTCCCACGATTTGAGACTGAAGGCCCGCCATACAGATGGAGCTTGGCGGATATTCATGGGAAGTTGATTCCACAAATATGGGGCAGCATACTGAAAACACGTACGTTCACCATAAAAAAAAAAAAAAAAAAAAAAAAAAATAGTGCGTGGATTTACTGTAACAGAAAGTAACAATTTATATATATATATATATATATATATATATATATATGCATGAACAAGTTTACCTCTCAAATGAAAGTTGACCGCTACAGAAATCAACTGTTGGTCACTAAGGTCGATTCACATACGAATTATGCACATAATCCAACTTTTTCATATGGTGTAGACTAATCGCTTTTAGCTTGCATTATTTACCTGCATGGTGTTGACCTTTAACCTCTCCCCGCAAACAACAGGGTTCTTGTACTCAGTAAAGTGGATCCACATACTACGTATGAAGTAACTTAAAGCTATACAATTTGGGAGTTATCGTGTGCAAGGGTTTCCCGAATTTGACCTCTGGTGACCTCAAATTACCTTTGACATACAACGAGACCACTAGGCGGCACCTCTGACAGTTGTCAGGATATTTTCTAAGACAAGTCACCCAAAATAGAGATACTTTTTAGGAAAAAGTCGCCCAGGAAAGAACCTGGGCACGAAAACCCGAACGACTGATCTGCTCTCAACCCCAGATCCCCTTGCATCGGGACTGTGACTGTGTGATCATCGTCGGGTGTGCATCACCATTCCCCTCGAAAGGGAACATATACTACACATGATCTTAGCCAAAAAGCCGAGAAGCGAAATAGAGATTTGGCAAGAAAAACTAAGCAACCTGATTGGTTAGCACTTTCACATGGTTTTACCCAATGTAAATATACCTCGCAACGATGAGAAACAATTACTGGGTGCGGTTCGGTTGCTATATATATCCTTCTTAACAAACAAAAGCAAACATTAATTACAAATTTGTTTGGTAACTATCGTATTACACTAATTGTTTCCTAAAATCAACTAAAAATATCCCCCAACGATGGAAAATGCTACAAATCATGAGACAACCTGAGTACTATACAAGGAATGATGACGTCATTAACCTATTTGATAAAGTGATA
This sequence comes from Apostichopus japonicus, assembly GCF_037975245.1. Taxonomy (NCBI): domain Eukaryota; kingdom Metazoa; phylum Echinodermata; class Holothuroidea; order Aspidochirotida; family Stichopodidae; genus Apostichopus; species Apostichopus japonicus. The sequence continues at coordinate 4,342,729 of NC_092568.1, read as the reverse complement.
ACAAAATAACATCTATAGGTTAGCATCTGAACTTTTTTATAACAGCTGCAAAACTCAACCACATATCTTTCCTCTCTAATTTAATGTCATTATATGCATAAAGGCCAACGTTTTCAATCGTTTGAAGCATTCTGACGCCACCATCAATATTACCTCTGCAGTTACCTGTGCCTCCACCACCCTCAATATTACCTCTCAGTTAGAAAATAATTTGGAGGTTCGATGGAAAAAATCGCAAGAAAAAGAAATTGAGATAGTTGTCGGGGAAAATCTTGAACATAATTACTTTAAAAGTTTCATAGTATAACTTTCACCATCTTGCAAATTCGCACCCTTAAACATTCTAACCATCTCTCACAGAAGAAGGGAAACATGTAAGACCTCTTCTCCAGGCCACAGGATCCGCTACTGGAGGGTCGCCAAGATAATGAAGATGACAATAAATTTGGGTCACCAAGCAAGAAAATGTAAACGCTTGGGTGTTAGTCCACAATGACACTATTCACTGTCTATGCACGGGTATGGCAGCATTCCACTTCATTGAAATGTCACTTTCAGTCACCTTGCTAAGCTGGTAAATACATATGTAACACCCCTGATACACATGAAGTAACTTCAAGTGTCGTTAGAAGAAGTGAGGTATGTTGAAAATACTTGATATGAAACAAAGCAATAGGTCATATCCTCTTGAACACAAATGAAAAAACATTTTCCTTTGACACACGCCTAGATTTCCTCCCTTGTTTTATCTGAATCAATGATGTTATATAACACAGAATTCTAGAAAAGTATCGTTATTCTGATCTTTTCAACCCAATTACATAACCACAGCAGCATGCACACTTGTCCCCCCCCCCCCTCCCCTCCAATGAAAAAAGTTCATGATCAAACAAAAGAATGGAACCTTCAATAAAGCTGTCTAGCTACCTAACGATTGTTTCTTACTCTCTTCCCCTTCCAACAACCAAAAAACTCTCCCCTTCCAAAAACAACTCTATAGTTATTCTTTTTTTTTTTAAATATAGGCCTATGAATGTAAGCCCTTTGAAGTTTAAATGAACATGTACCGTTTGAATCATAGTGCACATGTAGAATACCTTCTTGCAATTGCTTTCCTCCGGCTCTTTAACGGAGCAGTTGTCGCGGCATAACATTTAAATTCGTCAGACATTAGTTAGCGAAACCAGCCCTCTTTGTTGGTAAAGTTCAAACGGAACAATTATTTTCTGTTGAAGTTAATGCAAATGACACAGGATCATAACAATTAAACCCTTTTTTTCCCATTATCGGGTTTGACTTTTGACTCTGAATAAATCTTTGCTGCTCATAGATTATCCACCGTTAAAGGCATTGAAGACTCGCCCCAAACCGCGTGCCGCGCTCTGAAAAAGTTAACTTTCCGTTGCTTGCAAATGACGTCTTCTTCTTGTCGCTACAAAATGCAGACAGTAATGAAACGATATACCTTGTTATCTTTATCTAGACCTGCGATGTCCACGCTGCTATGTACACTGTTGTGGGTATTGACCGTAGCTGTATGTATTGACTGTACACTAGTGTATAATTACCGACGGTGGCAAGCTGTGTGTGTATTTTCTGGGATCGATGGTGGTGTCTAACACTTCTGTTACACCTCATTCGAACTAGGTCAGATTACCGGCATGAGACGTTTCTTTGTGCGCGAGTCTTCACACCCTTTTAATTATAACATTTTTACCATCAAATATTCCTTCATTTAACATCTGCGCTGAGCCGGTTTACCATTTAGCATTATTACTTGAAAGCAAGAGTTACATTAAACTTTGGGAAAGAAAAATAGTTGTACCGAAACCAGCATTTTATTCTATTTTTTAGAATTCATTTAGTTCAGTTAGCTTCTCTTCATGCATACTCGTTAAACAATTTCGAATCTGATCGGCCCGTTGTCGTCAGCTGATAATGCACGGTAACCTCACCAACGGATTAATATAGGTTACAAAAGTAGTTTCCCTTTCCCAGCTAGCCACCGAAGCTTATTCAAATTAAACGAAACAGATATGGTAGGGCTACAAGCTCTTGGGTGTAATACCCTATTTGCAAAATGATGACCAAAATTCCCGCGAAAGACAGTTGATTAGCAAATATCAGAAAACCGTCGATATTAACACTTTCGTAAGGTCCAGCTGATAGTGATACACCGATGCTTACCGTTACTGCTCGGGAATACAGCTGCAAATGTATTCAAGAAATACACGTTTCAAGGAACAGTAAACATCATTCTCCAAGAGAAGTAAAGTTTCATGTCCTGGTTCACACCTCTATATGTTAAAGCCATTTTATGTTAAAGCCATTTTGTTAAAGCCATTTTGTTAAAGCCATTTTGTTAAAGCCAAATGTTAAAGCCATTTTACCACAAAAGTTAACTGTTTAAGAACTTTGACGAAGTTCTTCACTTATGTTTACGACTCAACAATAGCTATATACCTGAACACAAAGTGTACTACTGTAATAAGTACGTATCCGTAGTGCACGTCAATGACCGTTATGTCAGTCACTACTGTATCGTTGTACCCATTGACATGAACACGTCAGTTCGCGTTGCTATGCCAACTGGAGCTCCTGGTGTAGTAAATGGAGAATTAAAATTAATCCAAATAAATCTAAGCTTGTAATCTATAAGCAGGCGCGTATCCAGGATTTTCTAACCCGGGGGGCGCGAATTACCACCATCAGTCACCACCACCACCACCATCGGTTGGCGCGCAGCGTACAAGAAAATTTCTGGTTTTGATACCCCCCCCCCCCCCCCCAGATCACAGGAAACGGCACTTCTCGGGCTTGAAATGACCAACCAGATGTACACTTTTGGCCTGAGAACCAAGTATTTCCTAATAGTTTTTTTTCCCCATCCATAACCTTTTTGAACCCGGCACACGTCATGTTCGACCTGATCGCATGTCCTGTGGGTCTTTGCTTTTGTAGGTGATTCTACGTCGCGGCCCACAATACCCGTCAGCCCCACTTTTCAAGGTTTTAAGCCCCAAATTTGTTCAGAATTTGAAAATTCACATTTCTCGTGAATAAACTCACTTCAAAACATACCCATAATGTTGTACAAAATTTCATCTATGGACAACCAATATAGAAAAATTACCTTCAACCCCTAACAGACCGGTCAAAATTGCACGAGTAGAGGGAAGTGTGATGCAGAATGTTGGTCAGAAATTTTCGAAAATTCAGACACAGTTAATTTATTGGTGTACAAATATTAAACCTCTTATAACGGCTATTATAAAACTTGGTTGAAGGAAATGAAAAAATAGCAGATATTTCCGAAACCGAGCACTACACACATAGGCGTAGGAGGCGCAGCGGCAGTGGCGGAGCTAGGGGTATTGGTCAGGAGGGGCGAGAATGGTCTGTAGGGGCGCTTTCGACACTATCTAAGCGGAGCGCCACCACTGGTTGGCGCGTAGCGCACAGACAAATTTTGAGTAAAGATACTCCCTAGATCGCCGGAAATGACCCTTTCAGGGCCTGGCTAATTTGCAGATAAACGAAGAATAGGGTGTCATCGCCAAATTACACCAACAAAATGTGAGAAATGTCAATAAGTAGATGAGAGCGCAATAAAAAAGTCAATAATCGCTAATAAGTAAAAAGTGGTAAAGAGCTGAAAAAGGCGCCAGCAGTCCATTTGAGTCCGTCAGGGGCGCATCCGCCTCCTGACCGTATGGACGCTCCGCCACTGCGCGGCGGGGTGCAGCCCCTAATTCGCCATTACTAATGTAAAAGAAACTTTTGACATAATTGGACCTCCATGCTTTTTATATATCTACATGAGACATGTCGTTGTTTACATTAGCATCCCGCGGTATACTGCGCAATTATAACGGACCGTACGGTACATGATGGCATGCGATGTAATAACCGATGCTTGCTTATATGACATTGACATTGACACGTTGAACGCGCGCTAAGCGCGCGAAAATTTTTGGTTATTTTTTCAGGCAAGTCGGACAGTCTTGAGGATTTTCATCCTGGAACGCCATTTTCATGCTCACTGATATGATGTGATATCTGCAGTGGCGTAGCTAGGATTTTTTGAGTGGGGGACCATGGGGGGCTGTTCTTTCTTGTGGGGGGGGGGGGGGGCCGGAGCGCCACTATCTGAGCGGAGCGCCACCTTGGTTGGCGCGGAGCGTACAGAGAAAATTTGAGATTTCAGCACCCCCCAGATCGCAGGAGATGGCACCTGTGAGGCAAAATAGCAACCAAAAAGATGTGCAACTTTGGTGACAGAAATGAAAAAAAGTTTTTTCTCTTTCATGCTGACTGGCCTTGCCAACTCAGCCAGACTTTTAACTTGAGGGAAGTTGGCATCATAGGCATACGGGACCATTTCAGTTTGGGGGGCAGAACTTTTTGTGCCTGATAGTTCCTGTGACACTATCTAAGCGGAGCGCCACCATCGGTTGGCGCGTAGCGTACAAGAAAATTTTTGGCACACAATGCCTCTCAGGTTGCCGGAAACGGCACTTCTGAGGCCTTGCAAGTTGCATCTAAACATTCTTTATTTTATAATCTCACGTTTTAGAAATTTACACTTCCCCCAAAATTTGGTAAATTAGAAGAAGAAAAAATGGTAACATCACTTTGAAGGGGGAAAATGGGACAGTATATTTTTTAAGCTCCTATATTTAGTTACCTTATTTATTATTTTAACACAGTACTCAGCTACCTCCACAAAAACATACATTGTTCAACGACACGTGGGCGGGATAATGTCGCTGTGTCGGGTGAGACTGCAATTTGTCTCACAAAAAAAGTATAAAATATAACAAAGAATATGATAAACCTGTAATTCTAGGCTTGTAGGCACTCCCGCGCCCCCCCCCCCACCATCCATTGAAAAGAAAATTTTTCTTTTATACACTCATGTCGGGGATATCCAGGTCAAGGGCGGCGGAAGCACTTTTAATCTGGGGGGGGGGGGCACCGACATCAAAGGGCACTTTGCAGAAATTCGATTGGAATGATGCAGCCTTATATTCAGTACCCTTTATAACTCTTATTGTATTATCTTATTTGTGTATACATATCACTCCATCAACGCCCCCCCCCCCCCCCTCAAGGAAAATATGCATACTAGCACTGCAATATCCAATGCACAAATTGGGAAACAAGGAACAAGTTTTCTTTTGAGACAAAATGAGGTGAAATCATGCTAGTTGCTAATATAGGAATCTTCCGAATAAGACTTTTTTTCTTGTTAATATCTTAACAAATGTTTTCCATTCGAAAATGTTTTGGGTTTGACTCACAGAAATTCGTTAAAAGTCACGGGCTTAGCCAGGATTTGCAAAGTTGTATGCACGACTCTCTGAGCGGAGCGCCACCATCGGTTGGCGCGGAGCGTACTAGCAAATTTTTGGTTTTACAAACCCCTCAGATGGCCGGAAACGGCCCTTCCCGAGTGTTCATTCTGGTTCCCTGGCCTCTTGCTAACTTGAGGCACCTTAATTTTTATGTAGAAAGAAAGGCACATTTTTAATATATATATATATATATATATATATATATATATATATATATATATATATATATATATATATATTTCCAGAGGACAAGAAATTCGGGCAAAAGTCCTGAAAAATTCGGGCAGCGTTAGAGGAGAAATTTTTTTTTTTCTCCTCTTAGGCTGCCCGAATTTTTCAGGACTTTTGCCCGAATTTCTTGTCCTCTGGAAATTTGGGGCAGTCTGCCCCCTGCCCCCCCGCCTCGTACGCCTATGGTTGGCATCATTTGTCGTTTCAAGGTGTCAAGGCCTTTCTCCCAACTCAAACCCCTGTGGGCTACCAGTAGGTTTGCAGGATATGCCCACATGTGGACTTAAATAGCATTAGAGGAAGGGGATGGAAGACTAACACGCATCGATGTTTCGGTAATGGTCCACATTGGTGGCTCGGTGCTAATTAGGCCATTTATTGGGTTTCTTGAGGCAGCTGTCATCAGAATCTGGGTTTTTGTGCCAATCGATGACCGATTACATGTATTGGTAGATATCGATATCGCGCAGCACAACAAGGTTTGTGGTGTATGGTCGCAATCGTCGCATCGACCATTGCCATGCCATGCTGTGTGACCATTCTCATGATTACTACAGATATTGTATTATTCTTATTCTGCCAGATGCAGACGAAAAAATTGTGTAACTCTATTTCCCAAATTATTGAACAAAAAATATTAGTGAATGGCACTGATGAGTTGTTTTTTAAAAAATTTTTTTTTACCCCATTCTGAGTGGGGGGGGGGCCAGTGGGGGGCCAGCCGATTTCATGGGGGGGGGCCTCGGCCCCCCCAGGCCCCCCGTAGCTACGCCACTGGATATCAACTGTTTGCGTTACAAGTTCGAACAGGCGCGTAGCGAGGAATTTGCCAAGGGAGGGGCGAAGCCTGTAGGCAAATTATCTAAGCGTAGCGCCACCATAGGTTGGCGCGAAGCGTACAAGAAAATTTGGGCCGAAAATGCCTCCCAGATCGCTGGAAATGGCACTACCCAGGACCATTTGTTAGCGCGAAGCGTACAAGCAAATTTTGGCCGAAAATGTCTCCTAGATCGCTGGAAATGACACTTCCCAGGCCTTGTAAGTTGCATCTAAGCACTTTCTATTTTGAAATTACTTAGCGATATCATTTAAAAAAATGCTGAATGGGGGGGGGGCGATCGCCCCCATCCCAAAATGCGTCATGTTCCCCGACGACACGGTCGAGTTCGAGACCAGCCACAGTTGGTTTCATAGCACAATTCTACATACGCGTTATGATAGACCATATATAGTATATATATATATAGATCATTAGTGAGAGAGGAAAATGGAAACGTCAAAAAATGGAGTTGTCGGTGTAAGGGGTAGGGTGAGGCACACTTTTACGAAATCATTGATCCGTCACTGGCTACCCTTCAGCGCTGTAATGATGTCACTGTTCCTCTTTCTCTTCCCGGTGTCTTTGCGTTTTTCTTTTACTCCCTCCTTTTCGCCTTCTTCTCTCTTTCTTCTTTTTCTTTTCCCTTCCTTCCTCTCCTCCTCCTCTTTTCCCCCTCTTTTTCCTTTTTTCTTCTCCTTTTTTCTCTCCTCTTTTACTTACCCGGGGGGGCGCGCGCCCCCAACGCCCCCCCCTGGATACGCACCTGATAAGTAACCTTTTTCCAATGACTCGACCGAGGACTACAGTAGTAATCTTCTTTACGACTGACATCACACCCAGCAAAAAAGTGGTTTACTTAGAAATTACCCCAGACAATAAACTTAATTTTAAGAAACATGTTAACATCGCTATCGGTAAAGCTTGGAGAATCTTAAACCCACTTAAAAGCCTAAATTACCTATCCCCACATATTTTATTACAAACTCATAATTCAAAAATTAAACCAATCATTTCTTATGGCAGTATCTGCCTCCTTAGCTGTAATAAATCCCAAATTTCCAAATTAAACATTATTAATAATAAAGCCCTTAGAATTTTCCTTAATATCCCTAGCTAGGCTATATCGCCACTAGAGAGCATCATTGCGTCATCGAAGCAGCAAACTATTTTCCACTTTTTGAACAGATAATAATTTCAAACAAAAAATCCTTAAAAAACACCCTCCTTCTTGATCCCCTAATCCACGACCTCTTAATTAAATACCTAGTCCATATAATCTACGCTAAAAATAATTTAAACAGTTCCATAGATACTTAAGATTTTTTAAACTGCGAGGAGGCTTCAGCCCTGGCAGGGGGAGGGGGAACCCGGTGGCTAAAGGACTTGTGATTAAATCCCATTGGAATTGTCCTCCAATAGGGAACAGTCCAGGCACCGGGAACAATTTTTTTTATTTTTACTTTCTTCTTAGCATAAGGGTACATCCCGGCAGGGTGGGTTCGCCAGGTCCGGGGCAACCTCCCATTATTTTTCCTAACTAGCTCCTTTCTCTCTTAATTAAACCTTCCAAAGTTTTGTACTGCTCGTCTTCAACCTCATTTGTTACCTTAAATTGCTCGATTGTCTGTTTTTCATCATCCCCCCCCAAAAAAAAAGTTCCAACCAATTTACCTGCAGGAGCCGTTCCTTGCACTGCTCGAACAGGTCTTTCACTCTGACCATGCCAACTGGACGCAGTATTCCCTTCTTGTACAACGTAGTGTTCAATGTATAGCGTTATTATCATAGTTCTTGCTATTTTATATTGCGCATTAAAATTGCTTTGAGACTATTAAAAGCAAAGAAAAAAGTGACACCTCTTCGAGACAATTGTTGGTAATTTTACTTTCAAAGTCTTTATTAAATTGTAACATTCTTAGATGAAAAGTAATGTTTCTTTAGTGCTTTGTATAGTGCACTCACGGGGGTATAACTCTATCGCTGACCTACAGTACGGCGTCGTGCATCCGGATTGAGTTATATCCCCGCTTGTGCTTTATCCTGCGATAAACGGACGGCAGACCGTTGATTAACCCCTAATTAACACCTTCATTCTTCATAATAACATTGTACAGTACGCACATATTGTCTGGTCGGATAAATGTTTTTACATTGCATCATTTTGCTTTCTGGCAATTTGTTTGACTATTTTATTGGCCAAAGCCACTTTTGAATAAACACAAGTCCTCTTCTGCATTATAATTTCTTTCTTTTTCTTTTTATTTCAGGTGATTATCTTTTGTTTTAAACACTTCTTCTTCAAAGCAAATAATTCATTACTAGGTAACCAAAATTTACTCTTTTACAATATGAAATAAATCGGCAAAAAACAAACAAAAAATAAACTTGGAACAATATAAACATTACAATGTTCTAACATTATTCGCTCCTTTTCTTCATCTTTGGTCATATATCAATATGGCAACAAGCTGTCGACCTCAAATTATATACTGCTTTTTCAAAAGTCGAGGGTAACACTTTCCTGTGTATATTTCCATGTGGTACCATACATACCCAATTAACACCATTTTGGACACAGGTGACCCACAAAAATTAATATTTTCAAAGGGGGCAGTACCATCTTCTGTAACTCCACTCTTCCAAGTCCCTCCCCCAGATAGGCAATCCATGCCTCCATGAAGAGATGCCATAAACTCAAACAGTTGTGGTTGCACCCCATAACCACTTGTAATATCTACCAAACTATTTTTGAACCTTGAAGGACATCTTAGAACTTATGGCATACTTCTTCATGGTGTACCTTTATTGGCCAGTCCTCCTCATTTTATATCAACAGTTTGACAAATCATTTAATTTCACATTTCCACTTCTTCATTGGAGAAAACAGAGGGCATGATTGGTTTCATGTATCTTAAATAAACCACCTTTAGATTCATTCAAATTAACAACCAACTTGGTCTCATGTAGGACTAAAATCAACAGGTTCCATATACATTTCCATTGGTATACCATGCATGGCATTAACCATGTCCCTAGAGTGGGGTCATCCAGAAGGGGTGGGGGGAGGGGGGGAGAGTACCTTTTGTGTTTCTACCACTTAGATTTCCTTTCCTTGTCCCATTACAAATGTTTGGAAGTTCAAAGTCTCAACATAAATCTCTACTTTATGGTGCCAAACAACATCCACCATTATTTGTGTCCCTCAATTTCCAGGCAATGCCACTGAATGACAGACAGGCAGTTCCAGCAAAACGTATCTGAAATTTCATGTCGGCATTATGCTGTAAAGTCACCATAAATAACGCATTGCATTTTTAATGTTATGTTTAACACACATAACAATTGAACACATCTAAAAGCATTGTGAACATGATACATTGAGAGTGCAAGGTGCTGTTAACTTACACCATTCAACTGGTAGAATAATTACATGTGTCGTAATATTATCGTAATCTACAAAATTAATTATTACATGATCCTTGGTTTCTATCACTACATTTCTCTGTTTGGTTTCCGTGAATGGCAATCGTACCTTACACCAATGTTTACTGTTAACAAGGCAGTATCATTTTAAGCAATAACTAAATAGAGACACAAAAATGACTAGATATGCCAAATTGCTAAAATGCCAAATATAGTAAATAAAAACAAAAAATAAAACGGATTTTTAATTTTTTTGGCATTTTTGATATATCTATTTATGTGGTATTCATAATGTAGTGATAATCTTTTTATCAAGTTTTCATGTTGACCTTAACTGAGCAATATGTTCTTCACTGAAATTTAGTGCCATTAAGAGATACTTCTTTTTGCCCTAATTTCACAGATCATTCAAGCAGAGGAATGCATATTTCGTTCTTAACTTACACAACAGTAATTCCACTTTTCATCACACACGCTATGTACAAATATTTCACGGAAGTCTATTTCTGATATCAAGGTAACATTTCTAATTTGCTAAACTTAGCCACCAATTTTGTGTAGAGCGTATGTGTAAGGCTACCAAAGATCAGCTAGCATTTTTGAGAATTAGTTGAGACTAGTGGAACACTCAGAGTTTCACGCGATGAGTGATAACGAGCGTTGAGCGAGCTGTCTGATGATCGTTCAACGCGTGAAACTCTGAGTAACAACTACCAGTGTTCCACTAGTTTCAACCTATATATACATAACATAAGTAAAATATAATTTCATTACCATAAGCTATTCACAGGAGCTTCATCACTTACATTCAACCCAAGATATCAATCGCCAAATTGCATGTTGCTTTCTCTGGGAGTAAGTCTCACTTATTAATATTAATGCCAAGTACAAAACACTCATCCAGTGTTTTACATTTGTTTTTAAATACATCTTGCAGTGATAGAACATAAACATGAATTTAATGTTCCAGTAAATGTGATGGAATTGCTGATTTGAGTATTACATTTATTGGCCTACGATGCATCAAAATAGATCCAATAAGGAGCACTAAATACCCAATTATAAATAAAGGTCTATAGTTTTTACCTATGCAAGGCTAAACACACTTATTGAAGCTTGTCCTATGACATTCTTCAACACAAAATATCAATAGATGTTGTTTTTTTCTGTTGGATTTGCAAGTGATACAGCCAAAGGATTTATTTAACACTCCTTGGAATTTGAAGGTTCTCTGAAATAAGATCTCATTGAATATTATTACCCTGGTAATCACAGAGAACCAACATAAACATAACAACAGAGTGTGAGTGTACAACCACAGTTCACATGTGAAATACACATAACCAAGCAAACACCTGGTGCCATGCAATGCTGCCTAAAATAACATTGTATGAAACTTGTACTGTTGGTGTTACAATCAGTGATCTGGCTAAGACATTAATACCAAAACCGGCCCAGTGTTTACCGTATGATCCAAGATTAAGCAGGATCAGAAGATCAAATCTGTTGCCAAGGTGACACATGTGTAGCATGACAACGAGCAGTAGATCTCTTCCAGAGCAATTTAACTTCGAAGTGCTGGAATAACTTCTTCTAGCACATCAAGCTGCCCAGTAATTGGCCACGTGTCGTTACATGGAATGTTTCTTTGGATGTCTGTGTATGGACAGTATCACCAGTCGGCCTCTCCTATTGCTCTGAAGAAAATATTATCCTTCCCCTTAAGGTTCATGATACCTTGCTTCAGCTGGAACTTCCATTTGTTTCTGGTTCTGCTGATCTGTGTATTATAACAAACAATTTGTATTACCAAAACAATTTACATAAATTAAATACAAGATTTTTTTCTTTCTTTTGAAATAATTTGAAAGTGACAAAAGTAACAAGAATGGAAATACATAAACCAAATAACCTTTTAATATGGTTCCAGGACAACCACCTTAGCAACTACATTGCTAAAAGCATTGTTCAAACCTATTGTTTCCTTGAAATAGGTATCCTTTTGCATTTGCTTACCAATTAGCAACTACTCAAAATACTATGGCAACTACTCAAAGTACTATGAAAACTGGTAAAAGCAATATGGCAACTACTAAAAGTACTATGGCAACTACTAAAAGTACTATGGCAACTAATCAAAGCAATATGATAACTACTACAAAACTACTCAAAGTACCGTGGCAACTACCAAAAGTACTTTGGCAACTGGTCAAAGTACTATGGCAAGTACTTAAAGTACTATGAAAACTGGTAAAAGCAATATGGCAACTACTAAAAGTACTATGGCAACTACTAAAAGTACTATGGCAACTAATCAAAGCAATATGGCAACTACTACAAACTACTCAAAATACTATGGCAACTACCAAAAGTACTTTGGCAACTGGTCAAAATACTACGGAAAGTACTCAGAAAACAATGGCAACTACTAAAATACTATGGCAACTACTCAAAATACTATGGCAACTACTAAAAGTACTATGGCAACTACTTAAAGTACTATGAAAACTGGTCAAAGCAATATGGCAACTACTAAAAGTACTATGGTAACTAATCTGGCAACTACTACAAAACTACTCAAGGTACCGTGGCAACTACCAAAAGTACTTTGGCAACTGGTCAAAATACTATGGAAAGTACTCAGAAAAACAATGGCAACTACTAAAATACTATGGCAACTACTAAAAGTACTATGGCAACTACTCAAAGCAATATGGCAACTACTCAAAATACTATGACAACTACTCAAAATACTGTGACAACTATACACATTAATATGGCAACTACTCACTATGACAACTGGTCTAACCAAGACACCTTCCTTGATTTCATTCATCAGATGAATGTTAAGGATACAGTAAGGTTCTACATGATTCTACTAGATGCCAAGCATTTTTCCCACAGACATTTTACACATTACTCTACATTTAAATTTACATTTTCAATTGTTTTGTAACCTTCTCGTTCCTAATTTAAATTAAATCTTAAACGAAAGTCAAGGTAATGAACTGCATAGGCAATTCATCTCTAACGTATACCAAGATTAACAATACAAACAGAACAAAACACACAAAAGATTATGTCCATCTTAATACAGTACCTTGTCGTACTGGCAGACGACAACATTCTCCGCCTCAAATAGTTCTTGTGGATCTTCATCACTTACATCATCATCTGAGTTTAATGGCTCCTGTGAAATAGAACACGATTGTTTGTTAGAAATTCTCACTGGTTGTAGCTCACAGCAGACCAGGTACTACTGTAAGTAAAATTATAACTGCATCATATCTGAAGAAGCTAGTTGCATTTCACCTCTCACCACCAAAATTTTAGCTGCAAATGTCTTCCAGTTCTCTTTATAATGAAAAAATTGTCTCCAAAACAATGTTTTTTTATTTTTTCATGAATTCAGGGTAAATTGACAGCTAAGCATATGATTCAAATAGATGTCATATTTCTTAAAGAATTTTCAATTAAGAGAGCTTAAATTTTTGCAGAGAAGAGTAATAGTCTTCACAGTTAGTTAATAGTAGGTTCTTTGGGTTACATTTTGTTTTCTTGGTTTTTTTTTCTTTCTTGTACTTATTTTACTGGATTTATTACACAGTGAGTTACAATCAGAGATAGTTATGAAGCCTGTCTGCCAACTAACACTAGAGTCTGCCAGAAGGCAAAAAGTTATAAAGGGTCAGATCATCCACTGTTCAATCATCATGGTAGATAAGTAAACTTTGACTCTTGGTAAAGCCTAAAAGAAACTGCAGGTCATCCATGGAACAGACAGTAATCTTTTCCTGAAATTAACCTGGTCACTGGTAGGGCTCGAATATAACGTTTCCCCAACTGGAGCAAAAAATGTTTTCCGATAACCTGAAATTTTGGCAACTCTTGAGCAATTTGTAAGCTGGTCTGGAACTGTTCCTAACAGCCAAATTACCACCAGTATTGACATCTTTCATCATATTTTCAGAAACCCATATCTATATGCTGATACATCACTACATTATTATCTTCTTATTTAACTCCCTCAGATTCTTACAAGTTTACAATGTATGGGTGTAATTCAGAGAAATGCTTTCAAAACAGTCAAACACCTTGTCTGATTTTAACCTCTCCCAGGACTGCTTAGTGATGTTCTGGTGCAAAAGGACTCGGGCACTGGACTATTTCCAGTCACAGTTCCTAGCATGAATCAGAAAGCTAGTTAGCTTTGTGATTCCTTGCTACACAATTTGCTCAAAATTCAAAATACTCTTAACTATCTGACTAATGTAAAGCAAAATAAAATAAAACTGTTAGCAAACTGCTTTTTCACTAGATAGCCTGTGTAATAGAATGTGTAAAAGTGAGTTGGCCTGACGTTTCGATCCTAGCAGGATCTTCTTCAGAGGCTAAATGACAAGTCTAAATGACAACTTGTCATCCAGCCTCTGAAGAAGATCCTGTTAGGATCAAAACATCAGGCCAACTCACTTTTACACATAATGTAAAGCAAGTGAGTTAAATTTGTCCAAGAATTAGTGAAAACCAAAAAGGATTCGTAGAAATCTTCCATGTCATTCCCTCATAAGGATTTCACAGTATAGAATTTTAAACCAAATGTTGCAATATTCCAGTAAGAACAGTCTTCCTGTGTGAAATATAGACATATTATACCAACTTTGAGCAATCAAATCCCTTTAGATAGTTGTTCAGAGTTACACCACATTGTTTATATACTGTGAAATATTTTTGAGAAAGTGGACAAGTTTTCCACCATTTGAGATAACTTGTTGACCCCTTGAGCCAGTTTGGGTCCATTTGAGATAACCTGCTGACCACTTGAAGTTTAGAGGGAGAAACCCTTATAGGACGTTTAAAGTGCACGCTTTAAGCAAGTGTATGAAATCTGAAGCAGATTGAATTACCTGGAAGCCAGGTTTGTTTTGTTGCAGACCTATAGAGCCCCTTCACAGAACTAAACTATGTTCACCAAAAGAAAATCATAGCATTTGAGAATTCACAGATTAATTGTAGAATTATTCTTGTAGTTATCATGTTTAAAAGGTTTTCAGACTTTGATGCCTGTTGAAATCATGTGATCTTTGACCTCTGCCAATTTCAATAGGATTCTTGCACTCACGAATCTGGATCTACATACTAACTATTAAGTTCAAGAAAGATGTACTTCTTGTTTAAAATATTTTCAGACTTTCATTTAAATGTTGACCGCAAATAACCTTGACCTAAACAAATTTGAAAAGGTTTCTTGTACTCCCAGCTGAATCTGCATACCATGTATGAAGTTCAACAAAGATACACTTTTTGAATAATAATGTTCACAAAGTTTTCAAACTTTGACCTCTGTTGACCCAAATGACCATTGAACTTCACAGAAAACATTAGGCTTCTTGTACTCAATAAGATGGCTCCACATACCAAGTATGAAATTAATCCACTATTAAAGGCATTGAAGACTCGCCTCAAACCACATGCCACCCTCTGAAAAAAGTTAACTTTCCGTTGCTTGCAAGTGAAGTTTTCTTCTTGTCGCTACAAAATGCAGACAGTAATGAAACCTGATACCTTGTTATCTTTTATCTAGATCTGAGATGTCCACGCTGCTATGTACACTGTGTTGTGGGTATTGACCGTAGCTGAAGGTATTGACTGTACACTGGTGTCTTATTACCGACAGTAGCAAGCTGTGTGTGTATTTTCTGGGATCGATGGTGGTGTCTAACACTTCTGTTACACCTCACTCGAAACTAGGTCAGATTACCGGCAGCAGACGTATCTTTGTGCGCGAGTCTTCACTCCCTTAACTTCTTGAGTCACCGTGTTTATAAGCAAGCATCACATACATACACACATCCCATCTCTATCGCATAGATTCCTTTTGCCTCCGGCAAGGAATCAAAGAGATGACAATCTGGTCAGATCTGAAGGTCACACTGCAGAATACTGATAAATGTTTGCTTAATGTTGAACCTCACCTCTTCTACAGCATTACTGTATTCATCCTTCTCATTTTCATCTTGGTCATCGTCATCATCATCCCCATCCTCCTCATTGTTCTCTTCTGCATCATCTGAGTCATCGTCCTCATCAGATGTGTCATTGGTACCATCCAACTGTAAAATCTTCTGCAGATGTTAAAATATGATGCAAAATGGATTGCACTATGAATATTCATAAACAAATCGTGGAGTGTTTTCCCCAAAGTAAGTAAGGGGAAGACTGGACTCATTACTATACCGATCTAAAGGTAACTTGAAACATGCTAACATCTGAACACAATTGAAAATCATCTTGTAAAACCTTAGCCCTTATTTGGGATGGGAAAATTGGAACGTCACAAACATACATGTAAAACCATAGTGAAAGTCATTACACAAAATCGAATCAGCAAGTTAGCTGACATGTGGGAATCTATAGTGCAGTTATACTATATAGTTATCTATACCACGCAGAGCCTTCGGTGGTATTCAGGCTTATTCTGAACCGAAATCTTAATCCTACAGCATTATTGTACAGTTTTCTGTTGGTACTTTTCTTATGGACGGCCACATGGAACATTTGTTTACTTCGTAACAGTAGTGACAGCACTATCACACCATGATCCACTCCACTGCAGAGACAGGTAAGGACTGTGTGAATTTCCCGTTTCTATTAGCTAAGGGTTGTCAACCGTTAATACTGTCACTACAGATACTTTGAAGCATCACATGAAAGACTAGTACTACCACACTGGCATTCGTAAAGTACCCAAACTGCCTGCCTATAGACACTGTGACACTATGCTAAATTCACTGTCAGGACCCAATTGCCTTCACACTGTCTGTTAACACAACAAATATATGAATGAAAAGCAGTTCTTTTCGCTTTCTTTTATTTATACATTTACAACCTCACAAATTAATTGCAACTATGGTTGATGGTACCATAATTTCTACTTACACGGGTTGGATCTTGCATTGCTTGTCGGGTTTCTGCTATACTTATCGGTACTGGTTGTCTGGATCCGCCCTGTTGAGGTATTGATGCCATAATCTGCTGCCCGATCTGTTGATTTCCTTGGTTCAGGTGCTGAATGACAAGTGGAACCTGGTATCTCACAGTACCACCTTGTATCCCCTGGACTTGAAATGACTGCCCTCCTGAGGAGGAGAGGCAAAACAACTAGTATAAAATTATGAAATGTTTACAGAAAGAAATTAATCTAAACATGCTGAACAAATCTCTGCTCACTTGTGCTGTAAATTTAGCATGAATCTCTCACAAGTATGGCTATCACAGGATAGTGTCACAGCAAATGTGAGGGCAGGGATAGGTGATGTAACCTTCTGTTATCTCCCCCCCCCCCCTCCACCCCAATAGAAATAGAAAGATGCATAAATGTCTCGATGCCATTGGTGCTCTCCTATACACCAAAGCAAAATCAACAACCTTTAAGTTCAGTACCTTGTAAACCATGAATAATAACATGAAACTAAAGTGTTGTAAAACATGTGCCTCTCAAACCTTGTGAGTTGGTGTAAGTGACCCTATTGTGAGAACCTGCTTAAAACCTCCAGTGATCTAAGACTCATAATAGTGAGTGACTACTGTCAGCATTAAATTGGTTTTGCAGCAAATTTCTGAATTAACAGCATCTCAAGGATGTTGTGCACTATCTTTCAAATAACAGAACACCAGAAAACTATACCTTTGTACATGTGAATGTTTGACTGTAGGTGTTTTGAATACAATTCTTACTAAATAGTATACAGTTGTGAAAGATTTCATATACTGTTTCACTATTGCTTTATTTAGGGGAGGCCAAAGATGAAAAAGAGAGAGTAGGCAGGGGAGGGGAAGGGATGAGTGAGGGCAGGAAAGGGATTGACTGTGGTAATAGTTGTAAATCTGGTAGAATCATTGCATTTCTTAGTATCTATGAGCTTTTCTGTCTGACAGCCTCCTCGCCCTATATAATCTCCTCACCCAAAGACTCTCAGAACCTCTAGCCTAGATCAAATCTTTGACTAACTGCTGTGACATCTCACCTTGTGGTAGTGTAAGAGTTGTAGCAGCTCCTTGAATCTGTAAGACTTGCTGCTGTACTTGCTGTTGTAATGCTAAAGTTGCTGCAGTGGCAGGAGAACTCTATAAACCAACAATTTAAGATTTACTGATATACTTTCTAAAATGATTGCCTCCATAAGTCCATATCCTCACTCAGCTGGTCTGTTTTTTTTTAATCAATGTGATAAATGCTGATATTTCTAGTTTCCTTTAAAAACACAAGAAATGTCTTCAAAGAAGAGGAAAACATCAAAAACATGACATAAGCTAGACATGAAGTAAGAGAGACATTTGATAATTATTCTTGCTAAATTCACCAAAATATGCAAATAATATAGTTTGTCCTAAACCATTTAAAAGAAGGCTTCAGTTTACAACTAGTTTATGAACAGACATATAATTTTCAAATGATGCTTATAAAGTCCCCTTAAGAAACTTTTGAATAAGCATTTACATGAAAACCCAACATTTTCAAGTGAATATGAACATGAAAGAGCCAATCAACAAACACAGGAATACGTCTTTTTAGAACTCACCAAAGTTCCAGAATACTGCGACGGTTGAGTTGGAACTGACTGGAACTTCTTATCATACAGAGGAACTACACGGGGGAAGGTAATTACAAAATAAAATGAATTAGTGTTGAGTCACGCTCCCGTCTTGGTAAGGCTGTTTGGATGAGCATTTCTTGGTAAACAGCATTTCATGGATTTTTACAATTATGTTTTCACTACACGTCAACGATACATTACACCATAACAGGCTTTCTATTTGAGTATACATATGCTTCTCATATACAATCAGGTAGAGAGAGTAAATTGATTCTAGAGTGAATCTGATTGTCAAATGGTACATGGAAATAAGGGTGTTGAAACCCAGCCGACTAACTCAACTCACGTTTTGGAGCTGGTTCTTGATGGCTGTGATGGTGTGTTGAGTGACTAGCCTTGTTGCTACTACTACTACTACTACTGTGGTCTGACCTACTCTCTGCAGAACTTTTTTGACTGGATTGATGCTGGTGAGATTCAGCTGCATTTGGGTCTACAGCATCTGTCTGGAGTAACTTGTTCTCCCACATCTTAGAATTAAGCACAAAAATAAATCAAATTACCATCACAAAATATATAAAATATATATGTACAGTTATTAACACGATAGCAAACCAAAATGGACCCGAAATGGTCACCTACTGTCAGAGCTTGTTAGACAATTCTTTGTAACAAATATCCTTTGTGTATTTTACTTGCACAAGTCTCAGAAAAATGTAAACCATCATTGCCAACAAATGTTTTACTTTGGGTGAATATTTGCTGTTTTACCTTGTTAAGCTTAAAGAGACCTTTCTGATAAGTGAGCAGACTTTCCTCTTATTGTAATTGGACAGGTTTAACAGTATCCAGATACTAAGTTCTAACCAAGAAGACATTACTGTACCTTTTCAAAGTATTTATAGTTTAAAGCTGCTTACGGTGCATAACAGGGTATTGGTTAAAAGTAATAAACATATATATGGATACAAGAATGCCCTGCATGGTAATGGTTGAGCTTGGTGACTTAAATAGTTTGCATATAATACATATACTGTTGCAAAATTAGAAACTATCAGACAGCATAGCGTGATCGATTGCCACTATTGAGTACTGCTGATTTCAGATTCATCTGTTATTTGTTTTAACTATAGAACAGGCATAAACAACAAGCCACTTTAATCTGTGCCACCCGCTCATGTTAATTCTCTTTGTCCAAACCCAATACCACAGACATACTTCATAAAACAAACTTGAAGTTCTTCTCTCAAATTCCCACACCTCAGAGCATCTAGCCTCCTAATGCCCCCTCCCCCCCCCCCCCCATCAATTCTCACATTGTTGTATAATATTCACTTTTATTTCACGCATTAGTTATCTTGTACTGAGATTACATATTCAATATGCCTGCATAATCACTTTTCTGGAAGCATTGCACAGAGATATAGCCTACTTACAATTTTATCACACCTACCTTTTTTCGATTCTGATTGTCAAAGTAATAATATCCAATCATATTCACCATTTAGCGATTAAAACTGACTATTCATAGTTATGTAAATATATCCGTGATTAGCACCTCAACAAACAGTTTGATTGGCTGTTACGAATCGGAAATTTAAGTCACACCTCATATATAAACCATAAGCTATATATGCAAATTCGCCCCTGCTTAGGGTCTCTTGAAAACATGGCCGCGACTCACACAGCTCTCAGTTCGCGTGCAAACCACAGGCCGGTAGACTACACACTAATCATACGTACATAATTTGGTGCAATGTTAGATCCAAAATTGACCGTCGATTGAGGATCTGCATTGTCGATAGCAGCGAAAATCAGAAGAAAAGTTCAAATTTCATCAACCAAATCAATTAATATGTGGATGTTGTACCAAACTTGTCTAGATTTGGTCGAAGTATTACAAGCATATGGCATCGACTTCGTTAGTCCGTAAGTATAGTACATTAGCGTTGCATTTGTTGCGCATTGTCATATATACCCGTCAGGAACTGTACAGCACCTGTGTGCCTTTGTTGCAAACCAGTCGAAGTTAACTACGCTTGTTGCAAATTTTGTAAATGTTCAAATGAGAGTATGCTATATCAAACCTGTTTCAGATCTTGTAGAACCTGTTCATCAACACCTTCATCGATGAATGCCTCTCTGACATTGTTAACAACATCGTCAATTACAGATTTGTACAATTTATACTGAAAATAAAGGAAATATAATATTCGTATTTTGGCCATCTTGCTTCAAAATTTTGACGTTATGTATAACAAATATTTGCATATCACCCATGCCCCAACAGATAATCCAAGAATATGCTGATCAATGCAATGTTGCCTTGGTCATTTTCCTTGCTAAATACTTGTCAGGTTCTCTCTTCATTTTTAATTGTAAATTGGTAATTACGAACGTTACAAATAGTTCAGTGTGACAGTGAAGTGGACCAAATGGATATGGCCATTTAGAATATAACTAAGATGCGTGCTATGCTGTTTGTGAAGTTGTATCCCGTACAGCAAAGTCTCGGTTTACACAAGATTGCCACAAATTCACCATTTGGCGGCAACGTGAACCAAGAAATATTGAACATATTCACCAAGTATTTACTTACCACTGCTTGAGGAGTTGTCATCTTTGAAACATGAAATGAGTCTGCACTTGGACAACTTTTTGACCACGTTATTGATTACTTCGTTGGCTGTTGTCAGCCACCTTCGAAAGAAACGTCTGTCGGTATATATATAGGGCATACCTAAAACAAACCCCCTTTGTTTGGGTTGTTCCATTTGGGGGAGCCTTGCTCTGTTGTAAATTTTAGGCAAATAAACGTAATTTGACTCATATAAATCACAAGTTTGATTGAAGTTACATTTCCTCATCTTTTTTATTTGGTTCAAAAGGTAAATCAAGCTATACTAATTTGGAATTGTTCCCAAAGATTTGTGTGGTCACTCCATTGTGGAAAATAGTGGGTATAGGTAATAGGTGTTCTGTCGACCTGCATCATGCATGAATTACATAAATCATGAAAATAAGCATGTGAAGCTTTTTGGCTGTGTACATAAAAATCAGCAAGACTTTGTTCCCACAGTTTAACAGCTATAGAGATGTGGTATACCTTAATTGTACTAGATCCTGTATATTAGCTCTGTTAGGTTTCAGCCTACCTGCAACTGAAGCAAAATCATCTGGCAAATACTGGCAACTGTTGCAATAGGCGACTGTGAGAATGGGAGAAATGGGATATGATAGAATTACAGGCCACTAGACCGAAGGTCCGCGAGACCGAAGGTCGACGAGACCGAAATTTAAAAAGGTCGGTGCGACCGAAATTTAAAAACGTCCGCGACACCGAAGATCTTCGAGACCAAGGTCTGAAACTATTACTAGGACCCGCGAGACCGAAACTATTACTAGGCCTATATAATAGTGGTGAGACAAATATTACTACCGGTAATATTACGTTGATTAAGCGTGTAATTAAAAAGAATTTACAGCCATTTCTTTTCATAGTGGATACCAGTGACTTGTGCAAGGGGGCTGTGGCTGCTTGCATTGATACTAGGCCTCCACCAGTGGCGTAACAAGAGGGGGTGCAGGGGGGCGAAAGTCCCCGCTCTCAAAAGTCTCGGCCCCCCTGCTACCCCAAATGAAATTTTAGAATACAATATAACTTAATAATTAGATATAGCGATACCCTATTTTAAACAATATTTCCCCCTTGTCAATTAGATCTTTGACACCCTCTGAAGCCCCTCTAATGAAAAAGTCTAGTTACGCCACTGCTCACCCCTCCCCCACCCCCACGTGGGGTATATCACTCAGCCGGGGAAGTCACTAAGTGGGTTCAAGTGATTCAGACTGGGGGAAATGAATCGACAGACAACACTATATTGATTTTATTTTAAGTCGTATAGATCTCGCGGACCATCGGTTCGTGGAAATTCGGTCTCGCAGACCTTCGGTCTTGTGGAATTCTCATTATGATAGGGGTGCCTAGTGGGAGATGGCAGCAGTTTAGTATTGGATGGCTTTGGTATGTACAGTATGTGTAGGGCCATATGTAGGGATTTGGTTTTTCATGGTGAAGCATCCAGACCTCTTGAAAAACCCTGCCATTTGACCAGACTTTTAACGTTACCATGTTTCTAAGTTGTGTTCCAGGATGCAGTGGGTCAAATTTTGGCAATGGCTGAACACCAGCTCGATTCTTTACATTGATGGAATTTTACTTTACGACTGAATCACCTGCAGGCCATGGTCTTTACTATTGGGTACTTTACATTAAAAGTACTATGGGTGCAACTAGCTGCAGCTGACAATGTGTGTCATTGCAAACACAGTTGGGGCACTGATAGCTTGCATATAATGAAAGGTGATCTGGCTTTAACAGAAAAGCTATGAAGCCAGTGCTCACCTATTTGGTGGTATATACAGTAGTTACAATGGAATCTGAACTTTATGTAAACAACTTCTAATGTCTACCAGATCATCACAACTGACTTTGTTTGTCTGAGCAGCAATTTGATCTTTTCAGATTACCAGAGGTAGAGTGAAGGTCAAGCAACCAAAAAAGGGGATTTTTTTAATTTTATGGTGACCTAGATCCACATTGAGCTTAACCTACTGTACTGTAAATTTTACACTATATTCCTCTTTAAGTCCAAATGTTGTGAGTTTGGTGCACAGTGTAGAATTCCCTTAACATATATTGACCAATGCAATAGATAAGCACTGATTTAATAATTTATAAATTAATGACTTAAACTTGATTTGTTCAGTTTGATCGTTATTCAGAGAGCGTTTACAGTACATCATTAAAGATTTGGCAAAGAGCCCCACACCCTTTAACCTGGTTAAAAATAATGTTGACACTAGATCCTGAACTGAGAGTGGTATATAGTAAGTGTGAAGTGTAAATAAGTAAGTGTAGTAAGTAATTATAAACAGGCAATTTGTACTACAAACAATAATTGGTATACATTAGACCTTATACTGTGAAGAAAGCAAGTTGAAAAAGTTGAATGTAACTAATTCTAAAACAGAGAAAATTGCATCTATTAACTAACTGGCCCATTAAGATAAGCATACTGTTTGGCTACTCTGTGAAGGATTGGTTGTAAAAAGTTAGGGGACTCCAACACTCATATACTGCAAAGCAAATGTCTGGCTAAAATATTGTTATTTTTTACTTTCTGAATAAGTTTTAATTTCGTTGTCATGAGACTACAAAGCACAATTGGTAATGGTTTGTCTTTTCTTTTTTCAGAGTTACCAGGGTGATCTCGATACTGCCCTCGAGTTGGACCTGCAGTGAATGACCTGCAATGAATCTGTTAACGTTGCCCCTTGAATACAGCATTTCCTCATGGTCTCTGTCCTTGCATAATACCCAGAGATCATTGGAAATGGATTATTTATGTGTGGCATCATTCATCTGTATCCATGGATACTGGGCTCTGTAAATTGGAGGAAAACAGCTGTGCATAAAGAAAACTGATTGGTCATCTTTATGATGAAACATTTCTTTTCACGCAGAGTATCTGGACGCTTTATCTCAGTGGTTTGTTGCATTAAAGCAGTGCTTTGTGTTAGGTCAATCATTTGACCAATTATAGTGGTCAATTATTTGACCAAACCTGTAGTTGAGTCCAGCCGATCAGAATCTAAGTCACGAGTCCAAAGCAGCCCGAGTCTGAGACAAAAGTGAATCTGGAACACCTGGATTCCAAGTCTTGAGTCCAGGCAATGAACTATGAAAGTTCTTAATCTCAATTCACATATCTTCAGTCAGGATGTCACATGGCCCATCGATCCTCTTCAAAAGGACTCCAATATATGGAAACATTCAGGTGCTGTAAAGTATATCATAAGGGGGTGAGTTAGTGAGATGTAACTCAAAAGTGAATGATTTGGACCCACTTCATAATATTATCAGAGGTGTAGGAGGGTATTTGTGAGTGGGGAGAGGGGGGTACAATGTTGTTAGCTGAGAGTACCGTGTACCGAAAAGGGGCAGAACCCTTTTGGGCTCTGCAGCAATTCAGATGTTTTGTTCCCTTTTAATGATTTTTAAGCCCAAAAATACTTGTAGAGGAATTGATCTGAATTCTTTATTTTTTTGGAATGTTGTGGTGCAGGTCCTGAGGGATATAATTGGAATGATGGGTTTTATTTAGGAGGGGAAGAAGCTTGGGGTTGCTGAAGCCGACTCACATGTAGAGAGTTGTTCCCCCCTCCCCCCAAAATAAATTAAATAAAAAGTTTAGAAATCAATGGTGCAATCTGAGGCATACTGTTCTTAGTCGGTCTATAATATTTTGGGTGAGGATGAATAGGATGTGTACACCAGTAGCAGTGGTCTAATTCATCCCCTGCTGATGTAAAATATACCTGACCCAACCATGTCCCGACTGACCTTGGGAGGTGGGGGCCGTCACCACACCAGTAGTCTAATTCATCCCCAGCTGAATGTAAAATATACCTGACTGAACTATGTCCCCTGACTGACCTTGGGAGATGGGGTCCATTCCAACACTTTTGCACACACCACAGAGCAATAGCCAGTTTCATTACAAAGGGTTCAAGATGCCTCTGTCCAGCATTGACTGAGGTAACCACACGATATTATCAATTTATCATCCCTCATTCTATATTTGTTTCATTTTCTTAATTCTTTCTTTCAAATTATTATGCAGATCCAGAGTTGATTGCTCGAGCAATCAGTGATCCCTCCACCCTGATGTTGGTTCTTCCACCTGAAGGGGAAGGGGATTAGCACCCCCCAAAAAAGAACCCTGTGATGCCGATTGGATTATTCATCTGTGGTTATTGAACCACTCTACTATTTACCTCTGGTAAGGAATTGGGTTGATTGTAATGTCTCATTCATCATGCATGCAGTGCTACATGGAAGTTTTTAGGGCCAATTCATGCTCACGTGCCAATACTTGCTTAAATAATGCTGCCAGTTTTCTTATCACCACTTTCGAGTAAAACAAACGTTTTTTACTAACTTCCCTTTAAACCATCAGGACATTCCAACCTCTATTCCAACCAGAATTAATGGTATCTTCCCTCCAATGAAATCTTGCTTGTAATAAAAAGGAATCTATCTACCTAAACTCTGACTCCTAAATCATTGCAACAATTTAGGGGACATTATTTGCATGGCAGTTTTGAGACTTGATAATTTGTATCATCATAGAGTAATTAAAGCAGTAGTTAGTTTCTGTCTACACTAACAGCCATACATGTTCTGTGACAATGCACCTTACTATTAGTTAGGCTTACTTGTAAATATAGATCGAGGGAAATTGCATTTCCATGAACAAAGTGATACACTTCCTTTGCAGACTTCCTTCACAAAGAATGCTACCTGTTGATATTTCCTAGCAGGGATGAGGATAATTTGTTGGATTGTGTAGCACCTTGATTTAATATTCATGGCAGTTTCCTGTATTTTACCTCAATCAATGATTTAATCATTCTTTGGTATTGTTAAATTAGCTTATAATCCTCCCCGTTGCCACCCTTATTAAACACACACGCACACACACACGAAGAAATCGGTACTTACCACAACTTGTACCATGTTTTATCTATTGTATATCAAGAACAGAAACAGATGATAAATATAGAAAGACTACTGTAGTTAAGCTTTTATACATATATATGTATTTGTTATATTGTCTCTTATAATGAGTTGAAAAGAATGAAAATGCTTATATTAAAGTCATCAATTCTGTTGAGACAGAATGTCATATAATATGTTAACAGTGTCTGATTATAGTAAACCCGAAGAAAGCAAACATTTCATAAATGCTTTTCTAGCAGCTAATAAAAAGAGTTTCCTCAATATATGTTTTTGGTAGTTGATACAAGATTTAAAGCTATAAATATCATTTAAGTTTATTGAAGCTGTCTTTACTGGAATACAGTTAACTTTTACAAATATACATATGTGCATTTATCCTCACGTAAAAGCTTTCGACAGGCAACACATAACCAATGGAATAGTTAATCTCTTTTTTCGTCTGCCAATTTGCACTCAGACCTGTTGAAATTATGTTTTTACTTGACCTGTCGAGTGGGTTTTGACAGGAATTATTCTGTTAAGGGGATGGATAACGGCTCCAACAAAAACATAACAGATGTGTACTCAACAAGAACAAAATCATGAGGAATATCCATTTTCTCATTAATATATGAGGAAGCTTTACACGGTCTTCTTGGGCCTTGCACATAATACACACAGTAAGGCATTTTTAATTCTTGGTAAACAAGCTCTGAAACAGATTTTTTTTCTTTTAAAAGAGAGAAGGAAATAAATGCTCAAGTCAACAGAAATGAAAAAACCACAGACAAAATGGCATTCCTTCTCCAGAAAGAGCAACATCACCAACCAACTCAACACTTAAGTCTAACTTGACATGTTTACTGCAGGGTTTCATTTTACCAAGTGAGATTATTTACATAATTTGTCACATCTGTGAGCATAAGGATGGGTATGATTGGATTTTTTGTTCAATATATTATTTGGCAAACACAGACAGCTGTTCTCATTGCTTTTACTGAAAGCTGCATGTGATCTTTAATGATATTCCTTACCCTATCAAGGGCTTAACAGTTATATCACTTTATATTTACACAGATACCTCCAAGATGCATAATATATGTTTCTATACGGACTTTTTATATTTCATCAAGGTTTGAGATCTATGTTCGCAATGCATTTCTCATACATCAATGCTAAAGGGACATCAATACGATTGAATACTTTAAAATGTGCTATGAAGCATGTTTTTATAAATATTTCAAGCTGCATATGGAGTTCCATTTCAAAAGAATTTACTTCATGGAAGTTCAGTACACTGATAAACTTTGACTGTACTCCTCTGAAAAGCCTAAATATAAAGTGATACTATTCATGGACATACAAACTACTTGATCTTCAAGATTAATATAAAGATACAAATATAGCATTGAACTCTACTTTACTTCAAACTCAATTGGCAGCTCTTAAATTTTCTTTAAAGTTTTTTTAAGTCAGTATGCAGTCGTCTTTGATTCAACCTGACATTGACTTGGCAGGTAGAGGATAAGTATCTCATGATAAAAACTGCAACCTGCTTTGAGATGAATCTGTAATCACGAATGTAATTAACACTGAATTAATTGCCATGTTGTATTTCCAAAGAAGATTCACGCCTGAATCCTGAATAATGATGATAATTGCGAGACAAACACAGGGCAAAAATGCCCTGGAACTTTACCAAATATTTTAAGGAATATTTAGGGGTGCATCTGTCTTGTTGTTATTGTAAAAAAAAAAAGCATCAATTTCTTGTTCCTGTACTCTGTGATTTGCAATTCATGTTTGCCAGATGACATCCAAACAGCTGCTGGACTGCCATTAAGAGGTTGGGGACTGCACATTATGTTCTTCACATTGTGATCTTTCTACACATTAACTAATGTTGCAAACATGGACTAAGTATTACAGTTACACAGACGATCATCTTAGATGAGAGTCTACTAAAACTCACATATGGAGTTAACTGTTCACCATGGGATAATATGTCAAAATGTTGTGACATTATTGCACAGGAAATTGGCTGTTTGGGCTAAACAAACAAATACATTGTTATTTTAGGCTGTGAAGTTAGGTCAATTCCAAGAAATGCAAAGAAAGTGAAAAAAAAACATAGCATCTCGAGACTAATTATTTCATAATTAAAATCTAGCATTTATGAAAAGCAAAACATAAACTGACTTTAATTCCACTTCTTGTGCTAGTATGCATATGGCTGATGTAACTTTGATTAGAACTTTGAAAGCAAAAACTAAAAACATTTTCAACTGCTCCAAATCAATATGTTCTACAGGAATCATATGAAGGTCTTAACTACTTGACCTGTATCGATAAATGGTATTCTATTAGGGAAACATGAGTGGGTAACAGAAATATTACAGGGGAAGAAATTAAAGGGAGCAAGCATCCACCCCTATTTTCTTTTTCCCATCCTTAAACCAAATGATATAAACACTCATGAAAGAATAGTTAAATCCAGAGATGTAGATGTAGTGTAATGACTTGACAATGTTTGCCTCTTATTGCCAAAGGCAAACCTGTTTCTGGTGAGAAATACATTAATAAAAGGGAGAAGAACACAGGAATTCTAACGATATCTCTCTGATATCAAAATAAAATAAAGTTTCTCATTTTCTTTCAGTTTGTAATACCCTGTTAGGATTTCAGATCACTTTAACTTGTACATCCAGTAATAAAACGTAAATCATGAATTTTAATGTAAACATGGTAGTCTCTAATAATGTTAGACTGGGATAAGAGACCATGGACAGATCCAGGCTCTCACTACATCTATCGAGCCCTTTAAAAGCCTAGTCCAAAGAGCCTGGATTGGAGAAAAACGCCACTGTAGATACAGTAACAACTGCAGATTTTTTAATGCTTTTTCACATATCTTACTTCACTCTTGAGGTTAGAGATGTTTCACTGACATGGCTTATGACACATACACCCTGAAAAATATTTCAAGTGATTGGCCCATTAGCATTGCAGGACCCAATAGCTTTGTTGCAGGATAACCTTCATGTAACATGCTACCCAGACAGTTAATTTTACAATGATTATCTGAAACATTTTTTTTTTCATGACCCATAAATCTTTCCCACAATTGCATCTTGCAGGAAAATATTGTGAAGAACAGATTTCCCTGAACCACAAAAACTGTTTAAAAGGAACTTTTCTTTATCTCCAGATGTCTTCTAAATATTGATATTGTGTCACAGTAGACTGCACTACGCAGTTTCGAGAAACAGTGATTTTTTACGACAAACCAAAGTACGAACAATTTTCCGACTTCAATATTGCTAAATCATCTGTATCCTTCATTGACTGCTTCTATACAATGCAATGGCATGAAAACTGTTTTATAAGTTTTTATGTAAACTTCCAAATTATGAATAATTGTGACCAATTTACTTTTACGTACATAAACACTTCATATATCTTTGTTAACTGTAGAAGCCTTCAATTTTATCATGCCTTATTTGGTAATGTCTTTTTCAAATATTTCAAATGTTACATTTCATTACAGGATGGATAAATAACAGGATGTTTCTCTGATCATAATGTTTGCTAGCATTTCCTATAACTGCAGTTCCATTGAATGCTTTTATAAGCATCGTTTGCTAGCATACCGTAAAATTGCAGTTTCATTTTTTTTTAATGCTTCTATAAGCATAATTTCTGTGAGCATTTCCTAAAATAGCATGCTTCTATCAGCATCAGTTTTGCTAGCATTTCCGAAAATAGCGGTTCCATATTGTTGATAATGCTTCTATAGGCATAATTGCTTCCAATCAGTTTTGAAACCATTTTCATTTCTTGCATAATTGCAGCTGTAGCACAAGTAGTATCATGCTGACAACATCTGACATTGTTCGTCTCAACAAATTAATCCCAGAAGATGAAACGAAAATGTCATCAGTATTCCCCGAGCTGGATGTATATCCAACCTGCTCTCAATTTTCAGATGGCACAGTGAATTTCCCTTTACTTCTCATTAACTGGAGACAGCAAGGCACAGTAGGCATAACTTTACAACCATATTATTAAACAGCAAGATAAATTACAAATTCGTAGCAAAATGCTCAGCTCAGAAAATAAATCCTTTTAATATATCTCGCTAAATCTTTTGATTTTTCTTCTTCTTTTTCTAATGCTATCTACAGCAATCAATTATGATAAAAAATAGTAGGAAACTGGGTTTAAAAAGATTCAATGATGGTAGAAGGATCAAGCATGCATGCATTCTTAGAGGAACAGAAATTTTCCAGTGAAAGGTGAAAAAAACTTAAAAATCAAAGTCCAGTCACAGGTCCTGACACTTTATGCTACTGCATTTTTAATTCTTATTGGTTTGCTAAAATGTCAACCATGATTGAACTTCCTAACTTTTGACACAACCAGATTTTGGTTGTGGTCAGTTGTCACGAATAATGTGGACAATCTGGTCGCATGTCACGTACGTTTTTTTTTTTATATGTAAAGACGTCAGGGCTGATAACTTTACCAGTATACTGTAAATGGCGGTTGAGGGAGTGTGCATAAGTTATGAGGAGAAAAGGGAAGTAAGGAAGCAAATTAAATTTTGTGATTCAAACACGGAATCCAACTTAAAGCCAAGGCACCATAAATAACCAAAACAAACAAACCTAAGGCCAGAACAGAGTGAAATATTAATAATCAACGTCATGCATTTTGAAAGCAGCTCAAATTAATAGACAAAATCTTGTTCTTCCTAACAAACAACCGAGAGGCATTCTTGCAATAAATTTGGTGGATAGCAGGAGATGGATTTACAACTTCCTATTCTAAAGCAATACATGAAAAGGAAATGCACCATCATATTAAATAATTAATGTTTATCCATTTTAAAACTTTGCCCAAGGATTATCATAAGGTATGAATACATTTTTGAGTTGGACAGATTTGGTAATATTATTAATAATAACATTCTATATACATGATATTAATATGTTAAAAGGTGGACTCTTAATATTAAACCATAAATTAAATCAAGTTTTGATAATTCTAAGAGTCCAAACATCACATAAAAAAGACCTGTTTTTCATAGTCCAAGAAGTAAGACCATTTTAAATTGGTAATTTACAATTAACCAAATGGTAATTTTACAATGTATATTGTGTAATGTTATTAGAATATATGTTGATCTAAGTTTAGGTTAACTACCCAAACTCTGAGAATTAACCTTACCCTGCTAGCAAACAGAGCAATAGTTGAAAGATACATGAGATCAAATGGCTTTGGAAAATTCATGAAAACCCCAATATCGCAGAGGTTGACCAACATATCACGTCAGGTAGGAGCACTATCTACTGTACCCACCTACCACAATACTGTTGTTCCATTTCAACAAATTGTGGTGAAATCTTTATACTTTTTATCAATTATTTTTGGCCAATTGCAAAGTTTTTGAGACCAGGAAATCAACTCATTGTGGCAAGCAAAGGGAAAATCCACCTTCAGTTCAAAGCCAACATTACTTAATTGACAAATTTCTGTTACCTTTTTTTTTAAACAATTTGACAGGTTTAGTAAATGGTCACATCTTTACTTTGAAGGCATATTATATCCATCTCTTTCCCAGCTGTTTGTAAATTCTATTTCTATCTAACAAATCCTACTTAACAATGACAAAACACAAAACAAGCAAAGACATGAATAAAATATACAATAAAAAATAAAAATAATTATGCACAAAAAAACGACAGCAATTTTAAAGTAAACATAACATCGATTTCACAGTATGAAAATAATGAGCACCATATTTAAATGTGTATATATATAGTTAGCAGTATAATACAGATTAGCACAAACGGTTTGCTGTAATGATTAAACGATGAAGAAAAATTCAAACTCTTCAATCAAACTGACCAATGAAATGGAAGGTTATAAAGTATTACAGTATCTCAGATTTTTCTTAGAAAATTGGATGCAAGGAGATTTGTTATAAGATAATCTTTTGTTTCTGAAGGGTGCAAATTCAGGTTTTGCAGATAATGAATAAAAAATAGTCCTGGAATATTAAACATTTACTGTGATTTGCAGATGAGGAAGTGTAAACTTGCTTAGAACCTTGCTAAGAGTCCTGGATAGAAGGTACAGACTTTTTATCAAAAGAAAAGGGTTTATCCTTCTCTTTTCCTGTTAAATTGACTTCTTGTCAACCCATTCAATCATAGGGGAAAACCCCCAGCAAAGTTTGAAAGTCTTTGTTTGGAAACTGTTTTCTTCTTTTATCATACATTCATTCACATTGTATTAGGGTATTCAGTTTATTTGGAGTACAAACTGCAGTATGCGATACCTTCAAGCCATAGCAACATGCCATATCTTCTATCCAGGTTATGATAAATTATACTTGGAAATACAAGCCAGTTGGAAATTTATTTCATGTTATGTCAGTAGATTAAACAAGCTTCATTAAGGCTATGGAAGATATATTTAGGCGACTAAAGACTGATTTATGACAAAACAGACTGCATAATTTAGATGTGGTTATTAAGCTACATGTGATTTGAAAATGTTGATGTTACTGTATCTACACTGGATATCAGATATTTCAACTACAACAAACTTACATTGAATTGTGAGATATTATAAGTATAACATTTGAAGGTGGGAGATTGAGTTAAATTTTAAAACATTGCACAAAAAGATTTATGAAAATTAAGTTACTCATTTTCATTTCAGCTTCATTATCTGATATAATAAATGTGCAAAAAACTTTAAACCTAGTTTTGGCAAGTTACAATCTTGACTGTGGTCTCCCCCCACAATGTGTAGTTGTAAAATTGTCATTAGTATAAAAATAAACAATGGCACTTGTTTTGCATATTAGTTTAGTAGTGGGATAGACAGGTCTTTTTCAAAATATACAAATAGGTGGGAAGGGGTGGCGGAGGTGGGGAAGAATATTGTCAAGGGTGACATCAACAGGTAACCTTTCCTTGAAATAAATTTTTTAATCATAGGATATAATTAACACACATATTCACAAAAATTGTGACATACTAGAACACTGCATCCATGGCAACAGCATGCCAGTATAACATATCCATGGCAACAGTAATTGTAACAAAATATCCATGGCAATTCCATATTAGGATGACTTTAATTGGTATGTTAAGAATATGCAATCTATTTCATTTGCTAATGACCATCTGTTTCGGTTTGTAATTTGTAATATTTAATATGTACTTTATTAGCAAGAAGATGAAGAGTATTCAGTGAGACAAGTTGAGCTGTTATTCTTTGAATATTTCTCCTAACAGAGAAACCATATTTATAGCATCAAATTCAACGGTTTACATACATAGTGAGCATAAGTGGTGCATGTATCAATAAGTTTTAAGATAGCTAGGGCAGTAACAGTACTACCACCCTTCAAAAAGTGATTCATGACATTTTCACATCAAATTCTTTCCACTTGTTTAATTCTTGGTCCTTAGTCCCTATACTTGAAACAGCCCTGTGATATAGCCTGTGCCTGAAATAGGGCTGTATTCATACTGAACCAGACCATTTTCTTGTTGGGTTTCATGATTTTTGATATTTTATGCTGAGGTTAATCAATAAGAAAGTACTTTTCTACTATGCTCTGCATGTTTGGTAAAGTTAGTACAAACATGTTACTATTAACACAACTGCTGCTATTGTAAGTAATAACATGGTAATGTATTGCCAGCTGGTTGGAGATGTGCTTGTATACTTTTACAGTACATTTGAACTGCATTATTGTTTTGGAGAAAATTTCACTTTCAGAAATATTACATTTATGATATCCTGATTTCATTGGACTTAATCAGAAGGGTGGTGGATCCAGGGGATTATTATAGACAGTGATCTCCCCCACCCCCATCCCTCTGCCAACACTTACCCCTCTCATTACACCATAAAGGACCTGCTAAACATGGTCAAAATTTGTTCTTATATAAATATAACCACTTATCCAATCCCAAATCTGATGACCCTTATATGCAAACAGCATCCTTTAATATTAAGCTCCCCACCCTACATTACGTATGAGTGTTTGATGAAACTGATCAAGTCATGCTCATTGTTGTATACACTGTGGAGCCTGATCCCCAGAGCCGTCTGCGGTCGGTCCCATGACGTACTTGTTCTCCACCTGCACCGTGTACTCATACTGTGCCGAATATCTGACAATCTTCTCAGGAGGTTTCTCCGAATCCACCGCCAGCGACCTGACCGTAGTGTGGGATGCTGTCGTATGCTGGGTTCGGTAATCCACCTTGACTTCCTGCTGGAAGTGAGACGGAATCGCTACCCTGGCTGCAGAATAGTTCTTGCCAGATTTTAAGTCCAGCGTGCACAGGAAGATCTGCGTTGTTGATACAGCTGTTGGGGTAGAAGAACAAGACTTTAACCAGAATACAAAAGTGCATTGTGGTTTCGATGATGTAACATGAGCAGTTTTCTTCATGAATCAGACGTAATGTATAGTGAGGGTGTACATGTTTACAAGGTTTTCACAATTTGACCCCTGGTGAACCCAAATTACCTTTGCCCTCCACCAACAACAATAGACTTTTTGTACTTAATGTGGTACTTCTACATACGAAATACTGACCTTCCCTTCTTGAGATATCGTGTTTACAAGCTGGGCGTCGCAAACGCACTCACATACACACACGCACACACTGCATCATGAATGCAAAGGTTACGATTATCATCTAAACCAAAAATGATTTCACACTAATTTCTTTCAATTCCGTGGCGTTATCTCTCATGTATTGCATCGTCTGTTGTCTTGAAGTATAAATGTCTGCTTTACATGATACTATTCCTGTATTTATGGTCATTTCCTGAAAGAAATGTTGTCATGCTTAATTTGCTGCAACAGCCTGCTAATGGGTCAGTTAATACAATAATTTCTTAGTTGCATTAGGGATTGAAAGTAAAACTATATACTGTAGTAGAGACTATCAGGAAATACCCCAAATAATGAAACTTTCAGATCCGTCTATTGACTAGATGAATTCCTACACACAAAAGGCGATTGATGCAAGTTTGCTGCTGATAAGCTGATGCGATGTGTTCCATAGAGAAGGATATTCTCTGAAGCATGGCACCCTCATGTTTGCAATATTGTACATTAAACTAATCTAATATCTTTGTATACTGTTTGCACCTAACAACATTGTATTGTATGGGCTGAGAGGAATGTTGTTGCCTTTGTACAAATACTGTTATACACTTTATTCTCAATCATCCAAATATAACAAATTAAGACCAGAATCTTAACCTGTAACTTTCCCAAGGAAACTAAGACCTAAAACACGAGTGTCACAAATTCATCCAAATTTCAACTTGGAAATGATTTTACAGGATGGTTCAAACATATTTTAGAACAACAATCGGTTAAGGGCCAGTTCATACTCCAGGAGGAGTACTCCTATAGATACATGCATAAAACTATTGCAGTCTCGGACTATTCTGCTGTGAAACTGATTTACAATTTATAGCTATATCTTTCCCACAATCCTGCTAACATAAATATAGTAGTGAAACCCATTCCAATGCACACAATATCTATACAGGCCTACACAGTTGCATTATGTAATTAGTTCAATGGGCCCCTCGGTTAACTATACGCCTTACTATCACAATCAGGTTGGGAAATGAAACTATTATCATCACATCCTACTTGAGAAGCTATTACTGCCGACCTAGTCGCCTTCATCCCAATGGCTTTATAGACAGGTCTTTGGTGGTAGCAAAGTATGGGAAGATCCGCACATTTGTAACCATCCCTCCTTAAATTGGTCGGCAATAGTTGCTCTCTACCTCTAGGCTGGGAGTTAAGACAGTTCTTAGAACTTCCAAGCGGCCAATCAGATACGTTTATATAGCGCGCTATGTGCCATAAAAGTTTCACAAAATTCAATTTGCTAAATATAAAACGAAACAAGGTAGGATGAAGACGTTTTAATCGTATATGGATTCTGTTTACCTCCATTGCCCATGATACTTGGACTAAGATGTATACGAGTGTAAGAGTTAGTTTGGTTTAGTTTAGTAGAAAAAAAGGGTCAGGAGGGACACTCAAGTCCCCATCAAGGACCCTATAGGAGAGAAACAAGAGCCCAAGGGCACTGTGGTTCCTTGCTTGGATTTTTGATCAAAAGGCACTTTTGAGATCTAAATATGGCGTCGAAAATGTAAGAAGTATAAGGTCACCTACAAGCGGGTCAACAGATATGATAACATTGGTGACCACAGATGACATGACCTTTAATGTTTGAAAATGTTCCACCACCCCATTCACAACTTGTCCCAAATTATCAACCGTGTCACACCTTGGCATTGGGATTTAATTGCATTAAATGTCTAAAAATTAAATTTGAACTTGTATACATAACTTCACACACAAAGGTCACCCGTAGGTCAACCAATTGACATTTTTGATCGGTGAGACCTAAACGGAGCATCAAAACTGTAAAAATTCAAACATGTTTTCTTTGCCCATTTTCTCCCCCCAAATACTAGTTTTTTAACATTAGCTGACCTTTGGTGACCTTGGATCACATGACCGCTAAGTTTGAAAATATTCCCCTATACCATTTGCAACTTGTCCAAAAAAATCAAACTTGTCACACCTTGGCACTGGGAGTTATTGCATGAAATGTCTGAAAATTAACTTTGACCTCCTATAACTTCACACACAAAGCTCATCCAGGGGTCACCTATTGACATTTATGATCAGAAGGTACCTTTAACATCTGAAAATAGCATCGAAACTGTAAAAATCCCCAAAACACGAAAAGGTCACCAGAGGTCAAATTGAGGTCAAGGGTCACCCAGATGTGGGTGGACAATTGGATTACGTAGAAGCAAATCCCAACCCTAACTGACAATTCGTTCTCAAGTTATCGCAAAATTACTAGTTTTTTATCATTAATTGACCTTTGGTGACCTTGGATCACATGACCGTTAAGTTTGAAAATATTACCCTATACCATTTGCAACTACTCCAAAAATATCAACCGTGTCACACCTTGGAACTGGGAGTTATTGCATTAAATGTCTGAAAATTAACTTTGACCTCGTATAACTTCGCACACAAAGGTCACACGGGGGTCAACCCATTGACATTTATGATCAGAAGGTACCTTTAACATCTGAAAATAGCATCGAAACTGTAGAAATCCACAAAACACAAAAAGGTCACCAGAGGTCAAATTGAGGTCAAGGGTCACCCAGATGCGGGTCGACAATTGGATTACATTGAAGCAACTCCCAACCCTAACGGACAATTTGTTCTCAAGTTATCGCAAAAATACTAGTTTTTTGTCATTAATTGGCCTTTGATGACCTCGGATCACATGACCGTTAAGTTTGAAAATATTCCCCTATACCATTTGCAACTTGTCTCAAAATATCAACTGTGTAACACCTTGGCACTGGGAGTTATTACACTAAATGTCTGAAAATTAACTTTGACCTCATATAACTTAACATACAAAGGTCACCATGGGTCAACCCATTGACATTTTTGATTGATGAGACCTAAATAGAGCATCAAACTATACAAATTCAAACATTTTTTTCTTTGCCCATTTTCTACCCCCAAAATACTAGTTTTTTAACATTAATTGACCTTTGATGACCTCGGATCACATGACCGTTAAGTTTGAAAATATTCCCCTATACCATTTGCAACTTGTCTAAAAATATCAACCATGTCACACCTTGGAACTGGGAGTTGTTGCATTAAATGCCTGAAAATTAACTTTGACCTTGTATAACTTCGCACACGAAGGTCACACGGGTGTCAACCAGTTGACATTTTTGATCGGAAGGTACCTTTGATATCCAAATCTAGCATCAAAACCAAACATTTTCTTTTTTGCTCGTTTCCTCCCAAAATAAGCATATTTTTTCTAATGTGACCTTTGACCTTGGTTTCAGATGTAGTTTAATCTCCTGATTCCAAAAAACAAAACGACAAGTCTGTACAACCATTCTAACTCCGACCGAAAAACTTTGACCCCATATAACTTCGCACATAAAGGTCACACGGGGTCAACCTATTGACATTTATGATCAGAAGGTACCTTTGACATCTGAAAATAGCATCAAAACTGTAAAAATCCCCCAAAACACGTAAAGGTCACCAGAGGTCACATTGAGGTCAAGGGTCACCCAGATGCGGGTCGACAATTGGATAACATTGAACTCCCAACCCTAACGGACATTTCGTTCTCAAGTTATCGCAAAATTACTAGTTTTTTATCATTAATTGACCTTTGTTGACCTTCGATCACATTACCGTTATGTTTGGAAACGATCCCTTACCCCATTCACAACTACTCCCAAAATATCAACCATGTCGGACCCTGTCAATGGGAGTTATTGCTGTTTTTAATATATTGGTTTTTGGCATCTAACTGACCTTTGGTAACCTTTGCGGGCACCAAAAACAATAGGGATCTTCCTCTCACTAAGGGCTATCCACCCAACAAGTTTCATCATGATACATCATTTCCTTGTTGAGATATCGTGTACACAAGCCAAGCGTCACATACACACACACACACACACATACATACACACACACACACGCCAAGTTGAATGCATAGGTTCCTTGCTTTGCAAAAAGCAAGGAACCAAAAATCTGAAGACACAAACACTCAGACCCGATTACAATGCTTAAAGTGCTTGTCCAAAGCATTCTTAAACCAATTCACACTACTTGCAAGTACAACTTTTTCAGGCAAACCGTTCCACTCATTCACAACCCTATTAGAGAAAAGAGTTACTGTATGCCAAATATTAATCCTACTTTGTGACTTTTGGAGATTTAGACAATCACCTCTGGTACAACTACAATTAGCAAACATGAAAAAGTCATGAGTGAAGGATAAATTGTCAAAACCATACACAATTTTCAAAACCTGAATCAAGTCACCATGTAACCTCCTAAGCGCCCAAGAGTTGTAGAGGAACAGCAGATTACTGCAGATTGAAAAGAATCAAGCTGACTTCCTGACCTGACTTCCTAATAAGATTTCTTCAGTAGCTATTCCATTAATGATTATAGGAAACATCAATCTATCAAACCATTCTAGTAATCTTTTAACTATATCCTATATGAAAGGATGTAAAGAAATTGACATTTGAACTTGGTGGAAGACGGAATGTAATCAATGCCTGTTAATTCAATCAAAACTATGAAAGTAGGCCATAGATCACATAATGCAGTGGGGCTGTTCCTGTTCAAATTGTCAAGCAGCGTACAGGTGAATATAGGTGAATCCCCTAAACCATAACATCCAATTATAAGATATATATTAATCGGAAGTCATAGAGATTTTATCAGTATGAGCATGGTGGGATATTATCAAAATAAAACTTCCAGACGGGATGTGTTAATAATGTGACTACAATTACTGGCATCAAGACTGTCAATTTGACTGAATCGGAAGGCTTGATTTTAACACATTTAAAGACGGTTTCAGGAAGTTAACAGCAATAGACAACAATATCTGGATCCCATAACTACCAGTCTGTTTACAAGCAAAGAAGCTACTTGCCTCATGCACAAGTGATCTGTGCACTGTGGTAATATGCCACAAAACATGCAATTAATTTGAAAGAGGAATGAAACATTGGAACTCAAGAAGCATTTTATCTGGTACATTTTATGCTTACAGGTATGATGAGCTTCCCCCCCCCTCAACTAAAAAAAATCAAACTAATAACAGTTTGGTTTCATTTTGGAAGATACAAATGTACAAACATCCATTTCAGGAGGATGTTAATAAATCTACTGTGTGATATCATACTACAGTAGCTCAAAGTAGAGGAATCTTTAAATATTTTGTAAACATTTTGTAAACATTTCCAAAGATTAAATGACCAACATATTCACGAACACAATGTCCATATGAGGGTTATGTTAAAATACTTCAACCTGTTTAAAGAGCAACATTTGCCAAGACCACCTGTGCATCATACAAATTTAAAGGAGGCCTCTAAAATTAAGTATTGTATCTCTGTGATGTATCCTCCTTTAGTCTTCTGCAGTCTACCATGAAGAAGACAATGATACATTACGCAGATCTTGCCTATAAGAAAATTTGTCCTAGATATCCCACTTTTTCCTGGGGTACCCTACCCGACCAATGGCTCATTACTTTTTATGGAAAAAGTGGTGTATCTAGGACGGATTTACAAATAGGCAAGATCGGTGTAATGATATGACATCTAAGAGAATCGTATGGTAACATTTAACAAGGCTTCAAACGTATAGTATGTGACCTTTCCTTCCTTCTAGCATAATTATCTGGGGGTATATAATGACACATTTTTTCAAGTTTCCTATATCTAATTGCAGTCTGTTAACAATCATGTCACCTCACTCTTCTGTAAATGTTTTACCTGTGTTCCTCTCCGGGAGTTTCTCAATTCTCCAAACAATGGCACCAAAGGCATGTTCATACTTGGCACTGCCAACAGACACCTCCAACAGGTGAGGTCTGATGCTCCCTGGTGGTAAAGAAAAATCACAAAACTTGACATTTTGATAAGCAGGAACAAATAGATTTCACAAATGCCTGAAATTAGTCCTGCTTTTCCCAAACCCTCCCTTTCTGCCATCCCTGCCCCTTCCCCAGCCCCTGCTCATTTACCAACAGTTCTGATGTGGTTTACAAGTCACATAACTGTATGGATGTTAAGCAGATAATAGTTGGTCATGCAAGAAGGGGAAAAAAAACGTTCTCTTTCATCCCCTGGTCCCCCAAAAATCACAATTTCTGTTCAGTCCCTAATATAATATATATACATAGATATAACCTACATAGATTTGAGAAATTCTTTCCATTCAAGTACTCTCAGCTGGTGCTTGAAATATGAAAAGTTCCCAAGAATACCAGCAGCTATTTGTTTGCCAAGCTATGTGGCATGAATCATATGATAAGAGTGTTGTCTGGTATCAGTTGCAAAGATATGAAAGGAAGAATAACAAATGCCCAAACAAATGGATATCATCATATCTATCATATATTCATAGCATTTTTTCATGCTGTTTTGATTCTTTTCCACTTTTGTTTTTTCAACAACAAAAATGTTCACAAAGCTGACTGAGATTGTACATTAAATGCAGAATATCAATGGTTTGATTATTGTTAGCACGTGAGAAATTACCTATCCTCACACAATGAACACACTCTGGTTTTAAATTACCTTTTGTACAGAATAATGAAATTAGACCTCTAAACTAGATTAATATAATCCTAAATTCTATCCTTTTCTTTAACTTTTTCCCTGAATTAGGTTATAACATCCAAGTTATACCTTTTGATTGTTGACTGACTCACAGAGACCACAGTCTATAATGGGTACAGAAAATAGATATGGCAATAATATCAATATTTAGTAGATGTTAAAGCTGAAATGAAAAAAATATAAAAAGACTCATTCATTTGTGTTTTCCTTGTTTACCTTTTTATTGATTTATTTTTACCTATTTATGTTTTATTGTGAATAACCCCTTCTTCCTACTATAAGTTGGAACAATTTGAGCTGAAACTTCACCTTGTACTGTATACAAAGTTAATGTATAACAAGCCAATAGTTGATAGGTAATTTCATCACAGGCAGGTAATCAATCATTTTTGAGATTTCAAGAATGATTTACTGTATACCAGAATATGTTCATCTAAAATGCAAACATTTGTACTCAAATTGTTCGGTATAAGAAAGTCTACCTTAATTTTCAAGTCTTAACTTTGCTTAACTTTGCTTTTATGATCTCATCTGTATTTTCAATTTGTCCCAAGTGTACTTATCCTCAATTTTATCATTCAGCTTGTTTTTCCTTAAAACATCTTTAAGTTATTTTGGCAATTTATGTTTTTACAGAACAAACTCTCTACAGTACAATCATTTCTAATCATAATTATATAGATACTGTAAATGTTAGCAAAACAATATGACCTGCAAAGTCTTAAACAATATTGAAAACATTGGAAAGAGACTTTCGACTGTACTGTAGATGTAAATTAACAAAGGAACACAGACTTTCAAAA
Source organism: Apostichopus japonicus (assembly GCF_037975245.1). NCBI lineage: Eukaryota > Metazoa > Echinodermata > Holothuroidea > Aspidochirotida > Stichopodidae > Apostichopus > Apostichopus japonicus. Next base: position 4,300,643 of record NC_092568.1, on the reverse strand, counting down.
ATCACCAATGAACATGAAATTCTTTTGCTAGAATGAAGTTAATCCAAAATACTGTAGTTTCACTTCTCTTTGGTGATAAATCTAATATGTATTGAACTAAGACAAAAGATAGTGCTCCATTACTGACATTACTTAATTACTACATTCATGGGGCTATAGTACTATCATCATTGTACTCATTATTTGAACCCAATGATAATTTCAATATGATCCCTCAATTAGAATGGCATTTGTTCCTCAAAACCGTGATCTATGAATTGTATCATTGATGGATAATGCACATGACAATTAATCGTGTCGATCCTCACCGGATTTAATTATGTGTAATGTCATACATACATACAACACATTAAACTGCCCCTTGTGTGATTACAAACAGTCAATTATTTAATTACAACATAGCACGCTCCAATATTGTTTTATCATAACCGTTCAATCAGGAAATGCTCTGTGATAATTCGTCTATGCCTTGTTAATATTCTATAAGTGTCACTGCAAGTTGTAGAATATCTCAAACTCTTGTACGTGTTAAACATCTCACATTGACTGACAATAAATGTGTTGGTTGACATGGCAAACTATTGTGTGATAAATTTGGTTGCTGTCTACATTAGCATAGAAGCTTGCCTGAGAGTCTGAGACCTTAGATTGCTGCCTGCCATCTCAGGCTAATGTTGCATGACTAATCATATTTTTGCCTGAGATCTTCGGACATTGTCTATCATCTTAGATTCTCACTTGGCATTCCAGACTGTTTACTGACATCTCAAGCTGTTGCATTGAAAAATCTAGCTGTTGCCTGATATCGCAGACCATTTACGTGATAGGTCGGGCTGTTGCCTGGCATCTCAGCCTATTGATAACTATTGAACCACACCAAAAATATGATACCTCCATATCACATGCATCACTCATGTTTGAAACACTTTTCAATGGTCTTTCCATAAATGTATACCAAATACCTGACAAGTTGACCAGGCTTGCAGTTGTTTCAAAGACCCAGAAGAGTGGTCTCAGCTAAAGTGATCGAGCTGTCTTTATACTGTTCTGTAGAATACTATACTATATATACTCTATACTATGCTGTGCTGTGCTATGCTGTATTGTACTATACTTTACTGTACTATATAAGAACTATACTATACTGTACTATATTGTACCATACTTTACTGTTATATATACTATACTTTCTATACACTGTACTGTACTATACTTTACTGTACTATGAGTGAGTACTATGCGATGCTACACTGTACTATACTATACTAAACTATACAATACGTATACTGTACTATACTACACTATACTATACTTTACTGTAATATATACTATATTAAACACTGTACTGTACTGTACTGTACTGTACTGAACTATACTATACTGTACTATGAGTGAGTACTATGTAATGCTACACTGTACTATAATCTACAATAATATACGTATAATATACTGTACATACTATACTTTACTGTAATATATTCTATACGATACTATACACTGTACTTCTGTCGACTCGAGAGAGAGTACTGTACTATACTTTACTGTCCTAAACTATACTACACTTTACTATACTGCACAGTACCTTTCTTGATCTGGTCAGGAGATTTGATGACTCCTTTCACAGACGTGAAGCCCATCCTCTTTCTCCTTCTGAAGTAGCCAATCAGTGACTCCGGAATGGGTATTCTGATCATAAGGTCAAAGCATGTAAAGTGATGGAAATTCTGCTTCGGTCCACGAGCTGAGGAATAAAGAAGAAATTTTGAAACGAAAATCATGAAGAAATTCAAAATAACAGTGAAAATGGATAAAATGTTGTCCAAGTCATCAAATACAGCCTTATACTCAATCCAGAATTAAGATACCCAGAACATGAACGTTCTTTCAAGCAGAGCTGGGTGTTGTCAAGTCCAGCTGAGCCCTGATTCACAGCCACATCTGGGTTCATGTGAACATAGTCCAAAGCCATATATATCTGTAAAGTCCAAGTTTCTGAATTTCCAGAGTAACACATAGAGTCGAGTACTTCAGCTTTGTTGATAAATTATTGTCGTACTGACTTCCATGGCAGGCTAAATGCCAGGCAAAATGATCCCATAACTGATGCTGGTTAAATCTCCAGAAATATCAAAGAAAAGTATTATTTTAGCATTTGGCTTCTAGTATGAAAATCAGGCAAATTAAGCTATGAGAGAAACTGCATGGGAGAGTCCAACAAACATGAGCTGAATGGATGACATACTACTGTATCAGTTTACTACAAAAGAGTATAGCACTAAATCAGAAAGATAACCATCATACATTCCCCTACCATATTTCAATCATCTTTTATCAATCCTTGTAATTTATTTGTAGCAATTACGTTTCATATACGGTCAATAATGCTTTCTTATAATCCACTTTCCATCTCTTTTCAACATCCTTTCATCATCCGGGTTCGTATCATATTAAGATGATTGAAAAACATCACAACTTTTGTTAAAGCTCAATATGGATTTATAAGATTTACATAAATGCTTTTTCCCATTTTTGAATTTCCAATGAAGGCAAAAAGATTCAAACTCGTTTCTATTTCTCCTTTCTCTCTGAGGTTTTTACTAAATACCAGCTAGCCTCACCCTGCGGAGACAACTTGTCAACATACCAAGATGATTCTTTCGACATCAAAATAATGAAATGAACTGTCATCTCTAGGCTCTGCACTATTGGGTGAAAGGATAGAACAATATTTAGATTGTCAATATTGCATACCATATTAAGCCAATGTACTTTACTATACTTGATGGTGAGAGATCCAGTCATAACTGTTTTTGAGGTACATATAGCTAAAGCTAGAAAACTGAATTCTTTCAAGGCAGGATGGAGGAACTATTTCTTATACGTGTGTATAGGAGACCTATGATGACAGTGCATGGCCCTTTTAATTATGACTGTGTTTACTGATACTTTTTGTTACGTAAAAAAATGTTGGAAACTCTATTGGTTGAGTTGTAAGATTCAGTTACCAGTGGGGTGAGTGAGCTAGTGGGGAAAGGGGGAGATCAAATGTAGGACTTACATGGTTTTGGCACCAGTGGTTTTCTCTCAATTTTTTATTGGCATATCTTTGACCTGCGGCAGCTTATACTTCAAGAATTACTGGGATCAAAAAGCTTAAAGTTAACTGTACTGTATGTTACTCAGTGAATAAAAGTAACAGGCATCACTCCACATAGCCCCCTGTCCCACACCCACCTCTTTGAGTGATTTATATTACACATATACATTTTCACACCCAGGTTAGTTTGCTGCTTTTATCCTTCATATGTAAGCGGTATCAGAGTGTAAACCCATCAAAGTTTAAGCAGTTGATTTTATTGAATAAGTCGTCTAGTAAGACCAGCCTCTCACTGGGCTGGTCTAGTTAGACCAGCCTCTCACTCCCGACCACCTCCCCCCCTGCCGAACCCCCCAAAAGTATACACAACTTGTTGTACAGACCATGTGTATTGTTGGAACAAGGTATGCATAATATGTATACATGTACATTGATCTGCTGATCAGGCTTTCATAGCTGAACATATGCCTGTGAACATGAAGAGACCTGTTCATACAGAATTAAATTCTATTCATGCTGGCATAAAAATAACACTGCTGGTTATATTAATGAATATAAAGCAATTAAAGAACCGATTATTTTCTTTTTTTATATTTAATATTAATTTAGCCTATATTTGCATCAGCTACATGTACTTTCATGATTTCAACATAGAGTTAACTTACCTTACTAACATTGTATTAACTACACTGGTAATTATAAAGTCAATCTACTGTACTCTACCCTCATGTCTAAATTTTTTTTTTTTATGGAGACACATGACTCTGACTTTAACCTTGGCTGCTAGGCAATCAAATTGAAAGCCGCCATCAGTTGACAAAAAAAACACTTGTTTCCAACCATTAAGTCTGACAATACATATATTGCTTATTATGTGATACAGGTACCATATATAGTGTGGCGTGGAAGCTGTACAGCTACAAAAGGAGTTTCACATAGCACGGAAAGGCCTAATTGTCAAGGAAACCTTCCTATACCTGGGTGGATTTGCCAATATTTAGTTGACATAAATGACTGCATGATATAACAAACATTTGTATATTTTCCATTGATGTTTAAGAAGATGCACCACCCAGTCATCATGTTTAGCTTCTATGATAGGATATTTTTAGCGCAGGACAACTTCCCCAATCAGCCATAAAAGGTCATAATCTGTTTGTTTTTTTTATACATATTCTATGTCTGAGAACTGCAAGTTTATTAAACCGTGATGCAGTCTGCTACGAAGATCTGAGACCTTTACATTTCCTTTGTTTTTCATTTCAATTTTTCAAAGGAGAAATGTTAACAGCATTGAAACGGAAATCAAAGTCATCATTATAGGTCATGTTAAGACCATCAATATGTTAGAGTCATCACTCGCAAAGCTCATCCCCATGACAGAAAATAACCATTGTAATAAAGAAAGAAAAACATAAACACTTCAAGCACAAGTGGTTCAAGGATATCATAGGAAGACTTGTTTTTGTCTTCAGCATTGTATGTTCACAAAAGAATATGAAATATTTTATGTCTCCCATATGAGAAAGAAAAAGAAAGAAAAAAGGTAATTGTGTCTCCTTTAACTGATATCTCAACCTTTTTTGTTTATTTGTTTCCACTGACAGATCATAAATGTCAAACACCAGATCTAGTATTTATTTGCAGGAATTTCATCAAAGAAATTTGATCTTTCGGTGTAATGAAGAAATAACCCACAAAATTGTGTGTTATTTTGTGTTTTTAAAGAACTGTAGTAAACTTGAAACAAAGACCTTGGCAGTGAGCCAACCTGAACTGTACTACATGAAAAACCTAGATTACCACTAATTGATGATGTGGAAATTTCATTTTTACGCATCATTGCAGTACAGCAAACCTCACGGCTTCACTTATGAAATAACTATATACCTAATAGATAATTAACCAATGACGAAGGAGCGTATGCACGATGGGTTACAGTTACCATGGTGACATCAAAGTCAAGCCCACTTGACGGTAGATATGATCCAAACATGAATGACGTAATTGCATTGCATTGCTTTTTTTCTTTTTCTGTTTTTTTTTTTATATCAGTACACTAGCTGGAAGAACTTTGGTCATTTCATTAATCCAGCGTGCTTTTTGTCTTTATATGCTGTGAGATAAAATAAAATAATTCACTTTGCTTGTTTACTAATCTTTTTGATAGGTAGAATCTATCACCTTTTGATAAGTGTGATGTACAAATTTCATAGAAAAAAATTAAGATGGTACTGTACACAATGCGTGAAATTCCTTTCTTGATATTCTGCGTCTCTTTGTTAATCGCAGTGTAATGTTTATTTTACTTTTATACAATGCCACTGATATGATCTCTTCTTTTGTTAGAACGAAAAAGCAATTGAAGCTTTACATTAAAACATACGTAACCATACTGTAAATTGCAAGAATATTTTCAAAACTCATACTCCCTTTGATAAATTAAACATCATTTATAATGAAAATTGAACAGAAGGCTGACATCACATGGAAAAAGATTTTTTAGAATATAACAGCCCCTGGATTGCATTGTCAAATTATAACAAAAATCATGACTGGAAGCTGTTTAATGGCATTTAATGTTCAGACATGCCAGTTGTGCATGCCCAAGGAAAGAAACCATATGTAGAGTTCTATAAAATATTCATCTCCCATTAAGGCTCCACTGGGAAATATTCAAAGGCACAATATTCAGTACTGGAAGCAATTCATTGTTTAACAAATTTCTAAATTCTATTCCATAAAATCAACAAAACAACAGAGCCTGTCTGCATTATTAAGAGAAACCATTGTGGTCAGTTTTGATTTTCGTGGTAATAGGGAGGCAAATCTAAGAAAATGGCAAAGTGCCAAAAAAAAAAAAAAAAAAAAAGTGGCAGTAAGTTATATTTTATAGGCTGCACATCAGCTAGCTCACATCACGCAATTTTCAATTTTCTCAAACTACGGAAACATTTGTTGCGGCTTACAAAATAGTGCTGCTATGGTTTACCATGAGCTGCTGATCAAGTACATGTATCTATTACTCTCTGCATGTGTATGGCAAGCCATATGGGAAAAACACTGTATAATATATGCTAGTATTAATACGAATATACACGTATTAATGTACATGATCTAGACAACAGCATGATTTAATACGTGTATATATTGGAATCAATACGTGTATATATTCAAATTACTACCTGTTTATATTCAAAAGTTAATCCTCTTATGTATTTGAATCAATACGTATTTATGTTTAAACTAATACGCGGATATACTTAAAGTCTCAATGTGTGTTTGCCAAATTTGAACTGCGACCTTTCCAGCTTACTGCCCTATAAGCTCAGTGAAAATAACACTGTTTTTTTCTATGCAATTTTCATATTAATAATCATTATTTTTATTGAGTTATCTGTCGTTAAACATTTTGAGCTGAATAAAATTCGCCAGATTTTTTAACGAGTCCGTAGGTTCTACAAACTTCAATCATAATTTGCAAGCCCCGCCCAACAGATCATGCGCCAATCAAATCTCTGTGGTTTGTTTATGTCTGTTAGGCATAGGACTTACAGTACTTTCACTTTCATGGCTAGCCTGTGTTAGGTCCATCCTATTGAATAGTATCTTTCTTTTCGGTCTTACCGGTCTTACAACGGAAAGTTAACTTTTTCAGAGGGCGGCACGTGGTTTGGGGCATGTCATCAATGCCTTTAAGCAAACAATTAAGTCCAGTTTAGTAATTGCGAATTCAATAACATACATGTGCACCAGCTATAAATGCTGCCATATTGTAGACTTCTCTTCAAGAGGCAGCAGCAACAATAGTACTGTGGTTCATGTATTGTTGCAAAATAGCAACCACAACGGTATTAGTACCTACTGTGACAGCATGCACAGGCTGCACAGCATTAGCACTAATGTAGCAACTAGTGACAGTGTCACCTTCACTACAGTAGCAGAATTACTGTAGCTAGGCCTAGTGTTGAAAAGCCCCTATATGTAGAAACAATAACACAGACTGTGTAGAGCAGCATACAGTAGGCCTAACAGAGCAACACAGTGTATTGTCATCTCCTGTGTCCGGTACAATATGGCTGACAGTCCATGAAGGGTCAACATATCCTGTTACACGCTAATTACTCGATTTCCCCTTGGTCTAAATAATTAATATATCCTTTGTTTAAGGATCTACAATCCATCTAATTCAAAGATGAATGCTGAAAAAGCCTGCAACCATCATGACTTGAAAATATTGAAAAGTGATTTTATAGAAAATTTTAGTTTCATTTAAGTCGGTGGGTTTTTTTACATTTTTTTCTTCTTCTCGAGTTCTTTCAAACTCATTATACTTCTTTAAGGGAAACACTTAAAAACAGAATAGTAAATGCAGGTATACTTTTTATCTTTATTGGAAATTTTAAATAAATGATCCTTGCATTATAAGTCTATCACAAGTTCACTGAAGCCTAACCAGTACAAAGACTGGTAGATGTTTTACATCAATGAATCACTGCAAAGTATAATTCTATCCTGAAGCAGTAGGATCTCAAATTCTATACTACATATACAACTCACCAATTATTGAGAAGTGATTTTATAGAAAAATTGTTGTTTAATTTAAGTTGGTGCTTTTTTTTTAAACATTGTTTTGTCTTCATTAGTTCTCTTCAAACTCATAAATACTTCTTTAAGGGAATCACTTAAAAACAGAATAGTAAATGCAGGTATACTTATTCTATTGGAAATTGTTGACACAAATAATTTTAAATAAATGATCCTCGCATTATACGTAAAGTATATCACAAGTTCACTGAAGCCTAACCAGTACAAAGACTGATAGATGTTCACATCAATGAATCACTGCAAATTCTATACCACATATATGGCATAAATATACTTCATATTTTGGAAGCAGTCACAATGTACTGCACCTATAGTAGTGGTGTCATGATCTACACTAGTAGACTTCATAACAAATATGGCACAACAACTTCTAGGCTGTGAATGATTGCCAGGCTAAGTTCTGTAGATTCCGAAAAACTTGAAAACAGATCTTTGCTGTATCTATACAGAAAACTTCATATAAAAGCAAAAACGAATGGGACTGAAGTGGATGGCAAAAACTTGTAGGAAATGAGGAAGCTGGCTGCATGGTACTGGACTTCTACATAATGGCTGTTGGGAAAAGAATGGTCGTACTGGATTGAGATCTGGCAAAGCGAGCCAATGGGGATCTTAATGTTGAAGACATTAATTACAATCTTTTGTATTCACTAAGCTATTTACATTAAATTGAAATGCATATGTTAGGGGGAGACAGGTAAGAGAGAGACCCAAGTCAAAGGGAGAGAACAGTGCTAGGGTGCTGAAGACACTTTAGGAGAGGAAAGTGTTAAGAAGTTTACTGGATGCTCTTTAGACATGGCATTAGCGTCAGTGCAATAAGTGTCGTATAAGGAGACAGAGAAGTGAGGGCGACTGAATTATACCGGCAACCAAACAAAATACAACATCATCTCATAATTTACTAAACTTTGTTATCTTTTATCATCAGTTGAACTCACTAGTGGAAGCCATAACATGGTACTGTACGCAAGAACAGTGTACTGTACCATGTTCCAATTGTTGGACCTCAGTTACAGCATCCATCCCTTCAGGGTAAATTTATATATACACTGATGCAATTGTCTAATGCAACCTTCCTCAATGTCTAAGATTTTTTTGTTTTAAGAATTAAAATCTATGCAAAACTAATTTGCAGCATTTTTTTCTCTAAACACCTGGTAAAAAGGTACCGTCGGTTTTGTTGAATCCCAATAAACACAGTGCACTGAGAGCTGTAAATGTCTAATAGAGAAAAGTACATATTAATTTAACTAATTAATGTCGTACTATTTTAAATTGTAAGTTCCAAACCTAAATGCCATATCAGCAGTAATTTATGCAATCTGTCTCTGAGAAAAAAAAAAAAACTACACAAATCAGATTCAAACTCCTAAAGTGTTTACTAATTCCCAAAAGTGTCTGGCATTTTCTAAAAGCTACAGTATGATAAGGTAAATCAATCAAACTGTGAACTTTGTATTTGTGTGATAAAGGTAAATTGGACTTCTGTTTTGAAACATACTGTACAAACAGATCTACTGTATATCAGATAACGGACCAAGGGCTCTGTAGTGTACTCTACTGTACATTGTGGATACATGTACACAATAGAAATGTATTAATTATGGAAGACAAGAAGCTGACAGCAATAGTTCATAACTATGTACAGTATAGCAAAAATGTCTACATAGGATAATGAGCATACTGTACAATATATGTAAAAAGGTCTACATAGGAAAATTAGCATATTGTACAGTGTGTACATATCAAAATGTCTATGTAGGATAATGAGCATACTTTACAGTGTGTATGGCGAAAATGTCAACATACTGTACTGTAGGATAATGATACTGTGCAGTGTGTATGTGAAACTGTCTACATCTAGGATAATGAGCATACTGTACAGTGTGTATACCTGTATGGCAAAAATGTCCACATAGGATAATGAGCACACTGTCCAATACTGTATGTATGGCAAAAATGTCCACATAGGATGAGCATACTGTACACTGTGTACAGTATATACTGTATGTAAAAAATGTCCATATAGGATTATGAGCATACTGTACACAGTGTACAGTATGTATGGCAAAAATGTCCACATATGATAATGAGCATACTGTACAGTGAGTATGTCAAAATGTCTACATAGGATAATGAGCGTACTGTACACTGTGTATGGTAAATATATGTCTTTGTAGAATAATGAACATACTGTACAATATTTCAGTCAAGTTTACACGTAGTAGCACTGCTAGAAAGATCTGACTAGGATTTTTAAAGAAACATCCACAATGATCCTGATGGGCTCCTAATATTCCTAAAGCCAATAACACCAGATCAGAACTTTGGTTATTCTCCACATATATATATATATATATATATATATATAATAACAAAAAAATTAAAACTGTTAAACAAGTATGCTGCATTTAGAGAAAGGCTGGATCTCGAGTGAGATACAATTATTTAATTAGGTAGGTGATTGGAAGTAAAACAGCCAATGTTTGGTTTTTGCAGAGCTTTCGAGCAAAACTAGCTCTTCTTCAGTGCATGATCACCGAAAGTGACAAGGAGTAGCAGGAATTGAAACTATTTTATAGAGAAGAGTGTCAGCATGGTTGTGAAGTCAATGCGACTTACTGATTTCTGCTGAATTGAGCAGAAGTTTTAGAAAATCGGATTATTTTGATCCGTGTCGGATTATTTTAATCCGATTCCGTCGTAATTGCAAAGGTATATATTGTTTTGGTTTATTTGGGACAGCAAATCGTATATCCAGTTGCTTAATAATTTTCTCTATACAAAAATGCCAAAATCTTCTCCAAATCTCCAAAAGATTATTCAAGTTTGGTTATAAATACAGATTTATGATTTCCCAAAGAAATATTAATTGTACTATATCAACGAAACACTCTTAGTCCTAAGAACATCATTTACATGTTTCTTAGGGATGCAAGTTAACTGTGAAGATAAAAAGCTAGCATTCTTATGTCATTAGATTAAGGTCAGATTTGACAGGAGGATGAGGAAGCAGGTCCACCTACAACTAAGAAGGGAAGGAAAGGGAGGGGAAGCTACTGTATGCCTTTCAAATTACTTTCACGAAGATGGTTTTCACATGGAAATGGTTCCACAGACAGCATTTTTACCATCACTAAACATTAATCTGAGACCTGATACCATACCTCCCCCCCCCTTCTCTCCCCCAAACCCAAACTCTTGGCACTATATCCCTGTGAAGTGAATAGAATCCAAAACAAAAAGATGGGGGGGGGGAGCAAGTCTATATTTCAAAAGCTGTGTAAAGCACAATGTGTGTAAAGACAGGAAGAGCAAAGACATAGCTTTTGAATACCTACATCCCTTAGAAACCAATTTTAAGTAATAATAATAATAACCAGTGACAAAGAATGACACTTTTTATGCACGATGCCTCGATCATCAGACCTCTAGAGGCCGTTTGGATAGTTTACAAGTACAGTAACAATGCATACAATACAAAGCCAGGTACATTTTATCATACCCAAATTGACTAAACACTCCCTCACGCTGAAGTTCTTTTGCTTTTGCTTTACCCGTGCAGATAATTTCCATATGGATTAAGTGAACACACTATGTACAGATGTGCAATAGAATGCTAAGTATGCATCATTATCATCAGGTTATGTGTTAAGGGTCACCAACACCTGCTTTTTGTTTGACTAAATATCAAACCCACTTTACGCACATACTTGACTATCTTACACTCCAAAGATTGCACCCTTGGCAGTTAGAGATATACACTAGCATGTCACTTTCCGATGATACCAGAGTACTACTGTGCTATGTACAGTGCAATAGCTTTCTGTACATGTATGTACTGTATTGTAAAGGAATGCAACTTTCAAATGGCTCCAAATCATATAGCCTTGTAATAAGCTAGAAAAATATACTAAAATCTTCAAAGCAGGATGAAACATTAATTCTTCCGACTCGAAGGTGCTTGATCTGTTTGTTAGGTCACCTTAACAATTAAAATATATCAAAGCCCCATTATTCAAACATTTTTTTGCAAGGTGACCTTGGCAACCACCTCCAATAGCAGATGTTGTGGTTTGGGAGAAGGGGTATAGGTGAAGAAGGAGGAGGTATCCCCTTCTCCTTTGAGAAACTTTTTTGGTGATTAAGGGTGCTTACTTACATAATGGTGTTTTATTTTGTAATATTTGAAGTAAGTTTTCCAGATTATTCCACTTTTGCTTCCCAATACTGTTTTTCCAATACTCTAAACATGTTGACAACAATAATCCAAAGGGAAATGCTGGTTACTTGCCTTTAAAACATTACATATGCAGCATAAGAGTAGTTTGCAAGCTGATAACCCTGGCTGAAGTTAATACTGCAGATGGAGAGCAGTATAAATCTAAACAGAGTCAGTGCTTACAGTACATGGTTTGATGACTGGGAATTGACATATAATACCACAACGATGAAAGAAAGATAGAGGGACGTTGTTTGTTGTTGGTAGAACTTATTTTGCAATCTCACTCTAATAAAAAAGAGCTGAATTTGCATAAAGTTGCAACAGTTAACCTGATGAGATCCATTTGATATTTTGACATTCTGACCTCTGCTGACCCCAAATGACCTTTGACGCCCACCCAAAATAATAGATAGATAGATAGAAACTTTATTGTCCATTTCAGAAAACAAAAAACGGAATTATTTCCCGTCGACAGTAAACATAAAACAGTAGTGAATACAAACAAAACCATACAATAAACAAACTATTAGTGAACAACTACGAGAATAAAACTAAATAAGCAGAACCAGAACAGTAACGGAAGCAGCACAGAGAGCTGCAAGTGACAGATCACACACTGTGGCCAGATCGCTTGGCATGCGAGTTAAACAAGTGTATTGCCTTGAGCAGGTAAGAAAGAATTACGGAACCTGGACGTTTTAGTGTGTATGATAACCCCAAATAACCACTGACCTACACCAAGAACAATAAGGTTCTTGTACTCATTATAGGGAAGCCACATGCAAAATATGAGAGCCAGTCAAGTTTCCTATCTGAAGATATTGTGTTTATGTACAAGGGTGTCAAGTATGGATCCCTCGTGACCTTAAATGAACTCAGACCGACATCAAATTGTGCAAAAACTTTACACTACATAAGGCTATCCAATCTTGCATATGAGCTCCTTTGATGTTCAGGTCCTGGAGATACAGCGGTTTTTAGATTTCCACATTTTCTCCTCTGCTGACCCAAATTATGACAGTTGACCTCCACCAAAAATGATGGTGTCTCTGTACAATGATGGGGAATAATGGGGATGCCAAACATGAGAACTGCAGAGGTTCCCCATCTTGAGGTATCGTGTTTACAAGCTAGGGCGTCACATATACACACACAAACACATACATATGCACGCACACATATACCGAATACACGCATACGCACATACATAAGCTAACTTGCCTGCCTACGGCACGCAACCCTCACATGGAATAATGTATATTCACATGATATGAATCATATGATCATGTGCTCACATGATCAGAGATCCATATGATTGATAGTACAGGAAAATGAAGTTAAAATGGAAGCTATTTGTGTGAAACTATGGTGTGATAAAATCATTTCCTTTCTGTTTGTTTTGTTGCAGCATCCTGCACTCATATCCCACAATTAAGAACATTGATAAATTAGGCATTTACACCATAACTAATGTATTCAACCAATCATGAATGACCTGTAAAACAACCAGGTTATGAATATGAAGCTCTCACTATAAAGCAACAAGCAACAGACGGTGTAGCGATAACAAATATATTGATAAAGTGAACTGATCAGTTAAGACTTTTGGAACTTTTTTAAAATAATGTATGGCTAAATTTCTACAGTATGAAAATAGGGTGAGTGTGATACTAGGAAATACCCCTATCACATGGTTTGCACATACCAGGAACTATATTACAACCTACAGTCTATGCCTACATACTGTAAAGCAAGAAGTTGCTGGTAAACGAAAGGTGGCATATAATATACAGGCCTTAATAGTCAGTATTGCATCCTTTGTCACAGCATACTTCAGTGTAACATATAAAGACACTTTAGAATCTGTGATTCAAATGAAAGAAGATTCCCAATTATTCAACCATCCAATGGTAGAAATATTGCAAAATGTGAAAAATGGAGATCAATTTCAGATGAGACATAGCTGTGTCTAAAATTGTTAATACTTTGTTTATTTTGCAAAGAAAAGGTAAACTTTGTCCTGAGCTTAATTTCTATGAAATAATTTACCAAACCTTTGTGATGAAGTGAAAGGATGACATTTTAATGCTGTTTATTCCAGTTATGTTATATGCCATGGAAAATGTTGGGAAAAAACTGTGACTGAATTAACATTGAAAAAGTAATTGTCCTGAATGCTACATTAAGAAGACTGGCTTATATATCTTGCAAGTTAATGTATTGTCAATGAAGGACCCATTGAAGCAGCACCATCAAAATTTAAAATGGTAAGTACTGTTGATTATGAAACAAGACTAATCAAAACTAGATAATAGCCTAGAAGTAGCCAGCTGAAAGATACTTGTTAAAAAAAGTGACATTAGAACAAGAGGAGACAATGGCGACGACTCACCTGGTGCCAACAGATCAACTCTAAACTGGATGTGGACATCCTCCCCAGAGACAGCGGCCTTGACCAGCAGAGGCAACTCTGGACATTCCTTTGGTTTCGTTTCGAAGGACAAAAGCTTAAACCGACAGGCGTCGACGGGGTCGAACCTGATGAATCGAGACTCGACAAATACGTTCTTGTTACAGCACTTATGAAGATCCACCAACTCCATTTTAATCCACACATCTGTCTTATTGGGGATGATGTCCCTTTTGGACACGACCTCAGCACCTTTGACCTGCATGTCGTTCAAACCGATAGCACACTCTGATTTGCCCGACAGAAATGCCAGGCAGTAAATGTCCACGTGAACGGCTTGCTTCAGTAAATCTCCGTTGGGAGACAGAAGGGTGCGGTAGCTGTCCACGACAGTGATGGTAATGGAATCGTTGTGGTAGTGACTCCCTCCGCTCTTGAAGGAGGACAGTTTCATCAGCACCTCGTTCACAGAAAAGATGAAGTTGCGGAAACTCTCGTAGTTCTGGGAACCCACCTTCAGGAGCTGTTCGACAGCCACCACCCTTGTGTGGAATCCCTTGGCAGAGAGTTTCCTCTTCTCCTTGAAGGATGCATACAAAAGTTTGATGGTGTGGATTTTACCCATCGCGTCGTAAGGTTGGAGTTTGAGAGGACTGAATTCGTAGTTACATTGCAGAGCAATCTCTTTGAAGGGATCCCTCTCCTCGCTGTCATTGAAAAATTGAAGTACGCTACCTTCAATGAGTCTCGCATGAACAGATTTCCACTCTCTTGACCCGGCCAATTTCTTTTTATCGGGAAACCTTAACATAAGAGACCACCCCTGTTCCGGATCCTCCAAAAGCCGCGGGTACTCCTGGACAAATCCTGTGGGTGGTGTTTGGCTGGGCCCGCTTTTCACCTCTATACTTGCGGCGGTATCCTGAATCCTCACGGGAGATACTGTTGCAGTCGGAACGACCTTGAGCTGATTGGACCGGGGATCATCTGACATCGAAGGGAATTGATCCTTTGTTTGAGCAGACGGTTCTGCACCGGGAGCGGCAAAATCTGTCTCATCAAACACTGAGTGACTTTGATTAACCGAAGGAGAATATGGTCCAGGTCCAGGTTGATGAACTGTAACATGCTCAACGACACTAAATGGATTACCTGGACTACTCGGGACTTGCACTTTGTGAGGTTCAAAGTTGTCTGTAAATGTTTCCCACAACGGAGACGTACATGATGGCAAAGATGGTATACCGGTGACAAAAGGATTAGCGCTTTGATTAGGTTCAGCCAGATTTTTCTGTAATTGTTGCTGTCGTAGAACATCTTCCCGAAATGGATTTGAAGGGGATGGGGATACTACAGCAATACCCCTTGTGTCAATCCCACCAGATGAGTACAAATTGTGTACATTTCCCACATCCTGGAGTGGCGTGTCAGATGGCAGGGTGTCCATCTGTGACAAGTGTGGTCCCACCCCAAGAAAAATTGTTAATGGTAAAGTTGCCTGCTCACTGAAGCCTGTTTCCATTAGTTTTACATCTGTCGGTAACCTGTGAACAGGGGAAGAGTTTTCTGAACCTGAAGACGAGGGAACAGCTCCGAGAACCTCTCGCTCAAATTTTACCCATGATGCAGCGGTCGGTGAAGAGACACTTCTGGAGTTAGACGTTGAGCTAGAGATCTTTTCTGAGCTGGAGGTGGGTGTAGATGCTGACCCAGCAGCCATGTGACTAACGTGCTGAGTAGAAACAGCTTCTTCTAATGTTTTTAGTTCTGTGCCCGTCTTCGTATCTGCGATTCTGCCTGTACTGGACGACGGTGATACCTCTAGCGGGAAATATTCCTGCGAGCCTGAATAGCTCCCATGAGAGGATATCGCTGATGATGTCATCACTGACTGGCGGTCTGTTTCAGCCAGGCTTCTCTCATCACCTGACATGACATCACCACTGTAGACAGATGAACTACCTGGAAATTGAGCACAGAATGAAAACTGAAGTGTTAGTAAAATTGAAATGTACAGGAAGCACATTCTGAGCCAAAAATACTTTAGAAAACCACACCTTGTACCTACCAATCCTCCCCCACCCCCACCCACCACAACAAAGGGATCCACAGATCTCACTGAAAAACTTTGCCTTAGAACAAACTGTAGTGTTCTTTTCGGTATGGAATTTGCTACTGCCAAGATTTGTTGTGAGTCTATACAAGTAATTCTCAGTGATACTGTAGTTGCCTGCTGCACTTTTACTCGCCCTCATAAATTTGTTTTATTTATATTTTCGGGGACAGGTATATTCAGCACTGTATATAGCAGATACTAGGGCAGGGTTTTATTTATTCACAATAGAGATCAAACTATACTTGTTTTAGCCCCAATTTTAATTCAGAAAGTGGGAGGTGACCCAGAATGCACCAATGGGGAATAACTACAGTAGTGCTTAATATTACTGTGCAATTTCTGCAGGTTGCGATGGGGGCCGGAAAGGGTTTGTCTCAAGTGGAGACAGGGAAGAGAGGAGTGAAGCCAGAGCACTTTGTTCCACCTTGAAACAATGACAGTATAACATTTCATGCATTTCTTTGCCAAACAACATTTGTAAAGGGCTTTGAAGACTCGCCGCAAACCGCGTGCGGCCATCTGAAAAAGTTAACTTTCTGTTGCTTGCAAGTGACGTTTTGTTTGTGTCACTACAAAATGCAAACAGTAATGAAACGTGATACCTTGTTATCTTTAGCTGGACCTGAGATGTCCATGGCTGTATGAATTATACACTGTGCTGTGGGTATTGACCGCAGCTGTGTGTACTGACTGTACACTAGTGTCTTAATACCAACGGTAGCAAGCTGTGTGTGTATTTTCTAGGATCGATGGTGGTGTCTAACACACTTCTGTTACACCTCATTTGAAACTAGGTCAGATTACCGGCATTAGAGGTTTCTTTTTGCGTGAGTCTTCACACCCTTTAATTGCATGTGTAGTTGGAATGACAGTTCTGTGTAATCTCATTTTGCAGACCTTATTTTCATGTGTAAATTGGAACGATAATAATTTCCATTTTCCAAAGGAAAATACCACAGAGAATATTATCGTAAAATGTTTGTAAAATGACTGAAACATTTTACTGCTAGTTCAATGAACATGTACATAACATGTACAAATGCACATTTGTATGAGATGGAACCTACTGTACTGTACGTGTATACTGCACTATACTACTACACAGCCTCAATACAGAATGCAATCAGAGACAAGGACTCCAACCAGGTCCAGCACCAGCACAATTATATCACAGCATTCATGGGGCCCTGTTCCTGTACTCTTCAATTCCCCCCCCCCCATTTGCTCAACCCCCTCCAAACTGTCTCAGCCCCCCTCCATAATTTCACAGGTGCCCAAATTGGTCCCTGCAAGATGTACAGTAGCTCCTGACCCTTCAGTCCCTCTGCTTCTGCTGCCAGGCCTACATGTCATTTTCATGTACTTCTTCCCCTATATTTAGTGTATTCACTGTTCAGCCATCTTCAGTCTACTTGACATGTATACACTGTGTGTACATTTGTGCAGTACAGTACAGGCCTATATATCGCCTTGAGCAACAAACCAGTACTTTTTTTATCAAACCCTCATCCCCACCCTTTCCTGTTGTCAGGCCTGCTTATCATTTTCATATACTTAAATCCTGTAGTGTAATCTGTGAATTCTCTGTTAATATAAAGACATACATGTATCTGTGCATCGGTCACACACTGTATTGCATACTGTACTCCTGCAGGTGCAGCTGTATATATGGCCTGAACTGAACTGCCAAGAGTACCATTAATCATCAATCCTCAACAAACTTTATCACAGGGTTAATAAAATCAAAACTACTTTATGATTCACATCTTTATAGATCTGCAGGTGTCCCATGTACATTATTACCTCTATTCAGTGAATATACATGTACCAACTCCTACACTGTGTTTAATACAGCACTTACAGTACTATCTGGCTTCACATACTGTACAGTGAAAGAGTTTTAAGCTCCTTTTAAGGACATTTTACTATTCAGAGCTGCCCAAGAAAGCTCTCCCTTCTGCACTTTGGAATTGAAATATTTGCTAGAGGAAGCAGCATGTCTATCATCATCAAATTAAACTTTCATACCAGTTCCACATTATAGCTGTGGGGGTTGAAAAACCTACTGACCCTATGATCCCATACCACCCATGGATCATGGTACTACAGAAGGAACACACACTGAAGTACAATAACACTAGAAAAACCCCTGTAGTATTGCTTGGTTACATAAACAAGAAAATCAGAATGGAGAGCTATGAAGTTTGACAATAGAGACCTATTTCTGACTTGGTCTCTGTTGTATTTTAAGCTTGCTTTATAACAGTTTGCAGAAACCTTAATAGCTCAACAATGATTGTTTACATGTTAACTATGTTATTGACATATGCTGTATATCCCTCAATTCAGGAATATGTATTTAATTACATATAGACCAAGATCATAGCTGGTAGCACTGTACAATGGAATATTTTGTCAAAATCATTAAAATGCATTACACTTATTATACTGTTTAAGAGTTACATTTTAGTCAAAGGGAAAAGAAATGTCTGAACCTTTCATATGGTCCCCCTGCTGGGATCGCAATGACCAAAGATAATAATGCAACTTATATGTTCTCATGTTCAAGAGCTGTATACAGTCCATAGAATAAATTGAAATTTCCTACAATGGCCCCAGCGGTTTCTGCTACAGAAGGTTCTGCTGTGTGTTACATTAAAGCTACATGTATCTATTATCCACCAAGCTCTATATTCCAGATGTTGGCACGAGAAGTTGGTCTTCTGCTTTGTGAAACTAGAATATACATTAATTCAGTTATTTTGAGGTTTTCGATTTCAGAGTGGCCAAAAGATTTTAGAAGGTCGCAAACAAATTTGGAAGAAAACAGATATATTTCTGGGAAGAAAGTGGAAAAATCTTTAAGATATAAAATGGTTCCAATATTGCAACATA
This sequence comes from Apostichopus japonicus, assembly GCF_037975245.1. Classification (NCBI taxonomy): domain Eukaryota; kingdom Metazoa; phylum Echinodermata; class Holothuroidea; order Aspidochirotida; family Stichopodidae; genus Apostichopus; species Apostichopus japonicus. Next base: position 4,281,289 of record NC_092568.1, on the reverse strand, counting down.
TATATCACCATCTTGCAAAGTCTAAGCACCCTTCCACATAAAAAATTCTCAAAGGTGAGAGGGAAACCCCCATAAACCCCATCTCCAACTCGCAAAGATCGGCCAATAGGGGGGGGGGGGTGGGCGAACACCACAGAAGGCAGTCCCTCTAATCTCATTGACTTAGTAGTCTAAGTCTGCTGGAGGTGACTGTAAAGTGTACATAGCAGAACACCACAGAAGGCAGTTACTCTACTCTCATCAAACTATTATGACCAGGAAGCTGTTATTTATCATGCTATTTATTATGACCAGGGAGCTGCTATTTACCATGTGCAAACAACAATGTCCTTATAAGTTACACTAGTCTGCTACAGTACTCTTCTAAATCTATTCATATACCCTATCTATTCATATTCTGCCAAGTGCACCAAATTATCAGTGTTTGTATTCATAAGTACTTTAACGTGGGTCCTGATCCTTCAATTTAATCCACACCCTCAGTGGATACTTAACCATCTCAGGGTGTGAGGTATAACATCCCTAAAATACTGTTCTTGTTGAAGTAGAAGATCAGTGACCATTAATTGACTTTCTAGCACATTTAGAGGCTAAACTAAAGTTCTCTAAGCTGTCTCCGGTGGTCTTGTTGCCAATAGGCGTGATGAAAGGAGGATCAAAGAGGAGGGGCAGGGGGAGGGGACTACCAACACTGGTAGCTCTTAGTACTGTGACAATGTTGAAGAAACTATCATTGAATATGTCGTAGAATTAGTTTAGATATTTATAATAATAATAATGTTGAGGATCTATAAAGTACAGACATATCCACCGATAACGGTGCTCAAGGCACATCACAATATAACCCTGGTCAATGCTAACCTGTCAAACATACAGACAATCCCTCCACATGGCAGCAGCTAAACAGCGCCCAGCTGACAGTTTTATCTCACAGGTCCCCATTTACACACCTGGGTGAAGAGAGGCAATGGAGATAAAGTACCTTGCCAAAGGACACAATGCAATGATCTGGCCAACACTCGAACCTGCAATCCTTAGATCACAAGTTCACTGCCTTAAAACCACTTGACCATAACGCTCGTTTAAACTGGTTTGTAATTATCTACTGCACACAATATAATAATACAATAATATAACGTGCAGTAGACAGTTGACACACTGTAGGATTATCATATAAACATAATATTAATATCTTTTTTTTTAACTTACTATTTCCTTCCATGGACTCCTTCCTACAGTATCTTTATACCCCTTATTCTCTCCCATGTCACTGCAATATTCCACAATTAAAGTTTGCCAAGTTGCTATAAATTTGTGTCATTTTTTAATTGATTTGACAATGTTCTTTCTGCCTTGGAATTTAACAAATAATCCACCATTCTCAGAGCAGGCCAGTATCCCACAACAATAGTACTTTGCAATGTTTTCCTAATAACCCGTTATAACTTCCTAGTTTGGGAGTGGCTATAATTTCGTTGTGACTCACTAAGTAAATAAACTGTATCCATAGACGTGGATTTGATGATCATCTGGAAAAATGATAGAAGACAGCATCGATTGTCTGGTCAATAAATTCATGTGGCAAAGTACCGCAGAAAACATTCAATTAACGTAGCAGTAAAGTACAGATGAGAATATGACGATAAAGTTGCCCATAAAATTTACCAAACTTGTAACTCAGTTAAACTGCAACTCGACTACTATGTCACATGCGTCTGATATGCAAACCCTCATTTCTGAAAACAGTCTAATACCAAGACAATTAGACTTATAAACAACTGGAGCTTTACATGGAATTGTAATCCAACTGTGAAAGCATACAAGCCCTGCACTCCTGGATTTAATCAATGATAACTGCCAGTATTTCACACTATGCATACTTCATGTAGTAATTACCTTCAATATTTTTGTCATTCTGCACAGTAACTTAAGAGTATGTGTAGACTGTGCAGTTAAGGTATTTCTACTACCTGACAATGGGTATTGTATTGGTGGTAACAGGGGCCAAAGGTGGGGGTGGGGGTGGGGGATGGCAGAGTAGGGGAGACAGTAACTTTTAACACCATCAAGAGGATCATGCTACTTAAGGCAAAGGGCAAAGATTAAAAGTGGATATGTAGGGTGTATGTTAGGGACAACAAAAATTGGGTTGGGACAAAATCAAGTACCCCATTCTGCCTGGATTCCCAGGCAGGTTCTTATTCCCAAAAGCCTCTTAAACAGTTTATAAACACTCTGCTTTGACTGTGGTATGCCAGATGTTATCTCTGAAAATCGGTACTAATTAAAAAGGGACCAGTTTATTGCATTTAATTTTAAAAGCTTACTAAAAGTTTTTAAATCCATATATTGTCCTCAAAATTCCAATCCTCCAAAAAACAAACAGATAAAGAGGCATCACCTCAAATGAAAAAATTGTAAAATGGCTCTGTAAAGGATAATTGGAAAGGCAGTAAAATGCTTCCTGAAGTTTGAACATGGGTGAGTATTATTTAGCCTTCTACCACAACAGTGGGATATATGCAAATGACCTAATAGAATAGTGACATCTGGGTGCAACAGGTTCGACTACTACCAAATAAATTAATTTTGATCTAAAGTACCATATTGAGATGAAAGACTAGAAAAAGGTATGCTACAATAGCTACTAAGCTTCATGGGATTGCAGCGAACAGACATTTTTGAATCCTTCAAATCTCCTGTTGTTGTCCTGGTGTTGAAGTTCATCAGCTGAAAGGTAATTAATATTGCATTGTCCAGTACGCATCACCATGACAACTGTATGACCACAGAGATACAAACCTACTGGATACCTTACAGGTGACAAACCACCAGCAACAGTACATGACCGATTCTGATAACTTTCTCTTTATATACACCAACTCCATAACATGTACAGTAGCTTTCAGGTCAACAAATAGGATTCTAAGTGACTCTACAAGTAAATCACACTTTTACTTGCTGTATATACTCAGCCTATTGACCTTAACAATATAAAGCTACACTACAGTATATATACAATACAGAACTTTGCAAATTACCGTGCAGGGAAACGTTTATCCAGTATTGCAATGCAAACTGCTATGCACAGTGTACAAATCGTAACATAGACTGTGCAAAGATGTACACTGTACATAGCAATTTTGTTTTTTCATATTAAGGACCAGCCCATAGTATTTCATCAGAGAAAGTTCAGAGCGTTTAAAAACTGCTGGATGAAATTTGAACATTAAATTATTCCCTGCCGTAACTTGTAACAAAAACAATTTGTTTAGGCATACTGTAGCTACTGTATCCTTTCCACTTCGCAGAAGAAACTCTGCACTTCTTATTAATACCCAAAATCAGATGAATCTTACAAGTCCAAATCCTTCACTTTCTAAAGAAAAACAAACAAAATTAAGCCAAGAAGCTCATAAAGTAAAATTGTATGGATGAATGCATACTCTATGCTTAATATCTGTGTTTGCAATATCTCAAGATTACACAGTTTAGCATGCACTCTTCACATAGATCTATACTGTTATGCACAAAAACATCAATTTCAGCTCCAAATCATTTTCTGCTGACCAAACAATTTCCTGATCAATCCAGTTTCAATTGTTTGGGCTTGATTACACATCCAACACACACTCAGTACCAGTTGATAAAAGACTTAAAGGAATCAAATGTCCCTCGGGGAATAGTTTAGTGAACTTGAGCTAGATTTTACATATAGAAAGCAATTGTGGCATAAATTTGTCAATTTTGTAATAATTTGTAAACAGTACAAAGTACTAAAGGTTCCAACGTAAAGAAACTGACAGGCATTGTGTCATTGTGTAGCAATCTGAATATCATGTGTTACAGTGTATGTACTATGTTACACTATACACAAGACAAATTAAATTCCTTGCATGATACAATGTGACATGATTCAGTATGATTATTTGTAGGTCTACTGTGTGTTGGCTTTTATGCCAAGCCTTGGCCTACACAGTTACTACTGGTCTACAACTTGCCTAAGATTTTTGTTCTCAACACTGTACTGTACATCTGTTGTATAGTATTTACAAAGTCTGGTGAAAGTGCTAAGGTTGTGAGAAAACGGGTACACAACAAGGAAAGAACAATGCACGGTAAACCTTGACTGTAACTGAGGCATAGAGCATAAATGGATCTAGGTAGTTGACCCACAAGATGGGAACTGCTGTAGTTTGTTTATAATTTTGTGAACACCAGACTTGGAGGACCTTAGGAGAATTGGGTCGAAACTAAGGAGCACAGAGGGCCAAGAGCTGGATCCAGGGACTAAAAGGCATTGAAGCCTCACCCCAAACCGCGTGCGGCCATCTGAAAAAGTTATCTTTCCGTTGCTTGCAAGTGACGTTTTGTTCGTGTTGCTACAAAATGCAGACAATAATGAAACGTGATACCTGGTAATCTTTAGCTGGACCTGAGATGTCCATCGCTGTATCATTTGTACACTGTCCTGTGGGTATTGAGCACAGCTGTATTTACTGACTGTACACTAGTGTCTACTTACCGACGGTAGCAAGCTGTGTGTGTATTTTCTGGGATCGATGGTGGTGTCTAACACTTTTGTTACACCTCATTCAAAACTAGGTCAAATTACCGGCATTAGACGTTTCTTTTTGCGCAAGTCTTCAATGCCTTTTAACTGAATGTTGGTAGTTTGGTATGTAGTGTGTAGAAAGAACAAATGCAATATAGTATGTAGAGGGGAGACCAGTAGACAGGTATTTCAGTGGAAGTATATTCTACAATTTAGCTAAACCCCTCCCAACTTGGAAAGCCTCAAATGTGGGAAACATCCTAGGTTTAAACAATTGCCCAGGAAGGATGAGAGAGCATTCAAATAGATGACATGGGGGAAGAGGAGAGAACTAAAGGAGCAGGGCAAAGATAACACAGAATGCAAACTAATTTATGTAGAATGTCTGAATGGATGCACTGTGCAGCTGTGAGCAGATTTATTTTACCATTTATACCCCCAATAGTGGAATACTGTCAGGGACTATGAAGGGAAGGGAAGGGGTCCATGCCATGCGTATCAATCATTTGTGACAACACTAATGTGACTCAGAGATTTTTTTCTTTCAAACTTTTTTAGTCACTTGAAATACTTAAGGAGTGTTAACGCCGGTTAACGCCAGTGCCTTTCAATTATCAGGTCCCGAGTTGGAGTCACTCCAAGATTAATGTATGTCGTCCAGTTACAGAGTTGTTGACAATTGACAACTCATAATCATGGATGTTTAATATGAATCTAAGAGACTGACTTCGTCCAGCTTGCGGCTTTGATGAACCAATAAGGCTTTTTCGCAAGTTCCTGCTTGCAGGAGGATCTAAAATACATACATACATACAATATCAGTCAATGTAAGATTTAAATTTCTTTGTAGTCCTGCTCAACTAAATAAAAAACAAATTAGAAAGAAAACAGATTAATTCAATATCTTCAATTTTATCCTCTATAATATTATACCTAAAACCTGCAATCTTAATCCGACACATGAAAGTATTTACAGTAATATTCTTAATACTCAGCCGCAAATGGAACACAAAGTTCAACTTTCTGTCTTCACTTACCTGTAAATTCTTGGCTTATCTGGTGTCTCTTTGGCCTTGGGGAATCATCAAATTTAACCCAGTCTATTTTGGAATGAGTAGAAGATGTGTCACTAGCAGTCATCATAGAAGACCCTGGTCTAGCTTCTATTCCAAGAGAGCTATGACTTCTCTTTGTGGAAGGCTTGTCTTCGAACTGTACCCAGTCTGTACTTACTGACTGTGTCTGTGAGAGCACTGAAGCTGAACTTGAGACGGATGATAGAGTTGCTGAGATTTTTGGGCTCTCCCCGTCATTCTTACCTACAGTTACTATAACATCCGGTTCAAAGTTACCCCACAAATCTGAATTGCGTTTCTCCAGTTTGTTCAAATCAGCCCCTCCATCCCTCCTCTGGTGGTCTGCATTCTTAACAGAGGTAATCATCCCCAAAGTTGATGAGAATTGCCCTGCCTCTTCAACCTTGCCATCTTTATCCTCCTTTTTTGGCTTTTCAACTACTTTCTCTTCTATCCTATTGCCTTCCTTATCTGACCTCTGTTCAGACGATTCACCGTTCTCTTTGTCATCATCTCCCTCCATATACTCGGAAGCGATGTCATCTTTTGCATCAAAGAAATCTCCATCACTATCATCAGAACTAGTTCCTTGTGAAAAGAATGTGGTATTCTCTACCAATTCTGGTTCGGTGAGTACAGCCTGCGCAAGATCCTCTTTGTTCCCATATTCCCTTTCCTCATTTGGCGTTTCTGTGGTTTCATCTTCCCGGAGGACATCATCATTTGCATCAGTGTATAATGATGATGGTTTAGAGGCCATTCTAGAAATTAAAGCTCATTTTAACTAATCTGCAAAAGAGAAACAAAACATTAAAAACAAAAATTGATAAGTCAAAGTAAATTATTTCTCTGCTTCATTTATAGTAAGGCCCTGTCTATTTGTGGTTTATGAAGATCTTACCAATATAGAGCTTGTAAGATATGAATATGCAATGTATGCAAATTGAAACAAAAGTTTGTCTGATCATGCATACAATACAAGATCTTGTTGTGCAGGAGTTGCTACATAATATCCAAATCTCCAAAACTACATAAACCTACTTTAAACAGTATATTTTCTACTCTTAAATGGGGTGCAGTGCATTTCACTGCTGTAGTCTTTCATATGCCATCAAAGAATTGAATCACATGTACAGTAGGCACACCCCAATGTTATGCTAATTTAACTTTCATTCAATCTACCAATATTTCACCTCACTCGTACAGTATTTCATTGGCACTGTTTGGTGGCCCATTGAACGCTATTGTTGACGAATTGGTTAGATAGGTATGTAAGCAATGAATACCAGGCTCATTTTCTTGCCTATTCTTGGCTGACTAAACTGACATCATTTCATTTAGTCATGTAAGCTGCCTGCGTAGTTAAAAACCTTAGCCAATGTTGAATGCTAATTCACAAACTTGGTCACCAAACAATAAATTACACATAATTGGCATATACTGTAACTAAAGGCAGGCGCAAATTGCACTGACCCGACTGCAACCCTACGAAAAATCTGTCGGGTCGCAGCAATTTCCGCGAACGTTTGCTCACAACCCAACCAAGATCTGATAGTCGATCCTCTTCATGCATATCCGCATATCAAACATGTTTGATTTTCGTTGTGGCATCAGGGCAGTCGCATCGCAGTTGAGTCAGGCCATGGCAGTTTACGGTTCACGACGCGACTGCAATTCTAATGGATAGCAAATGAGGAAGTGTCAAGAAATCAGGTGCAGTTGCAGAAAGTCAAACTGGTTGATCCCATATAGACTGATGAGCAGGAGATTAAACTGTTGGGTCGTGTCGGGTCGGGCTAGTGTGTGGCTATAACCTACGATCCGACGCTGACGCAACTAGGTGGCCACGACTGTCTCCAACTCATTCCCGATTGGTAGTCGGGTCAAGTCGCATTCGGGTCGAGTCTGTGCAATTTGCGCTGCCAATTACGTGTGCGCATCATGCAGAATTTTTGAAATATTTGTAGGTCTGAAAATTTCCTAACGATAAATCTCTAGTTTATGAAACCAACATGGGATGACTCTTATGGGCTATGACCTTAAGGATATATGTTTGCTGTGGTAGTCAACAAGTTTATGCCGAAAGTCAAAAGTTGACTTACAGGTTTTGACACTTATAGTGTCCAACATTGTTTTCCTGTATATAGCCTAGACTCGAGGCAATGTATACACAACTTTATATATGACTTTTGGTTCTAATGGATGCAAAGCTTACAACTATGTTAGACCAAGTCAGACTGCTGAAACAATGCAATCGGCAGTACCTAACATTTGGTCTAGACCTATTGTGATTTTAACCTAAACGTAAATAACCGAGAAATACAATTTATGTTGCCTATAAGTATTACAAAAGTAGGCTGCAGGCCTAACGTTAGATAGGCATGAGACTATAATACATTCCTAGGCTACCTTAAATTAATTTAAGGTTATCTGATAATTGTCAGCAGGCCCTACCAACTTCAGACTCTTTTAAAGCATAATGGGTGTATCTCAAAATAGATTTAAGCTTACAGCCGCTAGGCCGCAGCTCCTGTGGAATACGAAACTTAAAATAAATATAAGCCTGACATCTGGATCTGTAACGGGTAATTAGTATGAGTATGACTACGAGTAGGTCAAGAAGGGCTAGGTAAACCTTCCTCACATGAAGGTCTTAGTATAGTACGGCCGAAGCTCACTCGGTGAAGGAGTGTCTCACCGGCCTCAAAGAATTTACCTAACCTGTATGCTGTTTGTCACATTCAATGACATTCAAACCCAACATGAAACCGAGGATTCTCACGTCAAGGTTTTCCCTTAGTCTATGTGGCCAGTTGTTCCGTGCTGAACATCTTGAGAAGTACTTTCAGAAGTACGTGAAATCAGTAGCTGTCTCGAAACTAAGTTTAGCCTAAGTTCGCTCTCTAACTTGGATGTTCAACACATGCCTTCATGCCTTGTGCCTCGTATCAGATGTAAACAAACATTTCCGTCAAACCCATAGAAATTGAAGTAGGAAGAATGACGTCAAGCTACATAAACCGAACCCCTCATCAAACTGGTGGCGTTTTGATCTCTCTATATAAAGAGCCGTATATATCTAAATATACGGCTCTGTCTATATAGTAGAGTTTCTTTATAAAGGAACTCTAATATACGGCTCTGACGGCAAGTATAGACACCCTATAACAAGCTCTCTAACTACAGGAAACTACCGGCGCGCAACTCAAACACTCAACACTGTAAATTTGACAAAAGGGCATAAGCAGTATAGGCCTAGCCAGTTATCTGAGTTTTGAGGTAGGCCAAAGCCTAATTAATCAGCCTTGCCAGGTATGTTCTGGATAGTAACTTAATAGGCTATTTGCCTAAATTTACTCAACTATGATTTTAAGGACTAATGATATACACCAACCATGTTTGGACAAAGCCTTTGATAACATCTCATCCTTTGATGACTGTGACTGACGGTAGACATGCATCAAACTTTTTGCACTCTCACTTCATTTGGGTGGAATCTGCTTTCCTGCATAAACTACTTCCTACTTTGCCACATTAACATTAAACTGAAAACTGCATATACAGACTAATATGGAAGTATTACACAAAAGCAGGTGTGGGTTGGTTAGGAGGAGGGAGCGTTGTTTTTTCACGGCATTTTCTAGGGACAACTATGACACTATGCAGGGGCGTATCCAGGATTTTCCAATAGGGGGGGCGCCAGGCATGAATGATCGCCGTCCTGGGGGATGGGTCTAAGGGGAGGGGTGTACAATTTTTGCTTTCAAAGAAGGGCTGAAATGCAAAATGGTGTCATATGCATTGGCGGCGATCCGTACTTCCGAGTGGGGGGGGGGGGGGGGGATATGACCTTGTTGACTATCTAAGCGTAGCGCCACCATGGGTTGGCGCGAAGCGTACAAGAAAATTTTGGGATTAACAAACCCTCTAGATGGCCGGAAACGGCACTTCCCGAGGTTTCCAAGCGGCATATACCCAACTTTAAAATAGGGATGTCATGTCCGAAATATCTCATAATCAGGATCCAAAATACTTTTTTTTTAAATTTCGGGTGTTATTTTGGGAAAATTGCCCCTGTCAATCTTGTTTCAGGCGCAACGTTAGAATGTTCGAGAGCTCTGTTATATTTTTCGATGAAGAAAATGGCCTCATGCAGGCTATTATAGGCCTATACACATGCAATACACAATTACACATAGTTACATTCCTAGGTACCGATTGCTAGGGCATCCAGGTGAAACGTGTATTAAGCATTACCCTGGTTACATGAGATTCTCAGCTGTTCGAGGGAACATGTACGTGTGTAGGCCTACTATAGGGCCTATATGAATACTATGAGGGTGCATATATGTACTATATCAATACCGTGGGCGCAATAATACATTTTGTTGTTATAGGGCCAATGAAGCCTACAGTCAACTATTTTTGCTTTATAAAGACGCTTTATTTGAAAAGATCGCACTGCGTTTATGGTAGGCGAGAAATGAAGCTAAAAAAGAGCCGTACATTAACGAAGATGCATAAATGTAGGCATGAAAATATTCTTATCCCTGGCATTTGGTGGGGGGGGGGGGGATATGGTGCATTACATCCCCTCCACCCATTTTCATGGGGGGATATCCCCCCTCCACCCAGGATCGCCGCCCATGGCCATATGTGATCCATTTTTCGACCTTAATAATAAGCAACATTTCCAGTAAATATGGACACAAAATGCACAATTTAGTATGGCTGGCATGTCATTTAGTGTTTATAGTGATAATACAAACACAATTACCATCTATGTTTCTAAAACTATTATGCCGCCGAACTTCGCCAGAACCTTTTTTTGGCAAACAAAAAATAAAGCATACGGGAGGGGGGGGGGGTTGAGCGATCACCGACATCTCACATAAAGGTCGTCATCAATTTTTTTTTTTTTTTTTTTTTTTTTGCTAAACTTTTTTTTTTTTTGGTGACGGCCAATAGGGGGGCGCGCGCGCCTGTTGCGCCCCCCCTGGATACGCCCCTGCTATGTGGAGCACTGAAATAATACAAGCAAGAAGAGTTTTGCCATCTGCCTCTCAGATAACCGGAAATGACGCTTTCCAGACATTAAAAGTTGCATAGAACACTCCACTTGCTGGAGTAATTAGAGGCCCCCCGCCCCCCCCCCCCCCCCAAAAAAAACTTTTCAAATTGGGTTCTTGAGTCAGAAGTATAGTAATTACCACTCTGGTCGCCATAAAATGTCTCTGTTCTGAAAAGTACACCTACTCTTTCGAAAAATGGGTAAATCAATTCAATTTCAAAGTCCAATGCACAATGTATGTATGAAGACGTACAAATGATCTGGCTTTTTGCCGTATAACGCAAAGCGTCCTTTTCCTATTCCAAGGCTTCATTGCTGAAACACACGGCGATACACTATTTCAGCGTTCTTCCTAGCTCAATTACTATGGTCAAACCAGATAACAAATGTAAAGACGCCCTCAATTTAGCGTCGGCTATCGTGTAGTCTAAAATGAATGTCACCCCTTCGAGGAAAGAAATTAAGAAAATTAAAATTTTAGCATGAAAAAATCCTAGTCCTATCCTCCTCAGAGGGCATTTGAATGATATCTTCAAGATGTTAAGTTATTCACTTGCTTTACATATAACACGACGTTCGATCTAGTTACTTCATTACAAATCTTCGCCCCGGGGCTGCCGGTTATTGATAAAACTTTATGCGACCAAAGTAGAAGGGGTAAGGAGATATTTAGTGACCCTCCCGTTCATGGTTCCACACAATAAAACGTATATGAGTGTGTGGGGAGGGGGGGGGGGAGGGGGAAAACAAATATGCATGGGAATTCTCCTTACCAACCCCTCTCCCCAAGAAAATCGTAACATGTCACCAGTTTGTAAAGTTTGGTTCCCTTGTGACAGCTGTTTGACCAATGTTTATGATTCTTCAGTTGGTATTTGTTTTGTTTTTTAATTGGATATTAAAGATCTTCAGTGTTGCCTCCAAATATGCTGGCAAGCTTGCTCCTTGTTTGAATCAATTACATTGTAATCATTTTGTTTTTTGTTCGTGAAAGTAGAAATACATCTTAAATAATGCAAGCATTTTACTGCCACTGTAAAAGTATATAGTTACCACATTCGAAATTTCATTGTCTATTCTAACAAATCTCAGTGGCTGTGAGTGGTATGGATAATCAGAACCTCCAGGTAAGTGCTTTTGCAAACTTCTAGGCTTCTAGCTTGTTAAAATTGGCGCCGAATATTGACAATCGTTTAATTTTATGGGTAATACAGACGTAACTGAAAATGTTCAAGTAAACTTCTGGAATGCATCGTTGATTATCATTATTTCATTATTATGTGTTTTGAAATGTTTTGTAATTTCGTGAGAGTTATTACTGATTAGAAAATTCAACAAGCGACATTTGACGAAAATATGCAAATGCAAATGTTTTTTTGTATATATCGCTTTGCAAACGACGCCAAATGTAATAGAGGGCGGTATATTATTTTCTGTGGATAACAATTCGCTTGTCTCGTCTCTTACTCTTCATTGCAGTTAATCTCGATACGAGATCTTGTTCCACCAGGGCTAGGCCAGGTTTTTTGTTTGTTTTTTGTACATTAATCGTCACAATATTATCTAATATATTTGTCCATTTGGGGTCACTAGAGGTCAAATTGTGAAAACCTTGTAAACACGATAACTCAAGAAGGGAAGGTTGGACGAATCTCATATTTAGTATGTAGTTGGTATACGTTCAGTACAAGTTTATTGAAGTCAAAGGTCAGTTGGGGTTACCAGACGCCAAATTGTGGAAACCTTGTTTTATAAGCTACCGTATCTCCCCGACCAGCCTATAAGATAACATGTGCGTTACGCCTCATACGAATAGGAGGCTATTGGCAATTGGAAATGAGTTATGGGCATCCGTAGAATCTAAAACTCAAAACTAAAAACTGGAACATATTTGCATGGCTTCAACGTGCTTGGAAGCCTTACTTTGCATGAAAAAAGGTGTACTATTTGTAGTACAGCGGTTCTATTGGACGTTTTTTGCCGTATTTATTTCAGGTTGGATGTAGTTTCGTTGTGATCAGGCAACGTTTATGAAACTTAACAGTTCGTTTATTTAGATTTTTTACTATGACCAATCTCAATTCGAAATAATTTTGTAAAACGGTCTTAGTTTGGCAGTGAGTTCACAAGCTTTTGTGTGGATCGGCTGTTGATCTCAATATGTATAGCTAAGCCTTAAAAATAACGTTCGACTTTCGTCACGTTTGTGATTATGGGACAACTTGAACAAACCTGGCTAGGCCTGTGAGCAATTTTATGTTGTCTAGGCCAGCAACGGTTGGGTAGAATAGGGTTCGTTAACACAACAACGTGAAGAATACCAGTCAGAATACCAATACACTCAGTGGCATAGCCAGGAATCTTTCAGTGGGTCGCTGGGGGGGGGGGGGAGGGGCTTGACCATTTCCTGGGAGGGCGTCTTGTTACTATCTAAGCGGAGCGCCACCATCCCGAAAATTTCAGATTTCAATACCTGCCATATCGCTGGAGATGGCACTTGCCAGGCTGGATAGCAGCCATCTAGTTGCGTGATTTCGGGAGAAAATTACAAATTCGTCACTCAGGAAATCTGCAATAAAGTTCATGCGGCCTTAATTTTTACGGAATATGCTCCCTATTTCCTCAATATTAGGGAACGGGCACCGTCTTTGAAACACCATCTACAACTAAACAACAAATATGTACAGGCTTTGGCTCTAGCTATGAAGTGCCATGACTTCTTGAACTAGTTGTAGGCTCCGGCCGCACCATTATCCGCACACAGCTTATGGTTTCAATCTCAAATTTCGCTCGTCGCGACACACAGACAAGTTGCCGGTCATACCGATGTGAAAACTCTCGGTCACTTTTCATAGAACTGAACTTCTAATATTCGATGATATGAAGCCTGAGATGTGTAAGCCCTAACCAAATAGAGCCACGACACTTAAATGTGTGTGTGTGGGGGGGGGGGGGGACATTTGATAGTGTGTCCCCCACCCATCGAAATGTGGGAGACGTGTCCCCCGCCCCCCCCCCCCCAGGATTGACGCCCATGCTTGTAAGCTGCTCTAAAGTTTCTTCAACATCCCTCTGAAACATTATTAGGGTGATAGACTGATTCTCAGCGATAGTATTGTCTCCTTTCTTGAAAATTTTGCGGTTTTAAGAGCATCAGGGTACGTCCCAGAAGTGAAAACCCGGCCTATGCACTATGTCACGTCCGGTTTTTCAGCAACTATAGCCTACTGCCGGCCCGCGGTCGAAGGGTCGTTCATGAGTGGTCATCATGGAGATTCGAGACCATTCAGACCAATGATATATTTTTCGCACATGTAATTTTTTATCGACACCCAAAATCCCAGTGGGGGGCGACTGGGGGGGGGGACAAGCTTTTCATGGGGGCTGTCGCTCCCCCCCCACGCCCCCCTTGGCTACGCCACTGAATACACTTAAGATGGCAAAACATCTACTTAATTATTTCTAAAGGCATTTTAATACTGGCTATCAGTCATAATTCGCAAAGTATAGAACAATTTAAAGAGTTTTGAGACTAGTTTGCTGATGTTGCTGCTAGGATTTTTGGAAGATAGATGCTCTTACAACCTCAGATTTTCCTGTCGTAAAAGATCGCTTTGATTTAGGCAGTGTAATGGAGTAATAGCGCATCAATCTGCAGCTAAATTAAAAGATAAATAACGGTCAAATATATGAAGTCGCGCTAATCGAGTCGGCGGTTCAAAGTAGCAGTAAGGTATACTGTATAGGCTTAGGACTCGCGCACACCTAGCTTCTGTATATACTGTAGTATATACCTAGTAATATATGAGCCATAATGTAACAAAAGCCAAGCTATCTTCGTAGTTGTTTTTACAGACGTTTTACTTTAAATTGTTTAAGACATTACAGTAGGCCTAGCTGCTTATTTATGTTTCTGCGACATGTTTAATTTGTTCAACACTTACTTTTGATGGAAAAAGTTTAAATTTCATATTGCAAAGAAACATGGCTTTCTAATGCGCAATTACGTATAGCACCATGTATCTGCCTAACTGCCTAAACTTTGTTCAACTATAGAAAGTATTAATGTTGCAGATCTGTACTTTGGAGACTTGAAGAACAATCATAGGCCTAGTGGCGAGTGGAATTTGGCGAGTAGATTTTTAGTCACGGTCGGCAAATAGCGAGTACTTTTAAAAATATTTGTCGAGGCCTGAAAACCTTCAAACATGATTTCTCATGGCAGAAAGCATGGATACTTTTCATACATGGTATATGGATTTGTCATATTGAGTACAAGAATCCTATTGCTTGTGAGGTCAAATATCCTATAGGTCACCAGAGGTCAAACTCTGAAAAACCTTTTACATGATATCTAACGATGGAAACCGTGGATACCTCTAATACTTGGTATGTGGATTCATAACATTGAGTACAAGACCCCTATTGTTTTTGATGGAGGTGTGTATAGCCACGTACAATAGACTGGCCTGTGTTTATCATAGTGTGATTGTAACAGCTAGTTCTGGTTAAACTAGCAAGCAGAAGTCTAGTGCATTGAAGTCATCGAAACCTCAATGCATTTTTCATTCTGGTTATGATATGGGGGTAAGATTCTGATCGAATACCTGTGATTGAGCCAAACAGCTAACAGATATGTCAATTTCAGATATCACAGGTTTCAATTGTTCCTTCACACGTAATGTAAACTACTTGAATAAGTCATCGAGCCGATTATGCACCCAGTTTCTCATATTTTATTTTTGTTACATCATATTCTATCTTCAAGCTATTAAGGAAATAGAAACAAAGAGAAAATAAACGGTTTTAGATTCTATAGTGGTACTATGCCACCACAGAGTTACAAACTGACAGCCGCGAGACACGACTGGAGCAATATCTTTCTCAGTTGTTTGAGAAAGCGTTTTATCACAAAGATCTCTATCATATCATATTTTGGCTGATAAATGTCATCTTTTGGGATTGCGTCTCCTTGAAGCTGTGTCGTGACTTCCATGACGCAGTATTTGTTGGTTGGGTTAACCGGAATTACGTCCAACTAACGACTTTTAAGCAGTGGAGTGATCGCAATTCCTGTTAAAGGAAATAATCTTCTATTTCAAAATCGGAATTCCTAAAGTCGGTTTAGTGTCTGCTATACAACGAAATATCATTACTATGATTGATTTAATTCCATATAATAGTATAGCGCCCTAATTTGAATGAACACAAGAGTTCATGCTGCTGCAACCCCCGTTTGAGATAGACAGGCCTAATCTTCCGACAACAAACTTATTTCAAAGGCAAGACTTGAGTTTGAGTATATTTCCAAAGAAAGAGGAGTAGTACAAAGCCAAGATAAAACAAGGTGGTGGAGGAGGATTAAAAAAGCGTTATCTTGTACGAGCAGTCCCTCTTCAACAAGTTGAACAGTACAGATATACACATAGGCGTAGGAGGCGGAGGAGGGGGGGGGGTCTGGGGGCTGCAGCCCCCCCAATGAAATATTTTGTGAAAATTCGGGCAATATGCTGAGAATTATTCGGGCACCTACTGAAAGAAAAATAAATTGCAATGTGTTTTTCAATGGTTAAACTTATATTATTATTATCATTATTATTGTAACGACTTCCCCAACAATGGTAAAAACACGGCAAATGATTGTATGTTATTGGCATGCGATGTAATAACCGATGCATGCCTATACAATATGTACATTAACATGTTGAACGGGCGCGGAGCGCGCGAAACATGTTGGCTATATTTTTTCGGGCAAGGATATACACAATATTACAATAGAGCAAAAGAACAAAGAAAAAGAACAAATAACAACAAAGGTAATTAACAACTTACAAGCAATAATGATTTACCAACAAACAGAGATAATGAACAACTTACAAGCAATAATGATTTATAAGGTAATCCTTTAACCTTTTTTAAATTAGAAGATACCATTTATAGCCTTTATATTGTTATCTAGTATATATTCCAAAGTTTAACACCACTGTTTATAAAAACTCGATAGGCATTGTTATTGCAAGAAAGATTTGTGCAAAAATCGTGAGATATTCTTGTGTCATAAGAATGGAATTTGTTGTTATAATTGAAAAAAAAAACTATCAAACGTAAGCGGTAAAAGCCCCTTTATATACTTGAACATGAAAACAGCCACCTGTAAATTGTAAATATCAAAAGTATTAAGAATCCTTTGAGAAAAAATCCTTTGAGTGAAGAAAATGGATTATGATTGGTGCACGATAATCAGAATTAGTCAAAATGCGAACGGCTCTTTCTTGTAAAATACTGAAATGATTCAAGTAAGGAGAGTAAGTGTTTCCCCCAAACAATATTACAATAGAATAGTTGCGAATGAATTAGCGAATCATACAAGGATTTAATGATATTAGATGAGACGAAATATCTGATTATATACAATATATCAATTACTCTTGAAATTTTAGAACAAAGAACACCGACATGGTGTTTCGGCAGGTGAGGTTGGAGTCGATATAAATGCCAATGAATTTGGCTTTATTAACTAGTATTTTGTTATATTACAATCAGAGAATAACTCAACTGTGCCAAGTTTACGCTGCAAAGGATGAAATATCATGAAATTGGTTTTAGAAATATTTAATGATTATATGTTGGGTTTTGAACCATAATGAAACCATTTTTAGCTCAGTATTAACTATACGTATCCCGGATATGAGGTCTTTATGTTTATAAAGGATACTAGGGTCGTCTGCAAATAAGGTGACGAAGAGTACAGATGAGCAGTTACAAAAATCAATTATATAAACAAGAAATAACACAGGTCCAAGAATGGAACTTTGCGGTACACTACAATTGATGTTTCGAAAACTGTTAGAATTGTTATTTATACGTACTGTTTGTTTTCTATCGGACAAATAACTATGAAACCAATTAAACGCAAGTCCCAGAATGCCACAATGGTTCAGTTTACTTAGCAAAATTCTGTGATCCACAGTTTCAAATGCTTTGCATAGATCTAAAAAATTACCAAAATTAATTTCTTTATCAATAAAACAATATGTAATATACTTCACAATGTTGCTCACTGCCATGAAGGTGGGAAAGTTTTTGCGAAAGCCAAACTGGTTAGAGGAGAGTATAGTATTCTTATACAGAAAACTTATCAACCTGGCATACATGATACGTTCATGATAGGATCTTTGAGATAGCTGATAAGATGGATTTAGGACGGTAGTTGGAGAGGACAGAAGTATCTCCGGCCTTAAAGACTGGCATAAATCTAGCTTCTTTCATTCTTATTGGGACTATACCGGAAGAAAAAGAAAGATTGCATATATATGTAAGTGGTGTTACTAATTTGGGCAGGCAGCTTGAAGTATTTTAATAGAGATACCGTCCGTTCCTGATGAGGAACTCTTTTTTAGTTGACTTATTATGCTGGTTACTTCGTAGCAGTTGGTTGGAGAAACATACATTGATCAGGA
Organism: Apostichopus japonicus; assembly: GCF_037975245.1. Classification (NCBI taxonomy): domain Eukaryota; kingdom Metazoa; phylum Echinodermata; class Holothuroidea; order Aspidochirotida; family Stichopodidae; genus Apostichopus; species Apostichopus japonicus. The sequence goes on along the minus strand of NC_092568.1, from coordinate 4,263,127 downwards.
TTGCAGGGAACAGGATTACTCAGGAAACCGGAGAAAGGCATCTACATGGGGAACTTAGTAATACTTTTAGAGAAATAATTATTGAAACACTAAGCAACTTCCATATCATCGGTAATTTCGTCTCCTTCTTTGATAATTTTAAAAGCATCTCTACCAGACTCTTTGCTTCTCCCTTTCAATTGCATTAATTACTTTCCAAGTTCCTTACAGATTATGTCTATTTTTATCAAACAGTTTTGCATAATATGACTTTTTACATTGTCGAATTACATTAGTTAGTTTGTTCTTATAAATTTAAGTTTATTGAGAGGAGTACGATTTAGGAGAAAACGTTGATAAAGTTTTCTTTGTAGAGAGACTTAAGAATCCCAATGGTAATCCAAGGATTGTGGGTACTACACTTCTTGGTCTTAAAGACCTTAAGTGGGCAGTTATTTTTTTTAATCAAATAACCCTATTAATAACATCGATGTAGAAAGTTGCAAGCATCATTCACATCTGAAATGGTAAAGAGCTGATGCCAGCTGTACCTTGTTAACTCCTCAATAAAAGTATTAAAGTTTGCCTTACAAGTATTTCTTTTAAAAGTGTAATCTGAGCCATCATTTTGAGCACGCTTCCAGTGAGTCCTTACTGAGCTAAATATTGGAAAATGATCATTGATATCTGACGCAAGAATCCCTGTCATGGTTAGAAAAGAAATATTATCATAGAAAATTTAATCAATTTAAGTAGCGCTAGAATCTGTAATTCTAATAGGTGTGGTGATTAAAGGTATTAAAGAGTTGGAACACATTAATGTTAGAATGATACTTTATTGAAATCACCAAGAAGTACGATTGTACTTTCTAGTCAACTCGTTATAAATTATGAAATGCTGAGCTTGAAAACAAGTTTAAATATGCTTGGACTTGACTTTCGAATAAATAGATTTTGATGACTAATTTTAGTCCTTTCTCGTCGTCGCTTTTTATCCATGATTGCGAAAAGAGCTTCATAGTGTTCCGTCTTGTGGACCCAACGAATGGCATTTCATCTGGATCCCATGAAAAGTCCTACACGGGCTCAATAACTCACTCCCTCATCACCTCCACCCTCCCGACTCGCGCTTGCTAAGTTGGGAGAAATATAAGTTATCAGTGTTTGGCTTGTTCCAACTCCCAGAACACACTCTTGCCCAATGCCCGCCGGGCGCGCGTGCGCCCGTTATGCCCTAACCCATTGTGTATCCTTGCTTTTATCCTTTTTCTACCAATACAATATGGGATGAGAAAATTCTTACTTAAGACAAGAAAAAATGCATGCGAGGATAAACTAATTGTTTATTGAAACTACATACAAAAAATTGAAAGAACGTATTCAGCATTATTGAATGGATAAAAAGATAAATAAATCTTTTTGTTTTAGATTATTCCAAAGCCCAAGAAAATAAGAAAAAAATTGTCCATAGGACGATGTATGGAGTTCAATATATAAGAAACACAGATATCCTTAAATTGTCCATAGATTGTTTATCCATTTTTGCGTATTAAAGATCTAATGTGATATATATTTTTAGTTATTCTGTTTTTGCAGCATGTACAACAAACATAGGTTGTTGACTATTGCTCCAGACTCTATTTCTTGTAACGAAAGTATGAAAATAACTTAAATTCTGATTTCTTATCAAATGGAGAATATGGTTCAACATTTTAACTCATCGTTTTGGTTTTCTGTAATATGTAGCTTCATTTTTGGGCGATATTTACTGATATTTCAGTACACAATATGTATCGCGTGATACAGTCAATTCCGTGTAGATGACTTCCACTTTAAAGTAGAGCAAAATAATTTAAAAAATATCCTTCAAGTTTAATGCAACAGGTCAGGTTTGAATTTTTATGGAAAATGGACTTTGTCCGTTATAATCATTGTTCTCTTTTATCACAACAAGTGCTTAAAATCTTGAGAAAGAATGTTCCTTTGAAACCAGGCAAAACTGTGTCGTCGGTGGAAATTATTCCTCCTACTAGAATCTCTAATACTAAAGGACTACGATTATGCCTTTGTCGTTCACTCCTTTTAAACTGAGAATCATCCGGTACATGTCAAATCACGTGGTCACAATTCAGAGAGGTCAAAATCCACAGTGTCGTAGATTGCTAACCATCACCACAATCACCACAATCATTTGTCCATTATGTACCGGTTATTGTCTAGATCTATAGATGAGGGGATGTCGCGCCTTAAAAACCGACGAATTATATTCCAGCGTGATATAGGCTATGTGGAAGCCATTCACGTTTGTGATTTTACTTGATTTCATTAGGTGGCTCTGTGTTCACGTTTAGATACGGATACGTTGAAGCAGACGGGCCGTGAACATCGGCTGACGTCTTATTTTCATTGCAGGTACTTTGAAGATATGTGCTGGTGTCAGGGTAGTAGGATAACATCTCCATGCTGTTACTGTCTGCAATGCTGTCGTCCGTGCTCTTAGCAGCACTGTGGCTTGGTGAACTAGTTACGAAAGTGGTGGCTAATGTATTGATAATTGTTGTGCTTCCGCTGGTAATGAAAGTTACAAGCTTCGATTCGGCTTCGATAAGCTTTCTCTCCCTGTAACTCGAAAACGCTTTGAATAACGCAGAAATGACGCATATACCTAAGAAAACATATATCGTATACAACAGCACGAATATCCATACCGTGTACGAATATGAGCACCGTGTGCATTCGTCAAGCACTATATCACCGAAGCCGATAGTGGACACCGTGATAAAGAAGAAGTATATCGCATCAAAGTATGAAAATTGTTCGAAGTAAGACAGCAATGTAGCAGGTATTAGTATCAGTGTTGAAGCAATGAGCAGTATTGTTATAAGAGATTGGACTGCAACCCGTGACCATTTGTGTTTAATCGGTCTCCCGAGAAACTTCAACAATTTTGTATACCGTTTTACAAATCCGTCCAAAGACTTTCCAAACACTGACAAGGTAAACGCCATTATAGGTATCCCAACCAATGCATAGGCGACGCAGAACAGCCTCCCTCTACCGCTGCGAGGGACGATGTTTCCATATCCTGAGGAAAGACCAATTAAGATTATGTATATTGCCAGTATACATTGAAATATTACATTGTCCTAAATACCTTGTCGACTAGGTATTACGGGATGTAAGTTTTATCGGTGGGAAAGGGGGGGGGGGCGGGGGTTGGGGTTATGAATGAAGTGTCGTCATAATAGGCAGTGGTGAACATATACTCTCTGGGAGAGCGTAAGAATTATATCCCGGGGGCCACAGTTAAAACTTACTTTATATATTTTTCTATGGCGAGGGGAGGCAACTATACATGCAAGGTTTGCGGTGGGATTTAACGGTCAGGCTCGTCCCTGTGCCTAACCGGAGCCTAACCCGTCCCTCTCCACCCCCATAAATACAACAGGTAAGTTACTACACATACATCAACATATACTAGCTAAAGTTGATTGTACAGTGTATATATGAGCTATCAGATCCCTATCAGTATCCACAAATCACATAGGAATCTAGTAAGCGTTTTGCAACATCTAGATTAGCTTAATTCTTAACAACAGGGGGTGGGGAAGGAGGAGAGGAAGTCTTTACTGTAAAATTTAGGAGCCAAAGGGTCGGTCCCCTATGTGAGGATGTTGGGGTGTCCCAGTACCAGCTAATTGTATATTTTAAATGGCGAGATTAGCGTGCACTCAATAATGTCTCTTGTATGAAATTACTTTCGTAGAAAAATTCAGTATGTTGCAAAAACCCTTTGCGATTGATTAATATTGAATGCTTTCATACTTTGTTGGTTATTTGCTGCACCCGATGTCAAATTAATCAGTTACCGGGACACAAGGTCATTTTCAGATACACGTTCCGCTTACACAATGGGTCATGTGAGAATATGAAGAAGTAAAATGGAAGAAAGAGCCTAAGTAGGAAAATTAGTTTCAGGTCATTTATGTACATAACGGTGCAATAGTTTGCCCAGCTGACTGAATATAAGGGCACTGTAGATAACCGCGGACCAGTGTGCAACCGTTGCTCACTCTATACTGTCAAACTATCATCATACAGCCAAAGACTCACCTATGGTAGTGATGATTGTCAGAGAAAACACGAAAGCTCTGGTCATTGTCCATCTTGTTTCAGTCTCTTCAGTATCTCTATCTATCCAATAAGCTTTCTTCAGAGTTGCGCCTTTCGAGAGATACGTGGTAATGTTGTTAGCAAAGAGCTCAAGATCATACGGATGTATACATGTGTGCGCAAGCATAAAATCGTAGAGTCCTAGGTACAGTTCGTTTTGCGCCTTAGCAGAACTGCCGTTCTCGGTAGCACGGAAAATAAATGCACCAAATACAAGGTAGACTAACAAAAGCAAAAACAGTAAAATCGACCATTGCCAATTTTTAATGTTTAAGAAACTCGATTTTTCCTCTGGAGTATCCATGGCGAAATTACTTACGTATATTAAACTAACTGAATTAAAATTCACTTAGCTCATCACAGGGTATTGAAAGTGACAATATCCCGACGAACATGCTGTACCGACTCGTTGTTGAATAAACCTTTCAAGTACTTATTCGGTTTGAGCATTTCTAATAGTTCAGTCGATTACGCACAGGTATTGCTTACAGTATTGTGAACAGTACGGTTGGGTCTGCGTTATATTTTTGTCTTCGATTTAAAACGAGTAAGTTAGTTCTTCTTCCATTATAGAAAATAAGATGTGGAGAGAGGGAGAGAGAAAGTGCTAACGGATACAATTTGTTAAAAAAATAATTTTGTTTCATTTATCAATTTCGCCAGTTCCACCGTGAGTTCAATGCTGGTAAAATACTCTCGTAATCTATGAATTTATGATCATCGAAGCCTTCCAGTTAGAGGATAAAAAGACAGACCATCGAAGAGTAACATATGTTAGAAGCCAGACCGCCTTCGAGCTATTGTGTCTTTAAACATTCATTATACCTATAACATGAAAAACCAAAATGTAACGGTAAATGACATCACAGTCAGCCTCTCCATGCAGACGATCCAGATAAGATTTTGCGGGCTCTCTATTAGTATAAACGTACAAGTCTACTTGTAGCAAACGAAGATAATTTACGCTTGTCGTTCTTTCTTCTTATCAGGTGATATTCACTCAATATTCAATCACGAGCATCTGCTGGCTTTACTGTAGCTTGTTTGAAATAAATCGCCACCCTGTTTGACAACACACGGACTTTATCAGTCTGTAGGCCTATATTTTTTTTTAGGCAGTAACAGTTACCTCGCTGTCATCAATATGCTTCCTACAAGGCGACCGAGTAGGGATACAGCTGCTCCATAGAAGGCTAGTTAGCTTACCTCCAATATAGAGAAAGCCTTCAACTAAATCCTTGGTTAAGCTCTCGAGATAAAGCACCCAGGTTATACTTTTAGCGAGATATAAAGATGCTGGTACGATATATAGGCTGGAATTAGTTCGGTTAAATTCAACAATCACTCGCATTCAATCACCATGGAAACAGATACTTAACTAAACGCGTTTAAGTAGTTCGACATTGACATTTACCATTTCTCTCTAAACAATTTACTTTATTCCTACCAGTAACTTAAGGACGTTGAGCGATTCAGCCCGCGGAGAGCCGAAATTAAAGACATATCTGTGTGTGGAGACGACAGGGAGTAGGGGGAAGGGGGCCCTAACTTTTTCAAGAATTTTATCCTCTACCCATGAACATCGAGAGACGGATCGGGCATCGGGGCATTATGTTACCAAGCTCATCATTTTGTACTGTTCATATACATCCCATACTATCCCAGTCCCATTTTCCTGGACCCCCAAAATGACATCTGGCTCTGAGGATATAGCCCCGTCTGACCTCCATTTAGTCGGGCGTGCCTCTACCAAAACAAGCTAATTAAGTTTAGAGTGTAAAGGAATGTAAAGGTGGTTCATGTCATACAGAAAACAGAGGAAATTTGAAATCTGGTTAAGAAATTACGTAAGATGCTCTTTTAAACAAAATAACTTATCGATGACGATGACAAATCTTATCAAGTTAGGTCTTGAATAACAGTAAAGATTTTTGAAGAGGAGAAGATGAAGAGGAGGTGTGAATGAGGTAAAGGATGAGGAGAAGAAGATCGAGGAGGGAAACTTCGAGGAAAAACAAGAAGAAGAGTAAGCACAATGACAGTGGTACTGGGCAGGGTGCTGTGCTCGGCAGTTTTCCAGTTGTGTGAAGAAAGCCCTCTAATATTCCCCATTTAATTCACTGAGAGTGGACTTTTCTTAACCGTTTTTGTCTCAGATTTTGTCCCACTGCCCCAAATGTGGTTCCCGTTGACACTAGGATATCTCCAAACCAGAGTAATATCTTTCTCAGTTGTTGGAAGAAGCTTTTTATCACAAAGATCTCTGTCATATCATATTTTGGCAGATAAATGTCATCTTTTGGGATTGTGTCTCATTGAAGCTGTTTCGTGAGTTCCATGACGCAGTTTTGTTTGATTGGGTTAACTGGAATTACGTCCAACCAACGACTTTGATCAGTGAAATTATCGCAATTCCTATGGAATTAAATAATCTTTCATGTCAAAAGTCGGTGTAGTATCTGCTATACAAAGAAATATCAGTACTATGATTGATTAAAGGCCATATCATAGTATAGCGCCCTCACATTTTGACACGAAAATGTCAAAGTCCTATATTTTTGGGATCCATCAAAGAATATTCTCTAGAACATGTATCAACCATTCTGCCAGTTAAAAACTTGATTTTTCAAAGTCCACCGATCACAAGTGCGATATCAAATCAGAATTTAATGAGAAATGGCGGACCCAGAACTAATTGCAGCAACCGAAGTTCAAGTTTTCTAAGAATATCACGAATGATTTGAATTATTGTTTGAAAACAAAGTTTAGTGAGTTGAATTTTTTTTTTTTTTTTTTTGGTAAGTTGGTACTGAAAAAAAAACTGCATTGGGAGTAGCCAATTAACATGTGCATTCAATAGCACAGTGATTTCTTCGTTGCAGAGTTTTTTCGCGGTCCCTTTGACCACGGGCTTCAGTTATTTTCCCTTTTTTTGTGCCAAGTTTTACATCGTCAAAAGGAGCCATTCGAGCTTGAGTTTCTTTTTTGACATTGTGTAAAAAGTTATGTACATATTGTAATGGGAAAGGGGTCGGATCTGGCCGGGTTGGGCCGACTTGCCTATAGTGGTAGGGGAAAGGAAACTTCGTTTAACTTTAATAAAGTTCTATTGGGTAACTATTCATGGTAACTTACGATTTAGCTTCATGAAAAAGCAAGTACTAGGCCTTTTAAGGACGTTCTTGTACTAATAAGTAACATTTCTACACAATTTAAGGGGCTCAATAAGTCAAACAATGAGTCTTATACTATAGGCTGAGTATGAAATACTGATACAGTATATATAGCCTATACCAACAATACAAACAACTTACTGCGTACACATAGAATTTATCATAAAGTACAACTATATCAAACCCTCTTCATTTCTTAATTGAGTATTGCTATATTTTCAATCACTGCTTCCAAAGTGTTAGCCAAACATGATTGCACTTGTGAACTTTACGAAACTGTACCTGTACAGTAACTTAGGCATATGCTAGTCCTTGCCTTTTGCTATTGCCGTAGTGGTAGGTATGTACAGCTAGCCTTGGCTACCTTTATATACAAAAGAACATTTGCAATAAGAATTTAGGACAAGGGCCTGCACAATTATGAAAACAACATGACAGGTTAAAATTACCTCTCCTTTGTCTTTTTTTTTCGAGGAAACTCTTCGTCTTTTGCGATTCAGTGCCTAACGCTAGTACTAGTAGTGAAAGACCTAGTACCCTAGAGCTCGGTCCCGCTTCCTCCAAAGGATCGCCACTTAATCCACTGGAGGTTACCTGTTCCCTCGATCTGATCTTAGGAGTTTTCAATGTTGCCAGGAAGAACTCGTTTCAGTCGACCCGTTAGGCCCATTTGACCCGTTAGGCCCATTTCTTTTTTTCAGTAGAAAGGAGAGATCGTAGTCTCACTAGTCTGCTTCCGTGAAGTGTTCGCTACATACGGAGCTGAACTGGCTTGGCCCAGTGATACCGGACCTGGTGCTCTGCACAAACTTGGTCCATAATCGCCGTGTTTTGTCGTCCTTCGGTTATCGATGAAGGCTAATTGCATGATTATGACATTACTGTACCCCCAACAACACAACGGACCGGCATTTTCGTAAGTCATTGTACAAGATTGTAAAAAACTTGAAAGTTGTAGCGATGCAGCGTATTCTGTGGGGTTTTCAATGAGTGTAAATGTGTCTGTATGTGACGGCATGATCGTCGCGCATCCTGTTTGTGGTTAGCACTTGTGTTCCTAACATGACGTCATCGTTGTGTTGTTAGGAAATCACGTTTTTCAGTGGTTTGCTTCCGGGTGCGAATTTTAAAACTTTAATTACTCATTAGTGCTTGGGGTTTTAAGGGTGATGAGAGCAGTTTTCAAAATAGATTTTATCATAGATTTTGAGGGAATTAATCTCGATTCGTTCGATTCTTCGTGTCATGGCCTCTTTAATGAAAACGTTCATGCTGCTGCTGACCCCGTTTGAGAAAGACAGGCCTAATCTGAGTCGGAAAAAAAACTTTACACAGTTTGCCATTCATTCTTCTCGTTAATAGCCATGTTCTTTACCAGCCTTACTAATTTGAAAGGAAGGACTTCTTGTCAACTCGTAATAAATTATGAAATACCGAGCTTGAAAAATAAGTTTAAATATGCTTGGCCGTTACTTTCGATGAAATAACTAGATTTTTATTACTATGCAGGCAAACTCAATTTTCTTCCTTTTCACAAGAACAAATGCATGCGAGTATAAACTTTTTGTTCATTGAAACTACATACAAACAATTTGAAAAAACGTATTCAGGATTATTGAATTGGTTGAAATGAAACATAAACTTTTTGATTTAGATTACTTGAAAATACCCAAAAATTAGTTGTATATAAGGCACGATGTATGGAGTTCAATATATATGAAACACAGTTATTCTTATAAATGACATGGACTTGTTTATTCATTTTGTCGTATTAGTTCGAAAATTATATACAATTTGAGTTATTCTGTTTATACCGCTTCATGTACAACAAACACTTTTTCTTGTAACGCAAGTAAGAAAATGACTTAAATTCTGATTTCTTATCAAATGGAGAATATGGTTAAACATTTCAACTCATCGTTTTGGTTTTCTGTAATATGTAGCTGTATTTTTGGGCGATATTTACTGATATTTTAGTACACAATATGTATCGCGTGCTACAGTCAATTCATAGATGACTTCTACTTTAAAGTAGAGCAGAATACCTGAAACAAAAATCCTTCAAGTTTAATGCAGCAGGTCGGGTTTGTATTTTAAATCTTCGTCAAATTCGTTTGAATGGAAAATGGATTTTGTTTGTTATAATCATTGTTCTCTTCAGTATCATAACAAGTGCTTATAATCTTGAGAAAGACTGCAGCTTTTGAAACCAGGCAAAACTAGGCCTATAGTCCGACCACAGTTTTGTATAAGCAAGGCATATGTTTATGCAAGTTTACGTTGCATAAGAATCGGAAATGACGTAACTAGTCTCTTTCGTATTCAAATAGCCACGAGTACAAACTGTCATTTGTTGAATTATGAGGAATGGCATTGAACATATTGTTTATTGCAATACCATTTCCAACTATGATGTATGTCACGTGGTTGCATTCCTGATATACCTCCATTCGAATGGATCCTGATATACCTCGTGGTTGCATTCCATACCTAAGGAGTTCTTAGCTCAGTGGTTAACGCCTGTGTCTTCCACTCATTAGGTCCCCAGTTCGAGTCACTCCAAGTATGTCGTCCAGTTACAGAGTTGTTGACATATTGACAATTCATAATCATGAACATTAAATATGAATCTAAGAGACTGACTTCGGTCAGCTTGCGGTTTTGATAAACCAAGGAGGCTTCTTCGCGAGATCATGATCTCATGCTTGTAGGAGGGTCTAAAATACGTACGTACATACATACAATACAATTGGTGCTGAGAAAAATGATAGCATTTCTAGCTTGATATTTCCCCTCTAAGTGATTCTTAAACTGAATTACCAATCCTGAAATGTTAGAAAAGTACGCACTGATCCGAACGGAGTTAAATGGTTCTTTGTCATCCGTGGGAATTATTCCTCCTATTAGAATCTCTTTAACTGAAAGGACTACGATGATGCCTTTGACGTTCACTCCTTTTGAACTGAGAATTATCCGGTACATGTCAAATCACGTGGTCACAATTCAGAGAGGTCAAAATCCAGAGTGTCGTAGATTGCTCACCATCACCACAATCATCACAAGCACTTGTCCATTATGTATTGGTTATTTTCCAGATCTATAGTCGAGGGGTGTCCCGCTTTAAAAACCGACGAATTATATTCCAGCATGATATATGTGGACGCCATTCACGTATATGATTTTAGTTGGTTTCATTAGGTGGCTCTGTGTTCACGTATAGATACGGATACGTTGAAGGAGACGGGCCGTGAACATCGGCTGACGTCTTATTTTCATTACAGGTACTTTGAAGATATATGCTGGTGTCATGGTAGTAGGATAACATCTCCATGCTGTTACTGTCTGCAACGCTGTCGTCCGTGCTCTTAGCAGCACCGTGGCTTGGTGAACTAGTTACGAAAGTGTTGGCTATTGTATTGATAACTGTTGTGCTTCCGCTGGTAATGAAAGTTACAAGCAACGATTCGGCTTCGATAAGCTTTCTCTTCCTGTAACTCGAAAACGCTTTGAATAACGCAGAAATGACACATATGCCTAAGAAAACATATATCGTAAAGAACAGCACGAATACCCAAACCGTGTACGAATATGAGCACCGTGTGCATTCGTCAAGCACTATATCACCGAAGCCGATAGTGGACACCGTGATGAAGAAGAAGTATATCGCATCAAAGTATGACACTTGTTCGAAGTAAGACACCATTGTAGCAGGTATTAGTATCAATGTTGAAGAGATGAGCAGTGTCGTAATAAGAGATTGCACTACAACCCGCGACCATTTGTGTTTAATCGGTCTCCCGAGAAACTTCAACAATTTTGTATACCGTTTTACAAATCCGTCCAAAGACTTTCCAAACACTGACAAGGTAAACGCCATTATAGGTATCCCAACCAATGCGTAGGCGACGCAGAACAACTTCCCGCTACCGCTGCGAGGGACGATGTTTCCATATCCTGTGGAAAGACCAATTAAGATTATATATATATTGCATACACTAATATACTATATTTTCTTATGAACCTTGTCGATAAGGTATCACGGGTTGTCTTATTTATCGATGGGAAAGGGGTAGTTACGGGGTGCCGAGATGAGGAAGCTATACAAGTTTTAGGGTGGGCTTTCACGGCCAGGCTCGTCCGTATGCTTTCCCAACTCTTCCAAAAAATGCACATATATTACTAGATGCATAAACATGTAGAGGCCTAAGTATATTGTACAGTGTATATATATAAGCTCTCAGATCACTATCAGTATCAACAAATCATAGAGGAATCCAGAAAGCGTTTTGCAGCGAATCTCAAACAACTATATAAGCAAGCATGCATGGTGATAAGCAAGAGCAGTACGCATGACCTGAACCATTGACAAGTAAATTGTGTTGGTCATCCTTCTTAAATACGGGGGATGGTGGGGGGGGGGGGTGAGTGGGTGTTGGGAGACGGGGAATAATTTAGTGTGACAATTTAGAAGCCGAGGAGGTCGGTCCCTTATGTAGGTCTAGGAAATTACTGACGTGGACTTATTTGTGGTATTTTTCATAAGTCTATATTTGGTGATCACGTAAATTCAGTATGTTGCAAAAACCCGTTGCGATTGATTAATATTGAATGTTTTCATACTTTGTTGGCTATTTGCTGCACTCGATGTCAATTTCATCAGTTACCGGGACACAGGCTCAATTTCAGATACACGTTCTGCTCACAAAATAGGTCACGTGAGAATAAAAAATAAATATAAGTGCCTAAGTAGAACAGTTAGTTTAATGGTGTCAGGTCATTTATCTACATAGTGGTGCAATAGTTTGCCCAGCTGACGGTAAAATAATCGAATTAGGGCACTGCAGACATACCCCGGGCCAGTGTGCAACCGTTGCTCACTCTGTACTGTCAAACCATCACCATACAGCCAAAGACTCACCTATGGTAGTGATGATTGTCAGAGAAAACACGAAAGCTCTGGTCATTATCCATCTTGTTTCAGTCTCTTCAGTATCTCTATCTATCCAATAACGTTTCTTCAGACTTGCACCTTTCGAGAGATACGAGGTAATGTTGTAAGCAAACATCTGAAGATCGTTCGGATCTGAACAATTATGCGTATGGATAAATTCGAAGATTCCTCGGTAGAGTTCGTCTTTCGCCTCTGAAGAACTGCCCTGCTCGGTAGCACGGAAAATAAAGGCACCAAATACAAGGTAGACTAACAAGAGTAAAAACAATAAAATTGACCATTGCCAATTTTTAATGTTTAAGAATTTCGATTTTTCCTCTGGAGTATCCATGGCGAAATTACTTACGTATCTTAAACTAACTGAATTAAAATTCACTTAGTTCATCACAGGGTATTGAAAGTGACAATATCCCGACGAACATGCTGTACCGACTCGTTGTTGAATAAACCTTTCAAGTACTTATTCGGTTTGAGCATTCCTAATAGATCAGTCGATTACGCATACGTATTGCGTACAGTATTGTGAACAGTACGGTGGGGCCTGCGTTATATTTTTGTCTTCGATTTAGAACGAGTAAGTTAGTTCTTCATCCATTAGAAGATAAGACGGGGAGAGAGAAAGTGCTAACAGATATAATTTTGTTAAAAAAATATATTTTGATTCACTTATCATTTTCGTCAGTTGAACCGTGAGTTCAATGCTGGTAAAGTGCTCTCGTTATCTATGAATTTATGATCATCGAAGTCTTCCAGTTAGAAGTTAAACTTACAGAACATGGAAGAGTTAAATATGTCAGAAGCCATAACGCCTTCGAGCTATTGTGTCTTTAACCATTTATTACCTAAACATGAAAAACCAAAATGTAACGGTAAAAGACATCACAGTCATCCTCTTCGCGCAGACGATCCAGATAAGATTTTGCGGGCTCTCTATTAGTATAAACGCACAGGCCTACTTGTAGCAAACGAAGATAATTTACGCTTGTCATTCCTTCTTCCTATCAGGTGATATTCACTCAATATTCAATCACGAGCATCTGCTAGCTTTACTGTAGCTTGTTTGAAATAAATCGACATCCTGTTTGACAACACACGGACTTTATCAGTCTGTAGGGCCTATAAATTTAAAAATGTCAGACATGTCAGTTACCTCGCTGTCATCAATATGCTTCCTACACGGCGACCGACCATATGGCCCAGCTGCTTTATAGTAGGCTAGCTCACCTCCATTAGAGAGAAATCCTTCAGCTGAATTCTTGGTTAAGCTCTCGAGATAAAGCACCCAGGTTATACTTTTAGCGAGATATAATGATGCTGGTACGATATACAGGCTGGAATTAGTTCGGTTAATGTCAACAATCACTCGCATTCAATCACCATGGAAACAGATACTGAATTACACGTGCTGAAGTAGTTCGTCAGACATTGACCATGTCTCTCTAAACACTTTACTTTCTTCTTACCAGTAACTTTTTATAATGACGTTGCGTGATTCAGCCCGCGGAGAGCCGAAATTGGGATGGAGTGGGGTAATCGAAAGGGAAATTAAAGATATATCTGTGTGTGGAGACGACAGGGAGTATGGGGAAGTGGGCCCTAACTTATTCAAGAATTCATCCTCTACCCATGGACGTCGAGAGACGGATCGGGCGTCGGGGTCAATTATGTTACCAACCCCATCGTTTTGTACAGTTCATACATCCCATACTATCCCAGTCCCATTTTCCCGGACCCCCAAAATGACAACGGGCTCTGAGGATATAGCCCCGTCTGACCTCCATTTAGTCGGGCCTGCCTCTACCAAAACAAGCTAATTAATTTTAGAGTATAAAGGAATGTTAAGGTGGTTCATGTCTTACAGAAAACTTGAACAATGTTGCCGCTGTGTGTGCTTCTAAATGAGGAGCCAGTAGGCGTTTGTTTACCCCCTTCATTTGCACTCGTGCCATAAAGCACCGTGAAACTGGAAGAAATGAAAATAAATTAAGTCAATAATAAATGATACATTACGAAGCAATTATAACAACAACATAGAAACTGGAAGACATAATATCAGCGAGGTGAAATGATACATTAGAGGACACACACAAACAAACACAATATAAATGAACAAAGCAAGCTTACATTCCTGTACAAACAAACATAGATTTATCATGACGAAACCATAACATTACTATTAAAAACTAGCATATATATATATATATATATATATATATATATATATACATAACCTTACAAATCGTTACGGGATCAAGCTTGTCACACATACAATGAAAGAACACCGGGCGGTTGCTGGGTTGTCTGGGGTTTACAGCGTTATTCTGGGGATATATAAATTAGGGGCAAGGGAAGACAGGGGGATGCAGTCATACATGCACAACAAAAACAGAAACAAAAGTGAATACCTGAACCCGTAATAAGCCCACGCGAACACATGCATGCATTCTCGCCACTCCAGAGGAAACTTTGACATATGGTTAAGAAATTACGTAAGATGCTCTTTGAAACAAAATTACTTATCGGTGATGATGACAAATCTCATCAAGTTAGGTTTTGAATAACAGTCAAGATTGTGAAGAGGAGAGGAGGAAGAGGAGTTTTGAATGGGAAAGAGATGAGGAGAAGAAGGTAGAAGGGGGGGGGGCAAGGACAAACAAGAAGAGTAAGCACAATGGCGGGGCAGGGTGCTGTGCACAGCAGTTTTTCAGTTGTGTAAAGAAATCCCTTTAAAATGCCCCATTTAATTGATCCATAATCGGGATCATTTTTCTTTACCATTTCTGTAATAAAAAAAATACCATTTCTGTAATAACAAATAGTGCTCTTTGTTATGTAAACAGCGCTCTTTTGTTGGCAAATGCAATAAAGGTTCGAAGAGACAATTAAATAAGGTTTGTTGCAACGGAGGATCTTATGTGATTTAAACTTTTCAGGTATCTTTGTGGTTTCTGCACCGAAAATCAAAGTCACATGTCCCACTGCCCCAAATTTGGTTCCTTTTGAACCTTTTGTCCAAACCAGAGCAATATCTTTCTCAGTTGTTTGAGGAAGCTGTTTATCACAAAGATGGCTATCATATCATATTTTTCATATTATCTTTTGGATTTGTGTCTCCTTGAAGCTGTGTCGGTGACTTCCATGACGCAGTATTTGTTATGGTTGTGTTAACTGGAATTACGTCCGACCAACGACTTTTGAGGAGTCGGAAATGATCCGCAATTCATGTGAAATGAAATAATCTTTCAGTTCAAAATAGTAACTTCTAAAGTCGGTGTAGTACCTCCATTCCTCCCGTCTCGCGCTTGCTAAGTTGGGAGAAATATAAGTTTTCAGTGTTTGGCTTGTTCAACTCCCAGAACACACTCCGACGCCCTTGCCCAATGCCCTCCGGGCGGGCGTGCGTCCGTAATACCCTTACCCACCATCTACCCATGCTTTTATTTTATTTTCTACCCATACAATATGGGATGAGAAAATTCTTATAATTAGACACGAAAAATGCATGAAAGTATGAACTTATTGTTTATTGAAAATTAACACGAAAAATAGAAAACACGTATTCAGGATTATTGAAATGGTTAAAATGGTTCATAATTCTTTTTGTTTTAGATTACAATAAAAAAAAAAGTTGTATATGAGGCGGTGTATATGGAGTTCAATATATAAGGAACACATTTATTCTTATAAATGATATGGACTTGTTTATTCTTTTTGTCGTATTAGATCGAACATATACAATTTGAGTTATTCTGTTTTTACAGCTATATGTACAACAAACACAGGTTGTTACCTTTCACTTCAAACTCTATTTCTTGTAACGAAAGTAAGAAAATAACTGAATTTCTGATTTCTTATCAAATGGAGAATATGGTTAAACATCTTAACTCATCGTTTGACTTTCTGTAATATATAGCAATAAAGTATCGCGTGATACAGTCAATTCATAGATGACTTCCATTTTAAAGTAGAGCAGAATACCTTAAACAAAATCCTTCAAGTTTATGCAGCAGGTCGGGTTTGTATTTTAAATCTTCGCCAAATTCGTTTAAATGGAAAATGGATTTTGTTTGTGATAATCATTGTTCTCTTTTATCACAACAAGTGCTTAGAATCTTGAAAAAGACTGTTGCTTTTGAAACCAGGCAAATCTGAGCCCATATTCCGACCACAGTTTCGTATAGCGAATGCATCTAGGCAAGTCTACGTTGCATAAGAATCGGAAATGACGTAACTAGTACAATAAGTACTAGTTTGTTATGGTTTTATCATCTCTTTCGTATTCAAATAGCCACGAGTGCAAACTGTCATTTGTTGAATTATGAGGAATGGCATTGAACATATTGTTTATTGCAATACCATTTCCAACTATGATGTATGTCACGTGGTTGCATTCCTGATATACCTCCATTCATGATATACCTCGTGGTTGCATACCATATACCTAAGGAGTGTTAGCTCAGTGGTTAACGCCGGTGCCTTCCACTCATAAGGTCCCCAGTTCGAGTCAATCCAAGTATGTATGTGTGTATGTATGTATGTATGTTAGATCCTCCTGCAAGCAGAAACTCGCGAAGACGCCATCATTGACTTATCAAATCTGCAAGCCGACCGACTCTTAGATACATATTTAACGTCCATGATTATGAATTGTCAATTGTCAACAACTCTGTAACTGGACGACATACATTAATCTTGGAGTGATTCGAACTCGGGATTTTATAATTGAGGACCCCTGATTGAGGACCCATTGCACTTGATATTAGACACAAACTACAAAGTTTCAGACTGGTTGTAGCAAATACGTTAAATATGAATCTAAGAGACTGACTTCGGTCAGCTTGCGGCTTTGATAAGCCAACAAGTGCGTAGGAACCGGGGGGCTGGGGGGCGCCAGCCCCCCCAGTGAAAAATGTGGAGGGGCGGAAGTATCATTCCGCCCCCCCGCTCTGCAAGTCTGAAAACCCCTTTTTCATTTCCAAATGAGAAAAAAATCTCATTTTGAGCACCAAATTGCATCTAAGGCCAGGTGAAAATACAAAATTAAGTTTACAAAATGGAGTGGGTGTTGAAGTGTGCTATATTGCACCAAATTGCATCTGAGGCCACCTGGAAATGCAAAAAAATCCAAAGGGGGAGGGGGACACCCCCTCCCCTTAGACCCCTCCCCCAGGCCGGCCATCAGTCTTCAGCCCCCCCCCCCACTCAAAAGTACCTTCCTACGCCACTGTAAGCCAACATGGCTTCTTCGCGAGTTCCTGCTTGTAGGAGGATCTAAAGTACATACGTACATACAATAGAATTTGTGCTGAGAATAATGATAACATTTCTTACTTGATATTTCCCCTCTAAGTGACTATTAAACTGAGAAACAAATCCTGAAATGTAAGAGAAGTACGTGCTGATCCAAATGGAGTTAAAGGGTTCTTTGTCGTCTGTGGGAATTATTCCTCCTATTCAGGGGCGTCAACTCGATTTGAAACGTGGGGGGGGGGGACGTAATCGATTCGAGTATTCCGGTCGTAAGTACTATCTAAGCGGAGCGCCACCATCGGTTGGCGCGCAGCGTACAAGAAAATTTTTCTTCTTGCAGACCCCTCAGATTGCAGGAAACGGTACTTCCCGTGCATTATGGCAGTAAGCAACACCCCAAAAATTGATAAAAATTTCCGGCAATTTTTTATTCTGGGAAATATTCTCGAAGGAATCATCGCCATTTATTCCTCAGTTTACCAATTCCTCGTCTCCCAGAAGCGCCCAAAATTTAAGATATCGAAACATTTTTGTGTTGGCTGATCCATGATCGCCGCACATGCCCGTGAGAAGTGGTGACTGGGTGAAGAAAAAGCTATGCCGTTTGAAAACATGGGCAGAAAAAGCGAAAGTAGCGAAACCTAAGGTAAAACGCGCGATAACGAAGTGATTATTTACCAGGTTAATTGAGACTGTATCAAACGCGAGCTTAGGACAAACATATTCAAAGGTAATGGCATTACTAATCCCGATATGTCGTCTTTGAGGTGTGTGGAAAATCCACAACGACCATCAAAGAGCAATTGAATATTTAGTCTACTTTTTTTAAATTATGACAAAATTTTATGACACCTTTGACAAAAATTTTTTTTGGGGGAGGGGGCCTGTGCCACCCGGGCCCCAATGAGCACGACGCCACTGACCCCAGGGCCTCAGATATAGGCCTATTGCAGGGGTGGGCAACATTTTGAATGAATGGGCCAGATTTTAAGAGTGAAAGATTGACAGGGCCGCACCTAACCAACGACCTGCTGTTGATTTCAAACCTTTGATTCAGAGGACGTTCAAGCAATAGGTGTGTGTACTTAATCTGTATTCACAATACCATAATGTCAATACAGTCCAGTTGATAATTAATGGTGATAATAGACCAACCTGACAGCATCATTAGTGCAGATAAATTCTAAGCAGCTAGCTCGTTTTTGGTGATGATGCAAAATAGATTGATTTTTTCTTTTTCTTGAGACATCTCACGGGCCGCAAAAAAAATCACTGGTGGCCCGCAGGTTGCCCACCCCTGGTCTATAGGAACGATGTCCCAAAATTTCCCCGGACATATACAGTATAGGCGCAGGAAGCTATCCGCCGCGACTGCATGTGAGTTTCTCGACTTGCCGTCCTGAGAGTCATACCACAAAATGGTGCATTTCCTCATACGCCATTATTAATAATTTAAATAACTAACTAATAAGGCACAGCCCAGATCCGAGTTCGTATAGCGAGCTTAGCGCAAATTTGGCCAAAAGTCGTCAAACGCCAGCATGTTAAACCAGGTTGCTAGGTCTACGAGAATACATTTACATGAAATTTGAAAACAAGGATAGCAAGAACAACCACTTTTATTATGTTTTTAGGACCTCACACATGCGCATGTATCGTCAGACTTAGAACAGGTCCCATGTGAGTGTTGGCTAAAGTGATGAAGGCATGAAACTAAATCAGTGGTTGTTCGTTGGAGTCCTCAAGCAAGTTACCTTAGGTGGATCTGCATCTGGTTATCAGGTGAATTCTGGTCGGAGCGTACTATGTAACCACCATGTACCCAGGGACGTAGCTAAGGCCTGATGATTGGGGAGGGGGGGGGGTGGGTGTAGTGGCTGAAAATCGGTTTTGAAGCCGGACAATTCCGACTGCTGCTTTGTTCCCCCCCACACCCTCGCTCTACTCGTCAACGATACGGTCAGTGTCAGTCAGAAAACCCAATCTTTCGCGACTGCACTTCTGTTACGAACTTGTTGCGATACATTTGTACCCACTGGCACTCATTTCACAAACGTATTGCCCCCCCCCACCCCAACCAAATATTTTTGTGAAATTCGGGCAATATGCTGATAGCTTTTGGGCACCTACTGAAAGAAAGATAATTTGCAATGTGTTTTTCAGTGATTAAACTGATATTATTATTACCCAACAATTCTCACCTATACGGAAGGGTATTAAGACGGAAAATGATTGTATATGCTATTAGCATGAGATGTAAAAACCGATGCATGCGTGTATGATATTCACATTATCATTTGGAATGCGCGCGTAGATAAAATTTTAGTTATATTTTTCGGGCAAGTCGTTACAACCCCCCCCCCCCCCACAAATCAAATTGGGCTCCTACCCCTATGACGGTAGTTCTATTAGGCATTTTTTTGTAGTATTCAAAATCATACGAAGTTTTGTACGGTGGAGCATAAGAATCGCGAGATACAATTTCTCAAAGTGGCCAGGAAAAAGTGGTAAATATGACAGGTTAAAGGTCAATTTTGACCGAGATATTTAAAAAAAATTCAGGTTATGCACAATCACAGGGATAAATGAATAGGCCTAGATAAACTAGAGTGCGACAGTCGGAAATTCCGACTCTCGCACCCAAATTTTCCAACTAGCGTCAGTTTTACCAAGTTTGGGTGAGACACCCCCACACCCCCTCTAACGACGTCCCTGCGAGGTGAATATGGAACACGATCACATGGTTCAGCCTCTGTAGAGTCATGGTGCTCCGTAGCCTTGTCATCAAACGCCTCAGAGCACTAAAAGATATCTCGGCTTCCGTCGAACTGGCGGAGGAGACGAGGAGCAACCGCAAGAGAGCTTCGACTTCACCAAACATAGGCCGTACCGCTGGATTCATCGACTTGAATATTTGTCTATACCCTTCAACCGACGACGAATGGAACTGGCCTCGAAAGAAAGGCAGACTAAGCTTAAGATTGTTGGAGAGCTCAAGGTACCAACTCACGAGATCTGTGTGGAATTCTCCATTCAGCAACATTGAGTGATATTCGATGATATGAATCCTAAGATGTGTAAGCCGTAACCAAATAGAGCCACGACATTACCCTTTTTCCAAATGTGTGTGTGTGTGTGGGGGGGGGACATTTGATATTGTTTCCCCCATCCATCGAAATGTGGGGGGGGGACGTGTCCCCCGTCCCCCCTGGATTGACGCCCATGTTCCTATTAGAATCTCTTTAACTGAAAGGACTACGATGATGCCTTTGACGTTCACTCCTTTTGAACTGAGAATAATCCGGTACATGTCAAATCACGTGGTCACAATTCAGAGAGGTCAAAATCCACAGTGTCGTAGATTGCTCACCATCATCACAATCATCACAATCATTTGTCTAGATCTATAGATGAGGGGTGTCCCTCTTTAAAAACCGACGAATTATATTCCAGCATGATATATGTGGACGCCATTCACGTATATGATTTTAGTTGGTTTCATTAGGTGGCTCTGTGTTCACGTATAGATACGGATACGTTGAAGCAGAAGGGCCGTGAACATCGGCTGACGTCTTATTTTCATTACAGGTACTTTGAAGATATGTGCTGGTGCCATGGCAGTAGGACAACACCTCCACGCTGTTACTATCTGCAACGCTGTCGACCGTGCTCTTAGCAGCACTGTGGCTTGGTGAACTAGTTACGAAAGTGTTGGCTATTGTATTGATAACTGTTGTGCTTCCGCTGTTAATGAAAGTTACAAGCAACGATTCGGCTTCGATAAGCTTTCTCTCCCTGTAACTCGAAAATGCTTTGAATAACGCAGAAATGACACATATGCCTAAGAAAACATATATCGTATACAACAGCACGAATACCCAAACCGTGTACGAATATGAGCACCGTGTGCATTCGTCAAGCGCTATATCACCGAAGCCGATAGTGGACACCGTGATAAAGAAGAAGTATATCGCATCAAAGTATGACACTTGTTCGAAGTAAGACACCAATGTAGCAGGTATTAGTATCAGTGTTGAGGCAATGAGCAGTATTGTTATAAGAGATTGGACTGCAACCCGTGACCATTTGTGTTTAATCGGTCTACCTAGAAACTTCAACAATTTTGTATACCGCTTTACAAATCCGTCCAAAGATTTTCCAAACACTGACAAGGTAAACGCCATTATAGGTATCCCAACCATTGCGTAGGCGACGCAGAACAACCTCCCTCTACCGCTGCGAGGGACGATGTTTCCATATCCTGTGAAAAGACCATTTAAGAGTATATATATATAGTAAGCATTCATTTATAGACTATATTTACCCATAAACCTTGTCGATTAGGTATCACGGGGTGTGTTTTTATCGATGGGAAAGGGTTAGGTAGGTGGTTGCGAGGTGAGGGAGCTATACATGCAAGTTTTAGGGTGGGCTTTCACGACAGGCTCGTCCCTATGCTTACCCATATCTACCCCCCCCCCCACCCAAGAAAAAGGATAGATAAATTACTAGATGCATAAACATAAACATGCTAAAAGTTGATTTTACAGTGTATATATAAGCTCTCAGATCACTATCAGTATCAACCAATCACAGAGGAATCCAGAAAGCGTGTTGCAGCGAATCTCAAACATCTATATAAGCAAGCATGCATCGTGATAAGCAAGAGCAGTACGCATGACCTGAACCATTGACATGTATAATTGTGCTGATCGTCCTTCTTAAACACGGGGAGGGGGGAGAGGGGTGGGGGAGGGGGTGGGTTGTAGACGGGAAATATTTGTTGTGAAAATTTAGGATCCGAGGGGTCGGTCCCTTATGTAGGCCTATGAAATTACTGACGTGGACTAATTTGGCGGTATTTTCATAGGTCTATATTTGATGATCACGTAAATTAAGCATGATGCAAAAACCCGTTGCGATTGATTAATATTGAATGTTTTCATACTTTGTTGGCTATTTGCTGCCCGTGAGAATATAAAAATCAATATAAGTGCCTAAGTAGAACAGTTAGTTTAATAGTGTCAGGTCATTTATCTACATAGTGGTGCAATAGTTTGCCCAGCTGACGGTAAAATAATCGAATTAGGGCACTGCAGACATACCCCGGGCCAGTGTGCAACCGTTGCTCACTCTGTACTGTCAAACCATCATCATACAGCCAAAGACTCACCTATGGTAGTGATGATTGTCAGAGAAAACACGAAAGCTCTGGTCATTGTCCATCTTGTTTCTGTCTCTTCCGTATCTCGATCTATCCAATAACGTTTCTTCAGACTTGCGCCTTTCGAGAGATACGAGGTAATGTTTTGACCAAACATCTGAAGATCGTACAGATTTGAACAATTATGCGTACGTATAAATTCGAAGACTCCTCGGTAGAGCTCCTCTTTCGCCTCTGAAGAACTGCCGTTCTCCGTAGCACGGAAAATAAAGGCACCAAATACAAGGTAAACTAACAAGAGTAAAAACAATAAAATCGACCATTGCCAATTTTTAATGTTTAAGAATTTCGATTTTTCCTCTGGAGTATCCATTGCGAAATTACTTACGTATATTAAAGTAACTAACTAAAATTCACTTAGCTCATCACAGGGTATAATGAAACTGACAATATCCCGACCAACATATGCTATACATACTCATTGTTGAATAAACCTTTCGAGTACTTATTCGGTTTGAGTAATTTGAATTGGTCAGTTGATTACGCATGCGTACTTCGTACAGGAATGTTTCAACAGAACGGTTTTCTCTGCGGTTATATTTCTTCGTGCAAGTTGTGTTAAAAAAATTCAGAGTGCACCTTTTGATTACCATTTTTGTAATGAAAGAAAGTGCTATTTGTTATGTTAATTGCACTCTTTTGTTGAAAATGATATAAAAGTGTAATTAAAACAAGGTCTCTTGAAAAAATTTCAAATACCATAGTGTTTGATACAGAGTGCACGGAGGATCCATTTTGTTTGAAACTTTTATAGTCACATATCCCACCGGCCAAATTGGTCCACCCCCTAATTACCCCCCCCCCCCCTTATTGAATCCACTTCTGGAAGTAGAACTACAAGCAAGGTGGTATTGAAGGGTGAAACATTGAATAACATGCTCAATGAGCAAATGTGGACAAGAAACATTTAAACATGAAAAACAAAACCTAACTGACACGTACAATTCTATCTTTATTTCCCACATTTTTGAAGAGGAAGAAACCAAAACACCACATTTATTATAACAAGTACAATATCATTGCACATCATATCCAGAGAAAATAGGACAAAGGAGACATTTGTGACACAATTCCCCCCCCCCCCCTTCTATCCCAAATGAATCAACAAGGATGATCAAAATGTGCACTGTAACCTCAAAACTTTAAAGTTCCCTTTATGTACAGCTATGAACAATCTTCACGGAAAATATAGATATCTCTTTCTTAATATAAACTTAAACATATTGTTTTCTTTTAAGAACTCTTAATAATTGACATACAAAATTAATAGACGAAACCATATCTAAACAGAAAACACCCAATTAGCTATACTAAGACTTGTTGTAATAGGCTACTGTTGCAGTGTGTATTTTCCATGTATAGGCCATTTATATATCATTAATGCCTATGTGAATGAAAGCTGGTTTAGTAGCATTACGATTACTTCTTAATCTGCGGGTTATCATTCTCATCCATTCAATTAAAAATAAAAGTAATCGGAAAGTATAATCTGCTTCGTTAGTCCACAAAACTCTAGCTGGAATATTGGAGTTGAGCCAAAACTTAAAAGTTTGAAAAAAAAGTTGGTTAGTGAAACAGTCAAATAGTTTTGGGATACAACTATTCTTGTACTTGTAGTAAATCGTGATCAATTGCAACTGACCACGAGGATTTGTATGGTTGGAATGATCATGCAGTTTCCTTCAATAGCTGTAAAGAATAGCTCTGGCTTACCGAGTCACCCTCAATTAAATCAAGTTGAATAAAATAAAATAAATAAACATTAAGGAGGCATATCCGTACATGTGTAATAATAACGTAGCTTGGGCAGAATGACACAATTATAAAATCCAACACTGGCGAAATAAAATCCCATGTTTGTGAATGTTTACAGATACACAGGGAAGTTATGGAGAGATGGTACAGTAGATCATCCAGAAATATTGATTTTACAAGTATCATTTCATTGTTTTAAGTCGCAAATCATTGCCGCACTTAAAAATTCTGTCGGCGAGTCTTTATTCCAATACCTGTATGTATATTAAATCCTCCTGCAAGCAGGAACTCGAGAAGAAGCCATCATTGGCTTATCAAAGCCGCAACGGCTGACCGAAGTCAGTCTCTTAGATTCATATTTGACGTCCATGATTATGAATTGTCAACAAATCTGTAAATGGACGACATATATTAATCATGAAGTGACTCGAACTCGGGATTATATAATTGAGGACCCCTGATTGAGGACCCCTTGCACTTGATATTAGAAACAAACTACAACGTTTCAGACTGGTTGTAGCAAATACTTATACCAAGCCAATAATCTGTCTGAAAGGGAAAAGTGTTCTCGACATTTTCATTTAGATAATCGAGACTACTCTATTATGACTTGGCTGTTTTCTGATACTATGTGTGTTCAGTCACGTGATTGCTTACTGTAGCTGGTAAATTAGTGTTACTATATATATATATATATATATAAAGATATATATATATATAGTTTCATTTCTGTGCAAGGATTGCTCATATTAATATAAACAAATAGATACGAAATATGTAACATTAGAAAGAATATGGATGCTATTAATAAGCAAGATGAAAGGAAACGAATGTTCAGATTCCATTAGCAATCATACTAGAATTCACAATTCTGAATTGATCATCTTTTAACAAGCATTAAATTGACTCCTTTTGCTCTTTTACAATTAGTTGGCTCCACAATTAATGTGATGGAATAACTGTGACAGCACACACCATTTAGGTTGTGACCATGAGTTTTACAATGTCCCAATGATGGGGACATCAACAGGAATGATAGAAAACTTAAATTTACAAGAATGAATGAGTACAGAGTTTTGAGAGGGCAACATATCTATAGATGGAAGATCGACAGGTGAAACCCTGACGAAAAACTCTTTTCTTTTGAGCCAGAAATGGAATTATGCAACCTGGACAAAAACCATATAATGTACAGGAATGCATATGGAATGGTAGTGTGGGAGAGGAGGGGGGGGGGGCGGACATGTAGGGCCAGAAACTGTTATGGAAAGACCAAAAAAAATATGAATTTCCAACAGTAAGCATGGCTAAGATTTCTTTGGTGTAGCCTTCTGAACAAAATGGCAGAGCTTCTGTGCATTTGTTTCTCCCTTGGGCCACACAGAAACTCTGGACCTGCCAGGGTCCCTGCACTCACCAATGGACCCCACATGGGTGGGCTCTGCTGCTTACTAGTGACAGTAAGATAATTGTTTTTTAGACACAAACTAATTAGCCCAAAGTGATAGTGACCAGGAAACAAAGTACAGAGAGAATTGTTTCAACTATATAAATGGAAAAAAGTACTCATTTATCACAAATTTTGTAAATCACAACAGATTTCTTTGCTGACGGAAATAACATCATACTACACGCAGCTACGACGATGTATAAAACTTAAAACTTGTTAAATTTAGAAATATTTATCCAAAAATTAATCATTTCAATATCTACAGAATATAGAACAAAAAAAGGAAATAAATCCACCAAATATTAACAAATTACCTTGGAATGTCGAGGCTTAAAACGACTAACTCGGTTACTATGAAAAACAGATAAATAGAACAAACTGATAAATAATTAACCTAAAAAAGCAAGAAACAAGATGGAGAATAAGTTTCTGCACTACTATCATGGATGTTAACCCCTTTCATGAATGGAGCTCAATGAAATGTCTGAAACATAACCCGTATATGACAAATATTGTCAAGTTTTATTCTCTTTGTGGGTTACAGAAGAAACAGCTTATTACAGAAGTTAGGGGTGGGCATATATTTTATATAAATGGGAAGAAAGAAAACAGTTCTTGAAATATCTTTCCAAAGAAAAAAACGGGAAAAAAATGCATGCTTTCATAATTTTTCATTGTTTCAAAAGAAACTGAAGATACGATGAGTGAAACTTTACTCAATTCAACTTATATAAAAAACTGGACAGAATTTTTTTTCTCTCAAAGGGCCAGCACAAAATATGTTTGTCCTGGCGTCAAACTAACTTGTCAACATTTCTAAGGTGTTTGTGATGATCCGAAAAAAAATCATTGCTTCATGTTATATAAACTATCAATAGGACACATTTAGTACGCATCCCTATATGAGCATATGTGACCATTTTGCAAGCATGATATAATCATTTTCAATACAAAACACATGATTGATGGCCGCATGTCATGTTAGCCCCACAAGCTTGGCGAAAAACTGTCTTACGTGGGGCTACATAGTTGCAACAGGTGGCCTAATAACTCTTATGTTGGTTATTTGGTAATGTGGAGAGGGGTATCCCCTCCCCATTAGACCACTTCCCCAGGATGCATTGTCCCACTTTTCAACCAAAAAGAAATTTTGGTAACCCTACTTTGTGGAATACAACACAAGGCAATTTATCAACTGCTGATATGGATGGATAAGTGTAGTATGGTTAATATAAT
Organism: Apostichopus japonicus; assembly: GCF_037975245.1. Lineage (NCBI taxonomy): Eukaryota > Metazoa > Echinodermata > Holothuroidea > Aspidochirotida > Stichopodidae > Apostichopus > Apostichopus japonicus. Next base: position 4,235,936 of record NC_092568.1, on the reverse strand, counting down.
AAAATGCCATCTCTGTTAATCGGTTCATAGAAAGGAACCCTAAATTACTTTGCTAATCACCATCGTTTTTTGATAGTTCATGAGTTTTACAATCATACAGTAGCCTGATAATCTACAGTATTCCCAAAATGAAATGTACAGAAATAATGACAGCCACTGCAGGCTGTGTAGGCCTCAAGCTTTCGTTGGGGGCAGCAAGACAGATTTAACCCCCTCAATAACTCTCCTGTCTCCCACACTGACCCTTAGGAGTTCTCATATATTAAACGTTGGGCGGGATGTCACTTCGTGAACGATGCAAAGCCTAAACCATTTGCTCCACACCATCATATTCTATGGGCTGTCCTTTGGAGTCGTACAGGAACTTATTGTCAACAGCTACTCCAGAATCACAGCTATCTGGGCTGGATAAGAGTGACAATATCAGCTCATCCCTGTTGTTAGACTCAGTCGAGATTTGTCTTCCGGTGTTAACGTACTCCACCGAACCATTTAATTCTTTCCTCGGGTGGTTATCCTCTTCTACGTCTCCCTCGATGACAGAATCGCTCTCGTCTTTTTCATCGGGACTATCAAATGTCAACCCGGACCGGCTTAAATTCAGCGTGGAAGGTGTTTGCTGTCTGCTAGTTTCGACGACCTTGTCACTATCGTCCAGCATCGGTTCTGCCTCGCTCGCAGAGTCCACTTCGTCGCTCTCTTCGCGGATGTCGTCCAGACAGTGGAAGATGTGCGCTTGGCTTGGGTAAAGGCTCAGGTAAGGTGTGCTCTCCTCCAGCATGGCTTCAAGTTGAAGCCTCAGTTTGGAAAAGTTTGGTCTTTGTTTAGGTGTCTCATGCCAGCAGTCCAGCATCATGGTGTACCTAGCGATCGGGGAAATATAGAGACGATAACACTGACTGGTAACCCTCAAAGTTCAGGTGGTATGTAAGTTCTACACAGTCCCATTCAAACTTAGTATTGGGGTCAGGGGGAGGGGTTTGGTTTATGTGTCACTTTCTCCCTCTACAGCCGATTGACCAATACAGACACAATTGCACATGTCTGGAATGGTCAAGTACCCCTAAAATTGCCCTGTACCATTAGAATTTTAATACTCAAATATGTTGTTATAGCAGTCAAGATGATTAGCCTACTGTAGATTTCTTTGAAATTCTGAAATATGCAGGTATTGGACTTTTAACCCTGAGCATACTTTAAGAGAGACTTGAGCAGGATGATAATGATGAATCATTATGACAAACAAAATAGCCAAATACTTTTGCCCTCTCAAGTAATAATGACTACGATTCACTTCAGCTTTCTCAAGGACTGAGTGGTTTGGAGAGAATACAGAACAATGGATGAGAGGGAAGAAATCCAAATGGATGAGTCCAACTCAGCTCAGGAATTATTACAGATAAAAAAATTATTCAGGAAGGTCTTCATTCCACCCCTACCCCCCCCCCCCCCCCCAGCTTATTCACTCCTCCAAGAAGAAGAATTGTTTTCAGGAAAAATTTGGGCACGTTGTTGGCCTATGTTTACGTGATTGTGTTGTATGATATGTCATGTGTTATCACTGAACGGCCGAAAAGAAAAACTATACAGAAGGAATATGAGAGTACATGGCACCAAACCATCAATAACGTGAGTCTGAAGTACACATTGTAACACATCGGGCAAAACCTATTGCAGCGTGGTTTAAACTGTGTCACACTTAAAGACTTTGAGCTGGCTCCTATGTATCTAACTTGTACAATGAGCTAATGATGAGCACATCTGTATTTTACATATGAAGCTCTGGGCAACTTCCCTAGATATATCTTTACCAACAATGGCTCCATTTCATTACCTATTATGATACAGTCTAGTTAACAACACAAAGGTAAAAATACTATTCTTTGTTATAATGCAAATGTGTAAAGTGTAATGAGAAAGGTACCAAAACAAAGGACAATTTGGGAATATTTTTTACATTGGGCGCTACCAATGACAGTGTTGAGATGACTTAAATAAGGTAATACCAAAAGAAAAAATGAAAAAATGAATGGGAGAAAAAAAGACTGAAGAATGATCCTAGCTTTGCAGGCTTGCAACAACGTTTTACTCTTCTTTTCATGAAAAATCAAACTGACATATATATAGACCTGCCAGCCTGGCAATACAAACTAAACCTATTGTATGCAAATCTGAAAGCAGTGTGCAAACAATGCATCTGTTCATTCTGATTTATTGTTTTATGGTTTCATTTGTTTTATTCTGTTTTAATAGTTTTTATTCCGTTTCATTATTTTTTCATTCAGATTCATGGTTTCAAACTGTCTCATTTCATTTCATACTGCTCCTATAATTGCTTCACTCTGTTTTATCTTATTTTATTGTTTCATTCATTCCATTCTCTCATTCTGTTTCATTGTTGTATTCTCTCTATTTTGTTTCATTATGTTTCTTTACACTTCATTTGTTTCATTTGTTTATCCTATTTCATGGTTTCATTCCATTCCATTTTTTTCATTCTGTTTCACTATTGTATTCTTTTGTGATTGTTTCATTATGTTCCATTGTTTCTGTACATTCCATATGTTTCATTTGATTTATCTTATTTCATTGTTTCATTCCATTCCATTCTTTCATTCTGTTTCATTGTTGTATTCTTTTGTAATTGTCTCATTATGTTCCATTTGTTTTTTTACATTTCATTCATTTTATCTTATTTCATGGTTTCATTCCATTCCATTCTCTCATTCTGTTTCATTGTTACATTCTTTTGTGAATGTTTCATTATGTTCCATTGTTTCTGTACATTTCATATGTTTCATTTGATTTATCTTATTTCATTGTTTCATTCCATTCCATTCCATTCTTTCATTCTGTTTCAGTTTTGTATTCTTTTGTAATTGTCCATTTGTTTTTTTACATTTCATTTCATTCATTTTATCTTATTTCATGGTTTCATTCCATTCCATTCTCTCATTCTGTTTCATTGTTTCATTCTTTTGTGATTGTTTCATTATATTCCATTTGTTTCTGTACATTTCATATGTTTCATTTGATTTATCAGTATTTCATTGTTTCATTCCATTCCATTCCATTCTCTCATTTTGTTTCACTATTGTATTCTTTTGTGAATGTTTCATTATGTTCCATTTGTTTCTGTACATTTCATATGTTTTATTTGCTTTATCTTTTTTCATTGTTTCATTCCATTCCATTCCATTCTTTCATTCTGTTTCATTGCTGTATTCTTTTGTGATTGTTTCATTATGTTCCATTTGTTTCTGTATATTTCATGTTTCATTTGTTTTATCTTATTTCATTGTTTCATTCCATTCCATTCAATTCTCTCATTCTGTTTCATTATTACATTCTTTTATGATTGTTTCATTATGTTCCATTTGTTTCTGTATATTTCATGTTTCATTTGTTTTATCTTATTTCATTGTTTCATTCCATTCCATTCTTTCATTCTGTATCATTGCTGTATTCTTTTGTGATTGTTTCATTATGTTCCATTTGTTTCTGTATATTTCATTTGTTTTATCCTATTTCATGGTTTCATTCCATTTTTTCATTCTGTTTCACTATTGTATTCTTTTGTGATTGTTTCATTATGTTCCATTTGTTTCTGTATATTTCATGTTTCATTTGTTTTATCTTATTTCATTGTTTCATTCCATTCCATTCAATTCTCTCATTCTGTTTCATTATTACATTCTTTTATGATTGTTTCATTATGTTCCATTTGTTTCTGTATATTTCATGTTTCATTTGTTTTATCTTATTTCATTGTTTCATTCCATTCCATTCTTTCATTCTGTTTCATTGCTGTATTCTTTTGTGATTGTTTCATTATGTTCCATTTGTTTCTGTATATTTCATGTTTCATTTGTTTTATCATATTTCATGGTTTCATTCCATTTTTTCATTCTGTTTCACTATTGTATTCTTTTGTGATTGTTTCATTATGTTTCATTTGTTTCTGTACATTTCATGTTCCATTTATTTTATCTTTTTTCATTGTTTCATTCCATTCCATTCTTCCATTCTATTTCATTGTTGTATTCTTTTGTGATTGTTTCATTATGTTTCATTTGTTTCTGTACATTTCATGTTTCATTTATTTTATCTTTTTTCATTGTTGCATTCCATTCCATTCTTCCATTCTGTTTCATTGTTACATTCTTTTGTGATTGTTTCATTATGTTTCATTTGTTTCTGTATATTTCATATGTTTCATTTATTTTATCTTATTTCAGTGTTTCATTCCATTCCATTTCATTCTTCCATTCTATATCATTGTTGTTTGTTTTCTTGTGTTTGTTCCTTTATGCTCCATTTGAATGACAATCTTGTTAACATCAGATTTGGTTATTAACTCACCAATCATCTGGGCACTGTTCAGGCCTCTCCATTCTGAATCCACTACACAGCATCTTTGGTAAATCTCTGTTGACAATACCAGGGTAAGGTTCACCTCCCAAAGTTATTATTTCATAAAGAATGACTCCGAATGACCATCTGATATACAAGAAAACAAGAAACAATAGAAGGTTGAAATGACTCTGTAATCAGATAAATGGGGAAGAAAAATAAAGCTGGTTCCATTCTTGTTAACGTCTTTTGTTTTGAAATTGATATTGTTAATGCTTCTTCTGTGTCCCATCCGGACTACAAAGTTGTCACAGGACAAGACAAACAAGATTATATAGATAGTACATATACTTAATTTATACTTAATTAAATATTTACGTATATTTATATTTACATACAGTGATTAACATACATATCCACATATATCTTTACATATAGTTTTATATATTTACATTAAATATACTTAATTTTCACTGAGCTTGCCCAGCCCTAGTCTTTCAGGGTAAATCAAGTCTCTGAACTATAAACTTACACATCACTTTCTGTTGTGTAAACTCCATCAATAATGGCCTCTATTGACATCCACTTAACTGGTATTCTTGCCCCTTTTTTACCTACGTACTGTCTTTCTTCATAGATATATCTGGTGAGACCAAAGTCAGCTATTTTCAAACTTTTATTATCGGACACCAGAACATTCCTTGCCGCCAAGTCTCTGTGTACATAACCTTTTTGAGATAAGTATTCCTGCAAAAGTAAAATGAAATTTAATGCAAGGTCAGTGAACTTTTACCAGCAACAAACAAAAGTGCCATTACATCAGAATTCAAATTCATCGAGAATGTGACCCTCACAATTGGTTGATATCTCATTAGGACTACCAGGGGTGTCAAATCCTATTCCAGGATTGGACGGACAAACTTATCGATTCAAGCCCTCCATGAATGCCAAGGCACTTGATCAGAAGCCCCCCCCCCACCCCTCCTGTCCTATTATGTCTCTAGGAAATAAGTTGTGTTATTCCAATAATTCCATGAATCCAGTCATTTATTTGTATGAAATATTGTAACAATACTATAACTCGATATTGCACTTTTCTACTTTTTTTCTGTTCTATTTCATATCTCCAGTTACTGTATTTGCATAATGTCATACTAATATCATAAGTAAATGAAAAAAAAATGTATAAAATATATATTAGCTTCATACGACATAAAAGCATAGTGCAAAACATTTTAGGACAAGAAACAAAACCCCCAAAACAGGGAGAATATAATTAAAAACTCACCATGCCCATTGTAATTTGTCTAGCAAATGATAATAAATCTGCAGAGGTCAAAAGGTCATCAATTTCTAAATTCTCCTCTTTCAGTCTTGCTAATATCTGTTGAAAAAGATATGACATGGGTTGTTGCTGAAAAAGGTTCAGTTTGGGAATTTTTTACATTCAACCGGGGAAGACTTACCCCCCCCCCTCACCCACCAGCCCACCCCTCATCAAGCTAAGTATAAATTAGCACAACCATGTGTAGAGCTGCTTAAAGAATTACATAGACCTAATTTAAAAATAAAAATTAGGGCTTGCATTAATCTCATCTTAAGATAATCTTTGGATTAATTTATTCCAGCTGAACCACCAACCATGATAATCTTGAATTGTGGGCTAATTAAGATTTGGTGATTTAATTAAAGACAATTAAGCAGTTTGTCAAACCCTTTATTCGGCAGTCAATACATACATGCATAACACAGTGAGAGAGTGTCAGTGTGTCAAGTCTGTGAAAAGAATTATACCAACAAAATTTACTCCACCATGAAGAAGTGGTTTCTGTAAGCACCAATCATAGAACCCTGAATTCTTCAAAAGAGTGCTCGATAGCTTCTTGACACTTTAAGTAACCTGTTGATTCAGTCCTACAAGATAATTAAACTGATCTAGTGCTAATGGGGTTTACAAACTAGGACTGGTATGGTTGTGCTGTTTTCTACTGAGCAAACAAGCCTGTCAGAACAAGTTCTTATACAAATTCTTACTGCAGAAAATTGAAGTAAGAATCCCTGACCCCCCTCCACCCCCCCCCCCAAAAAAAAACAATCCATCAAAAGTGTCTCTCCAAGATGGTCTGTTTGGAACAAATGTGGTTGTAATAAATTTATTATTATTAACAACCTGCAGCATATTAACTTGTCACAATTTGATTGTAATTACAAAACGATTTATTGTTTTAATTAACATTTTCTTAATTAATTGACAGTGAGTACATAATTAGTTGGTTGCTGCTGGTAATGGGTTTTGTGACCATACATACCCAGCAGTCTTTTGGATGTGATCAAGGCCACCCCATAATAAAGTTTTAATTAGCGGTGCCACAGTTTGTGTAAATGAACACATTTTGAACAGTTAACAGGAAACGTGTAATTTATTAACCAAGGTTTTCCTGCTGAAAAACAAAACAGGTTTTCAAGTAGAAAAAGATTGTTTTTCTTATTCAATGTGATCATTTGCAAAAGCAGCATGAAACAAGCTCTGTATCATTAACTGAAGAAAAGTCAGGACAAATTGTCCAGATATTTGTCTTTTTGTATGGCAGCTGTCTATTATAGCACATATCAATGGGGACTGTACCATGATTTTATAGGGAGTCGCTTTGTCGGATTTTACAGAAAGATGTGTAAAAGTAAGAGTGCCTGACGTTTCGATCCTAGCAGGATCTTCTTCAGAGGCTGAATGACAAGTAACAGTAACAAAAGGGACAAATACATGCACAGAATACAGACAGGTTAATGAGCACAGGTCATTAACCTGTCTGTGTTCTCTTACACAGGCTCTTTAGTAGTTGCTAACAGTTTTGTTTTATTTTTGTACAGTAAGAGACAGAATGAGTTCAAAATATGCATGCTATAAATGATCATACAAGTCTTGTTACTGTCTATATCTTGATGTCGATGTTGGTCGGCTAAATTGCTCAATTCCTGATGCAAGCTGCACTACTGACAGTGAAATTACACTTAAAGGAATAAAGACTGATGGCTGAAGTTTGATTGCTGAAAATAATTGCTGGAAACTGGCATGCATCTTCAAGTCAAAACTACATCCTAGTAGCAATTATGTTTTCTTTCGTTTTAAAAGCCCATCTCTTCCTCGTAGATATTTACCGAGATATAGAAAGAAAATTTAAATACGATTGGCACCGAAAGATTATCTGGTAAAACATCAAAATTATTTACATTTTCATTGAGATTTGTATCTGAAAATAGCTGCTACATAAAACACGATCACAAAAAAAACAACAAGGAATTACCCTAGATCAATACCCTGAAGAGATTTTTCCAGTCTAACCCCCCAACAAATTTGATTTGATCATTTAATCAGTTGTATGTAAAACAGTTATTGCTTGCAGCAATGGATTAACTACAGTAACACTTCAAACGGAAGTTATACAATATGTTTCCCAAATTCATATCTGGACCGTGGTGTGCATTGCGGCTGTTTTAAACGATAAGGATAAAACAGACACACTGGGGTGAATAACTTGCAGGTGGAAAGAAGACCCTGACATACTTAATACCTTCTCAAGTGATCTCACAAACAATTCAGAATATCAAGCCTTGGATGGACTCTGGGGTATGCGACATCAAACCGGTCACAAGAGTAGTATAGGACTGACAATTTAAATGACAGCTTAGGGATTTGTATCAGCTGAACTGAATCGGAATGAATCGGAGCTTGACTCGATCAACTTGAAGGCAGTCGTCAAGTCTAGAAATTATTATAACTGACATTCGCAAAACTACAAGACCAATGAGTGCACAAAACCACCGTTTTCTATTAACTACCGGTGCTTGATTAGGTCACATGCTGAATTGTTTGCAGTGATTGGTTGCATTTGTTGAAACTGGAGCATGCAGCTTTAGTCACGTTTAGTTATATGTGACGAGGCATTCTCCTTTGAAAACTTTTAATAGTTGTATAAATCATTTCTACAGATCACCGTCAATGTGAAAATATTTGTTGTCATTTCATAAATGTGAGAGAAAATTGGCAGGGTTGTCATAGAAAGAGTACCGGAACTTATAAAAGAGTTCCTTTGCATCAGTAACTAAGGCCATGATGATGTCAGTGGAGTTTTTATCAGGGCCTTTTGGCTGAAACCAGAGTAATCAAGGGGGAAGGAATGGGGTGGGAGGGGGGGGGGAGGAGGATTGATAGGGGAATTTACATTCCTAATGGCTGTCTGCCGTTCACATGTATCGAACATACCTTACTTCTACTGGTAAGGAGATACTTTTTAAGGTCACCTTGAGGGCATGTTTCTACCACCAAACACACAGGGTCCATGACTGTACAGCACCCTATCAGGCAGACTACGTTAGGATGGTAGCCTAAGTGTTTCATCATCTGAATCTCCTGCAGGAATTCCTGCTTTTGGGCATCAGATGCAAAATCTGTCAAAACAAAAGTAAAACAAGAGGAAAACAAAAGCGATTGATGAAGATCATCAGTCTGAAACTACAATTGCACATTGTTTTTAAGTTGTCAAGAAATCGTGGCTCTCATTTAACTGACTGCCTTAACTGACATGCTGATCACATGATTTGCATGTGATGCCTAGAGGAGGAGTTTGTGACTACAGTGGGAGCACTCTACGAACACATACAAAGAAAACATGTACACCAAAATGGGATAATGTGAATACTTTGCTGCTGTTTGAGATGGGAAGTCCACAGGCATAAGAAGGTGTGCTAATTTTTTCTCTCCCACCCCTTCACCCTTGAACCCCTTTGATGAATGCAAAGTATCTCAGCTAAAACAAGCTTTAACCTTCGTGGAACATTTTGTGTTTTAACATCATGTCCATTATTAAACCTGTCTTTATGACCTTCACTGATATAAAGTGGGTGCTTCAAATTGACAACTGGCTCTGCCGTGCTATCTTCACAGATGATTTTAGTATTATTGTTAACTATTTCAGCCAGAATCGGACCCTCCCATCACAGAAATTATAACCCGACTCACGACTGATATGTTTCGCAAAGAATAAGTTTAGGAATGGAGAAGATAATAACCATCGACCAATCGAATTAATTCTACATATATCTTAGGTTTTATCATGTCATTTATTATCTTGTCATTATCTGAGCGGAGAGGTCCATGAAGGCAAAATCACCATAACAACCACTCTGACGATGGTCGGACGGTAATTTGACTTTTAAGATATTAACACGTGCTGCAAGTAATTCCTAGAGTTTGTATGCGATGGTGTAATTGCAGTTCCACTTGGCAAAACAACATCCTATAAACCAAGAATTTATCTGAAACTGGAAGTTTTAGCTTCGAAACTACAGCAACGATAAAAACACAGCATCGTATCCTGTTGAATGTCACTAAGAATGTCAATTCTTAATGCTTTTCAGATCTGGAAAACAAGACACACATTCAAAGAAAAATGTCTTGAAAGATTTATGACTGACACTTGTCAATTGTCTGTTTCTCACTAATAAACAGCTTAACAAGATCAGATCCATATTATAACATGGTGAGAAATGTCAGAAAACAGCAAAGCAAACAAACCAGAAACCTCCAAAAGGAACATGGGAGGGAGACATAGTAAAAGAAGATTATTTGGTTCACACCAATTGAGAAATGGGATATTGTTTAACCTACTGTACATGAAATAAAAGTTCTAATCATAGCAATAATAATTAAGTAGCTTTATATGCATGTGGGATATTAAGCTGAATGGCTTTTACCTTACACTTCACATAAGGTGGCCATCTAATTTACAAAGTTTTCTTAAACCCTTTATCGATTATGCAGAATTTGGAAGACAATTTTCAGATGGGCAAAACCATGGATATCTCCTTGATGAACACCCGACCTTACTTTTGCAGGTCAGGGATCAAGCCCACAGCCTCTCAGAAGCGAGATTCTGATGCTTGTAGTGCTGCCTCGTTCATCCACTCGACCATAGCACTGGTGTTAACTCTAGTGGAATCATTTAATTACTTGCCAACTAACATCCAATTTGATAAATTCAAACAATAGTATGAAATGTTTCCCAAAAAGAGGGCAGTAATGAAGAACTAAGCATGCATACACTCCAGATGTGTGACCTGATTAATTCGCAGATGACATTACAAGGTCCTACCTAGCTGTACAGCGTAAGGATTGTCAGATAGGTTCTACTCATAATGCGTAAGTTTGGCAGGTAATATACATCTCTGAGTAGCCGAATGAGAACCTTATTTCAGAATAGATAGCAAAATATGTGTGTCTCTCATAAATCTTCTGCCATGCAAGCATTTATTTTCGCTATGGATTACATTTCCACTTTGTTTTTCTTTAAAGCAAACTTATATTACCCCTATCAACATAATAGTATTAACAATAGCTTATTGTACAAGGACTATTGTATACAGGGTTACCAATGCATGTCTAAGACAAAACATATTTTAACATTAAAAAACGTGTTAACTACACAATATTATCAACATTCACTTTACATTTAATAGTACCAAGTACTGATTTTAATATTCCTTTGTTTAGTTTATTCTACCTGTTGAATGTCTTTTCTAACATTGACAAACAGTACAGACCCTACGATTTTAGTAATGACAACCATTTTGAGAAATGATGGTCTGCGGTCGCTGGCCGAAGGATTTGTACCAACGAAATCTTCGGCTTTGAGTACAGCGTTTCTGTAAGTTGCTGTTAAAGTTGGACGAATCTAACCATTACAGTAATTACCAACTTTGCGATCTGCATTATAGTCATTGCCAACTTTGCGATCCACAGACCCCCTCACAACTTGGCTCACAATTTGGCAATTTAGCTTTTGGTTTCTCTTTCCGGGAACCATCCAAAAATGGACGCATTACTTGGACTATTTGCTACAGAACTTTGAGCAAAACTTTGCTGTTAAAATTTGTAGAAAATGGACAGAAATAGATTACAAAATGCAAACATCTTCTTTACATTTACGAATGATCCTTGGTAGGCCAATGATTTGTGCATTGTAAAGAAAAAGCAACAACTGTTTTCAGCTCCGATGCTATGATGACATTTATACTAAACTGAATAAACTCTGTTCTTTCCCAATGCTTACTTTTCTATTTTTATTTTGATAGTCTAATTGTTACTAATTTTCGGCTGTAATAGTTTAGTATTTAAGTTTTATTGTAGCTGTCATATTTTATTGCTTTCGTCTTTAATTTCTGAATTTTATTGCTTTAATAATTATTGTTAGGATATTGATTAATATTTTGTAATTTTTAGGATGCAATATTTTTAGGCTGTTTTATTTTTAAGCTGTTTTAATTTTAAGTTGTAATATTTTATGGGTTTTTGTGAAGTGCTTTGAGATCATTCTTTGATGTAAAGCACTATATAAGAATAAATTATTATTATTATTTATGCCCATGAGACAAAATTCTATTAGGATATATGGTCTTGATCATAAGGTGCTACAACCATGTGTGTAAAATAAACACTGAACTTCAAATATCGGAATAACCCTTGAAGACTGCATATAATGCTTCCTTGTGAAGTAGGAAGATAGCAACTACACTTTCTTTCTTCGCGGCAAGTAAAGCTGGCACGAACCTTTCAAGAGTTTAACTGCTACCTTTAGAACATCCTTATTACCGGTGTCTTGAGGCACCCATTCCCAGCCAGACTTGCTGCTCTGCCGAACGCAACTGCGACCTTCCAGAAATCCCTCCACCACCTGACCGAACGCACCTTTCCCTAAGGAGGTACCTAATCGCAGTCTCATCGGGTCAAACTCCCAGTGGTCTGCCAACATCACAGATTTGTGGAAGTCACTCAAGGTTAAGTGGTCTGATGTTGCACTACTGCATAAGGAAGCGAGCAATTTGAGACGTGATTTTAGATTACATCATATTACATGGTTTACAAAATTTTGAACAGTGATAACTTTCAGGCTAATGGGATTCTTTTGGAGAGGGGGGGGGGATATAGAGAAAAGGAGAGTTTTAAAACATTTGGGACATTGTTACCCATATCAGCTATTGAGTCAGTCTATCTCTTCTTAAAAATGTTTAATTCAAATGAAAACAAATTGCTCTCCATATCAATTTGAAGGAGCCATAGCATCACCAATAGCTAAACTAATATAAACTAATCTATGGATTGAATGGGGATCAACAGTGGGATTATATTAGGATCACAAATTTAAATGTTCTTTGCTTATTGTCAAAGTATGTGAGTAGGAAGGTATTAGTGTATTTTGATAGCTTTTTATCACAAAACGTGATTTTTGAAAAGAGTTTTCCTTTTTATTGGGGTGGGGGTGAAGGGGGGAGGGGTGGGGGTGAAGGGGGGAGGGGTGGGGGTGAAGGGGGGAGTGATTGGGAGCATGTCACAAGCTGCCAGTATACTTGGAACCTGTAGGTTTAGAATCAAAGAGCAAATCTTTAGAGGCATTTTAACAGATCCTATGAGGATAACAACGAAGTCATGTAGAAAAGAGGGATTGTGATTGCGGGTGGGATCAGGGTCTTATAACTCATCAACAACATTTTGCAACACAACAATTACAGATTATATTTAAACATAGAGTTATCCTTTTCTCAGTGAAAATGTGTTTGAGAGTGTAGAGGGAAAGGAAGGATTGGGTAGGAGGTTTGGGAGAGGGAAGGGGAGTCGGGCGGGGTACCTTTTCCGAGATGTATTCCTGGATGGATGATCGTCATAAACGTTCTGTATGCTCTGCTCGCTTCTCTGAACTTTATTTTTCGTAGATGTGCTACGGTGATAGATAAACCAGAGCAACCCAAGCAAATATAAAGCGATGAAGATCCCGCCAAATACACCCAGAAACTTGAACCATAACAAGCTCTTCTCTTCTAGGGAATAGAAGATAGCAATAAAACCAAAATGTAAGAAAAATAAAAACAAATAAAGGAGGAGGGATGATATAAAATTATTTCAAAATCAACAGAAGCCGAGGTGCAAGGTATGTGTGCATAGAATCATTAGAGAGAGGGAATTCACTATGTTCGGTATTTATATGTATTTAATGCATATGTATCTAAAGTATTAATTTTAATTCATCTTTACCAGTGTCCAGTATTAATGTAATTCGTCATACCTAAGTATATTCTTTATGTAATTCTTTATGCCTATGTACATTCTTAATAATTAATTACATTTATACCTATGTATATTCTTAGTGTAATTCTTCATACATTTGTACATACTTAATTCATTCATTCAAACCTGTTTACATCTTAATTAATTAATTTATACCTCTGTACAGTATTTACTTAATCCTTCATACCTACATACATTCTTAATTAATTCATCTATACCTCTGCACAGTATTAATTTAATTCTTCATATCTACGTACATTCTTAATTAATTCATCTATTCCTCTGCACAGTACTAATTTAATTCTTCATATCTACTTACATTCTTAATTCATTTATCTATACCTCTGTACAGTATTAATTTAATTCTATATACCTACGTACATTCTTAATTAATTCATCTTTTCCTCTGTACAGTATTTACTTAATCCTTCATACCTACATACATTCTTAATTAATTAATTTATACCTCTGTACAGTATTAATTTAATTCTTCATATCTACGTACATTCTTAATTCATCTATACCTCTGTACATGAGTATTAATTTAATTCTTTATAACTATGTACATTCTTAATTCATGCATCTATACCTCTGTATAGTATTAATTTAATTCTTCATATCTACGTACATTCTTAATTAATTTATCTATTCCTCTGCACAGTACTAATTTAATTCTTCATACCTACGAACATTCCTAATTCATCTATACCTCTGTACAGTATTAACTTATCTCATTATATCTTTGTACAGTATTTGATTTAACAGATCACATGTTATAAGATTACAAATTATGTCATAAAGTTAATTAACACATACCCACTGTGTATCGATAACAGTTCTTCGTGTGATAATTGTCCTTTATTGTTTGTAAAGATGAGTTGTCAAAAACATAGAATATCTGAAAACAAAAATCAAACAAGACAGTATTATTGCTCAACAGTTATTAAACAACATGGCATTGTGAAATGAAACAGCATTAGCAAGATCTCTTGATAGTAACTTGTCACCACTCCATCAAACCTACCAATTCTTATTCAAAACAAGACAATAGTCAAGGGTGGATGCAGGATGGGGAGGGCATAAGGGCATGTGGTCATTGAAGCAGACTGCTATAAAGGTGGCTGTGGGGGTCCTCCGTCAGAAAAAAAGGAACATTGTCTATAACTAGTTTTTAAATGCAAGGTTGTGCCAAGAACTACTTTTGAATATTTGAGTGGAGTGGAAAAGATGGGGGTGTTCAAACCCCCTCTCACCCCCCACCAATTCCCCTACCCCTCTGACAGTTGATCACAGCAAGACACTCTTACAATTTTTTTTCAAACAAATGAACATTAAATATTATGCTATTATTGATTTTATTTGTTTCAAAACATTTTGGTCGCCCGGACACATTTTATGGTTACATGCAAAAATTCACAAAAAAATGATTCATTATTTGCGAGCAAAATGATGTTTTCTAGTCAAGCTAATGAGCTGTATCGCTAACAGACTTTGATGTAACACGGCATCAATAGTAACCAGAGTAAGTCAAAAAACCTGCTTTAAACTTTCGCTCAGGATCAAATTTTGACAAAAAAGGCTATGACTAATCTACCCTGCCCTCATGTACCCTGCTTTTGTGTATTCCAGAGATGTTGTAGTTTAAACAGAATGGTCTTAAGAGCTTCTGCCAAAGTACAGAACAATTGTACAATCTTCTGGTATGGAAAGTTTTTTTTCTTCCCCATACCATAACAATCATCCTTTATACAGAACATAAAGATATTTGATAATTTAGTAGCTGCCTCTATGCACACCATATGACTGAACAGATCACAAGCTGCTGGAGAAAATGGTATCAGAGATCGGTGGAGTTAAATTAAAATAGATTTGAAAAAGTGGACGGATGAAAGACTTCCATGATGGAAATTGTACCGTCACGTTTTCAGGACATGAAACACGGAAAACCTCTTTACACACGCATGCTTGTCCCATGAGATTTAAAGCTGTTTGAGAAAGTGGGATGGACTATTTGTATCTCAGATATTTGTTTTGTTCCTACTGAGGTTTATAGAAGTAAGAGAGAGTGGCTAGCGGGAACAGAAATGAAAAGAATTGCTCACCTGAAAGCCATATTCAATCCCAGGTTTGATACCTTCAAATGTATATGATGTTGCATCCTGCATGTTAGACAAAAACAGTTCAAAGTGGTCACGAGATGTAAAGGTTACCAAATGTCCCCAATTCCCAGTCACGTAACCCTCTAATGTCCCCAAAATGTTAATAATGTACTATCCCAGGAATAGACCTGATGTAATAAGAAACAAAAGGCCCTGAATAATTTCATTTTTTATCCTTTTGGCCTCCCAGCTTGAATTTAAGTTTGTGATTGTTCCCTGCTGACAGCTACAAATGTAACCTTTATTCATGTATCACAGATAATGGCAACACAGATCATGAATACAATTGAGAAGATAATATCCCATGAAAATGCATCATGCTGCACTTTAATGATCATGAAATATTGATATCTAGTTATCTTCAAGTTTTTTTTTGTATTGGACAAAAAACTTTATGCCTGGATGAGGTGTTTCTAAGCTTGGAAACTTTATAAATCATCCATATCATAAAATATAAATAGGGAACTACCAATAACACACAGAGAGATAGAGGGCCTAAAAATGAGGTAAAGGTGTAGCCGTGTAGAGTTTTGAGTGTCCACCTCAAACACCGCAACGAACCTAGTCAGGGAATAATTCATCCAGTATCGTATCCCAAAATGCACTGCAACAAAATGGTGAAATTGCTATACTGGCAAATGACAAAGAAGTTTTAAATAGAGGAACTATAGTACTTTACAACAAATTCCAGAGCCTCAAAACCTGCTACACAAAATTGGAACATTAAATTATTCCCTACTATTGCTTTCAAAACCAACTTCTCTTGTCATATTCAAACTGGCTGCTGCTAATTATCGGTGTCGTCAACTGCTCCCCAAGTGTCTGATGGGAGAATGTTACAGCAGCCATTCCTAGAGTATAGGATATACCTTCTAATGCTCTGAGCACTCATCAAAAGAGAAGACTTGATATAAGCAGGTGTTTGTCCATTCATGATCATCACAAAAATATAAATAAATCCTAGGCTTTAGAAATGCGGGGCTTCTATTCACTCATTTCCTTTCACTAAACTAACCAAACACATGAGCATATTAACCGAGCTGTTACTTTGTTGCAACACCTCGTGCAAAGATGTCTTAATGACATACATCTCAAAGCAAAAACACTGCCTACTTCTAGGGTTACCAGACCGTCCGCGATAAATCGGGATTCTCCCTGTTTGCGGCGAGATGATCTGTTCCTGAAGGCAAACTAAACTGTCTCGATCAGTTTCTGACAGATCTCTTTGAGGTTAAAAAGTATCACTGTTTTTATGATATGTAAAACTGAAAGAAAGCAGGCTATGCATCACAATATGTGACCCTCTTCTGAAGCACGACATACAAACATGACTGATGCATGCGCTCATAAATAACACAAGCTCAACGACGGGAAAAGCTGAATAACATGGGTCACATGGTTGCAATAAGTAGTGTTATAAACACTAACAATGATGTACTGTAGCCATTTCAGGATATTAGTAGTTAGTAACATTAGGTGAAACAGCTTCACAGCCCCCCCTCCGCCCCCCTCTCCCCTCCCAGGACACTGTGTCCCACTTTTCAACCAAGACATATATGGTAATCCTACATATTTCACAGTTTAGCCAAAGTTAAAGTATTAATTTCGAGCTGCAGCTGTTATATAATCATTTAGTTATTAGATAATACTAACTGCACATTTGTGACATTTGGAGATAAAATGCGATGAGTATATAGCAGTCCTGCAGACCACCGAAGGAATGAAATTTAGGTAAGTATCAACTGTTGGCTCTGGAAGGGGGTGGGGGGGAATTAAAACAATTTAAGTTGAACACTTAAACGCTTTGTTTGTATGAATAACGGTTGAACTGTGACAAAATACTTTTAATAATGAATCATGAGCAGCTGCCAGTGAAAGACATCACTTAACTGCCATTTTAAATAATATGGTCACTCATGATGTGCAAAATTTCCAACATTTCTAACTCCCTGGGAATAAATTTGAAGGTCAGAAGCTTTCTGAAAGTATTATTAAAAACTTGAAGTAATTTGTTATACAAGTTGTAGAAATTATTGGAGATTTTTATTTTAAGAAGTACATGTCACAATGTTTGCAGCGTATATCTCCAATCACTGACAATTTCACACAGAGGTGGCCAACCAGATGGGCAAATGAAGAATGTATTCCTTTTGTACTTTAATTAATGTTAATTACTTACGGCACTAAGTACGGCTTCTTTGCGATTTTTGAAAGAGTTAGTGAAGTCTGTATTTTCTTCGAGATGTCCCCAGTTGAGGAATATTAATTCTAGCTTGTCATTCTCTAGACAAGTGTTGTCCCAAGTCATGACGAGTTTATCTTCTACGATGTGGAACGAGACGTTGTTGACAGACACAGTACAATAGTGTTTGGCTGTAGCAACTGAAGAAAATAAAAACATATATAATACATAATAAAACTAACGTTTAACTTGTTCAACTTTAGCAGTGAAAATGACATGAAGTTGTCATACACCTTATTTTAAGAACACTAAAGTAGTTAAAGTCTGTTTTCTATTCTTTTACATTTTGTTGTGATTTTTTAATGTGGTGATATTTCAATTCCTTCTTAGTTTTGATGGTTGCAACTGTGTCTAATCAATAGTGTTGGTTTCTATAGTTTAAGCAGAACGAAACTTGTCATGAGTGGATTAAAAAAAGGTCAAATACAGAGGTGGCATTTTGTCTGAATACAAGAGATGGCTACTTTACTTTTAAGAACTTTTGTGCCACAAAAAATACACTCTACTTAAAACATAAAGATTTTAAAGGTTTTATTTACCAGGCATGATGAAATCTTTACTAGGTTCATGGATTTTTAAGCGTTCAACAAAGTTGCAATGTTGGCTCTGAAACTGAAGAACAATAATTCTTGTTATTATAACACAAAAAGTTAATAATAAACAACAGGTTTCCTGAAGAAGTAACACAAACAAAGGAACAGAAGGAACACTAAAAGAAACAGGAGATACACACATACATATATACATATATATATATATATATATATATATATATATATATATATATATATATATATATATATATATATATATATATATATATATATATATATATATATATATATATATATATATATATATATATATATATATATATATATATATATATATATATATTTATATATATATTTACAATTGTATTTTCTACATCATATTTGAGGCATCAATAGCTTGCTTTATAATGTGAAAATGGTCAATTCTCCACTTTGTTCATTTTGCAAGAATGCCAATGAAACACTAATACATTTGTTTCATAATTGTAGTCACATTGAGCGATTCTGGAAGACAGTGAATTCAAATTGTATTACTATTAATTATATTTTAATTTGACCAAGACTTGTTTTGTTGATTGTGATAATATGTGTAATCCTGTGAACTTTGTAATTTAGCAATGCTAAAAAGTATATTTATACTTGTAGGTTGAATAAAAAAATCTCAGATGTGCACAAATTTTATTTAAAGATTCGCTTTCGACTTGACCTTTACTATTTTATATCTATGCAAAACAACAATTTGTGTAACCTTAACGACTATTATGATATCTTTATGTAAGTTTCTTTATGTCATTATTTTTGCTGATTCTTTTGTATAATGTTTTACAGTATTGTAAATAAACACAGTAAAAAAAAAGGGGAAAAAAACAACCTGATGAAGCCTGTTCAAAAGTTGTCAGCTTTTGAAGGATGCCTTAATTCCCAATACAACCTTTGACCTCCACTAAAGTCAATGGAGATCTATCTACGTATTTAGATTATTCTCAAGTATGCAGAATCATATATAGTCATAATTACCATATGAAATGAAAAGTACACACAACTATACTTACAGTACAGAGTTTGGGACACTCTCAGGGACTTCAAGTAATGTTTAAGTTATGTCATTCCCACTCTAGTATTTTAAATATTCACAAGTGTGTCACGGCATAGAATCAAGACTCAATACACAGTAGAAATACATACTTTATTGAACTAAAAAAAAAAAAAAAATTGGTTTTGAACAATTCAGGGGCATGCTCTGATTCATCTGATTCAGATGAATAATTAATCACTCGACCCCCCCCCCCCCCCCCCAACCTGACTGGATCCTGATATTCTGTCCAGTAAAGTCTAGTACTTTTCACCACTTCAGTAGAATGCTGAGTGTACAGGTTATACTCACTTGTAGGAACATCTCACACCATTCTATAGGCAAGTTATGTAAATCTTCTGACAATTTGTAACCCTAAAAGTGAAAGATAGGGTGAAAAAAGAAATTAATTGTCACCAAACACAAGAAATAATACAACATGCAAGATATAGCTTAGCAACGGCATGGATCCACTTGATGGAAGGAATTGGAGGGGAAGCAACATAATTCAGTGATTTAAAATGTATAAATTGGAAATTTATTTTAAATATCCCAGAGATGGCAACAGCAAAGAAGTTCAAGAAGGAGAAACAATAGATTCTCTAAATGGGGTTCAAAAAGGCAGATTGTGGTTTCAATATTAGTCAGGAAAAAACGAGCATCTAAGTTTACCCCCGATAAAACACTTTATTTGCTTTCAAAAATGAACTCCCCTCCTCCCTCCCACCCCTAACAGATGCACATAGCAGGGCTGGTATAGCCTGGAAGCTCTGTACTTCCCCAATGGTTGAATAAATTGATAAATGGTTCAACAGAAAAACTAAGAGCCTTGTTCTCCCCATCCGGCCCAACACTTCCTCCTTCCCTTCTGTTTGTATTGCTGTATTTAAAGATCTGCTTTATTGGCTCCAATTATAGCACGCTATAGCTAAGAAAGTTTTTGTGATTATGTCATCGACTTGCCAAGGTCGTAAATCGACCTCAGGATTTACAATAGGCCTTCATAGCTTCTTAACACCATTAGGCTCTTTGTGTAAACACTATGTGGAAATATGTTCATGTCGACAGTGAAGTTAATCATATAGCGTTCAAAACAAAGAACCTAATACAAGAACAAATATGTGGTAGGCGTTGCAGAATAATTGGTAAAAAGAGGTCATTTTACGACCAAGCTGGCAGGTCGAGTAATACATAATCTCAAGACACTTTTCCACGATAGCGTGTTATAGTTGGGGTCCATACAGCAGACCTTTAAAGATATAACATTCTGTCAGCAGCATTTGACCTAGAAAAAAAAAGAACTCCTGCTGCTGCTTGCATGATAGAGTGGTTATATGCACTTACTGTGCTGGTGTATCTTGTTCCATCATTAATATGTGATGATGTATTATTCAAGCACACGACATCCACTGTAAAACCATCTATAAGGTTTTTGTAGACTGTAAAGATATCAGATATTGGATTATCCATTAGCACATAGGAAAATAAACAAAACTGTACTGTACATATATCAGGTAGGGATGAAAGGTATATTATATATTGTTATTATTATATACGTCATATATATATCATACAGTTAATTGAGAAATTGTAGCATAACGCTATGCTAGTACTGCACATCTTACAGTTCTTCTTCATCTATGAGGTTATCACACACAAACCTCATTGTTTTGCAGTGTACAAGCTTGGATAGGTATGAGCTAGTATTTTTTATACTGTTTGTCTACGAGGTTGTCAAACACAAACCTTATTGTTTTGTACTCTGACAGGTTGATAAGCATTGAGCAGTTGTAGCATCATACTATGCTACTGAACATGTTACAATTCTCCTTTATCTTTGAGTTTGTCAAACACAAACCTCATTACGTTGATCAAACATGGATACAGTAAATCTGTTGGATGTTACTTGTGCGTTACAACTAATCATGTTATGTGAGATACCTGAGTGTACCCAAACATGGATATATCCGTTAGGTATAATGTTACTAGCAAGTATAGCATGTGCGTTACAACTAATCATGTCATGTGAGATACCTGAGTGTACCCAAACATGGATATATCCGTTGGGTATAATGTTACTTGCTACGTTCTGTCGTAGATCATCTTCAACTATCTCTGAGGGTAAGAAAGAAAACCAAAGTTTAAACTTGAAAGAAAGAAAATAAATAAATAAATATGTGCATTACATAAAATATGTAAGACAATTATTGTGGGTATTGGTTACTGGAAGCAACTTGAGGGAGGGGGAATGGGCAGGGTGGTTGGGTGGACAAGGAAAGATGTATATTCATACTGGAAGAACATGGTCAGTCACTTGCTAAATGCTCCAAAAACTGAACAAGAATTTGTCAGCTGTTAAGAAATTCCGATTATTCAAATAAAAAAAATAAAAAAAATAGATCATTTAATTCCCAACTATAAAAGCAGTTCTACCATCACGATACAAATACACGGACGGTTAACCAATGGTACCATCAGGATAAAAATACACGGGACAGCTAACCAAAGTACCGCCCCATCCCGTCTCATAATATCTCTTCCATAGTCATATAGACTTACTGCAAAGCTCTGCTCCGTTTACCCTCCAAGCCAGTCCACATTCTTCAAAGCTCAGCACTGATAAATCTTGCAGTATTCTTCCATCAGACATATTTAAGATCTGGGAAATTTCTGACAGAAATATCTATTGCCCGAAAAAAAAAGAAGAGAAAAAGGGAAGAAGGGGGGGAAGACATTAAAACAAAATCATTCATAAGAACGAGCAAATATTCCATCATATTAGAGTATGGAGTAGGAGATTGAGTCATTAAAACATAAACTAATGATGAGTATACTCGTGCAGTGACGTGAGCGAAGCGACGCCACGGAATAATAGAATACTTGAAGGTGATATTGCTTGAAAGTAAATACACGAACGGCGAAACTGAACACAGAGCATTCATCAATGTATTCCCAGGGAGAGTTAAGCAAACACAGGAAGGGCTAATGATTTCCAAAAGATTCCAAAAGTCAGACAAATTAAATGAAATGCCATCAAAAGATCAGAAATGGTTTTGACACAGCGTTAATGCCCGCTATTGGGCACATGGGCGAAAAGGGGGATTTAATTAGTGTCATATGTAAACAGACTGGTTAATAAATAGTCTGCACTCAGTCATCATTAAATCAATTTTATTAGGGGGTAAATATGCAAATTTTACAAAGCATTTCGAAGGGAGACGGGAGGAACTTGCAACGGATTATCCTATTGACTCCCTTTCTTTTGGATTTACCCATAGGTACTTGTTACTTTAGCTTAAGTAACCCTCACTATACTACCTGGAAACAGCAGCATAATAAGAGCAGTTAATATTGTTCTATTTTCTAACATGTTTATTAACATGAAACTTGTTTTTAAAAGGTTTTTCTTAAAGCTGTCAAACATATATTTGATGAAAAAAATTAGAGGTATTTAAAGGTATGCTGTATTGGCCCCAAATATGCTAGATATTCAAATATGGTCACCTGTGGTCTAACATTCTTAATCTGTTTTATTACCACTTTGAAGGCAATTTTCCTTCAGGGGCACATTCAGCTATCTTGTATGTTCATATAGAATATTTCTGAGAACAATTTGGAAATACAGACCTCCACGAAAGTACTTTTTGAAAACTTCTAGAATTTATAGCGTGCTATAATTTGGAGCCTATACAGACTACCTTTAAGATGAAATTACTGAAAGTTTGCAAAAGTTAGGGCACCAGTGGAGAAGTTGTTGATTAGTGTTTCCATGAAACAGACTAAGGCTGGGATATCTCTTTTAATACACACACAAAGTACCAAGATCTCTGTCTTCCAATCCAAACAAATTATTAATAATCAATATTTGAATTTGCATTCACTTTTGGATGACTGGTTAGAAATTAGTAGAGCAGAAGATTCATGTTCACAATTAATGAAAAAAGTTCTCTTGCTCATTTCAAAAGTACAGTACAAATACTGGTTATTAATAGCTTCCTGGAAGCTCTTGCTCATTTAGGACATGGACATGCATAATGTGATGAGCTAAGATGCAATGAGAGGGGGAAGAGTGGGCATGGTGGGGGAAGGGCCAGGAGAGTGGGCCAGGAGATTGTCATCTGCTATCTATACCTCATATCATATAATCACAATTAATGTTAATTTACAGTTATTTACTGGCAATATGTATTACATCACATGATTTTCATGGCATAATTAGAGACTATTTGTTATACAGGGTCAGTTATATCTAGTTATAGAATGTTAAAAATCCCTAAATTAGGTAATTAAGGATGAACGTTATGACTTTAAGCTTTTGTTTTTAGTCATCCCTTGTATAACTACTACTCCAATGAGTAAAATGACTTTGATGTGCAGCCTCCCCAATCAGGGCTCTTATTAAAGACTGAGAGGTGAAAGGCAAATTTCTGAAGGTCAAGTTCGAAATTCGCTTGGGTTTACATTGAAATGGCAGAGCACCACAGCAAATTTTTTGTCTTTCAAAAGAAAGGCCAAGGGCAATTTTCTAAAAGTTTGAAAAAAATCCAAGGCAATCTTCTTCCAAAGTGAGAGAAAATATGTACAGAACTGACAGAAATTAGGAACGATGAATATGTTTTCGTGTTGTTAAGCCCCAGGACTAGATCTTCACCTTCCCTGCCGGCTACAAACAAAGCTGTTTCCGATGAAAATATCGCTATAGTTTGGGATCTTTTAGACTTTCAAGTTGGATAATAATGATCGAAATAATCACACTGGCACCTACGACGATGACTGTGATTGAAGGGGAAGGGCCCTTGTTGCCATGGGTTATGACGGCTTAAGTTGAAAGGACAGAACGACAAGCGATAGGAACAACGACGGCATTCTGCCATCGTTGTCCTTGGTAACGACATGAATTCACTCGCTCGGGCTCATTCGAGTCTGGAAATCTGATTGGAGTATAATGACTTGTCTTAACTCTACAAAGAGGTGAGATGATTGGTTACAGATCTCTGATGATATAATATTAGTAAAAAATGAAGTTTTTGAGTTATATAATGCAGACTTTAAGACACGTTTAATCAACTTATGACCAATGTACCTTAAATAGGTGAAGAGATGTTGCAAGCAAATTGACTGAAAAGTTTTGTCATTAAGACTTTATAGATTATTCATTGATCACATGTGACTGGTAAATTAGAAAATTTCTCGTTCAATACTTTTAAGATCTGTCTAATTAGCTTCATGTTAAAATGGAACCTTACTGAGGTAAGGTTGGTGAACTGCAATGTTATAATATTTTGTCTTCCTCCTAATTTTACCCAAATCAACAAAAATTGCTGATATAATAACTCAATCTTCTTTTAAAATTGGTGATATCACTTTTCATGAAAAGTCTACTTTCATCAATTCATTTATATTTATTTTAAATGTAAATTTATTAGCCGTCCTTCAATTTATTTTCCACAGCCTCATTCACTGATTAGTTGTAGAATAAACCTACCATATTTGGATATGACCCATCAAACTGATAAAATGTAACTGATGTGGTGTTACTGGGCCACCAAATGCTCAGGTTTGTACCCTCACTCACAGACAGTTCAAAATGGATATCTGGAACTAAGATAAAAAATGGAAAAAAATAAGACAATTAATAGAAGAAGCCATGGCATGTTAATTATCATTTAATACTGGACATTCAAAGACATTGTAACAAAACGATTAACTTTACAAGATAATATTTGTAATGTTCGTACTAAGAGAAAAACTTGTGCACACAAATGTCTGTTGACATTAATAAAGTCTAGATGCAACTCAGCTTAACAGCTGAGCAGTCAACATTTACAAAGAAACTGTGGTCATCTATTTCCTATTGCTTCAGGGTAGACTGAGAGATTACTTCATCATCTGCACCCTTTACTCTGTTTGCTTAAAAATATTCAAACTGAAAATGATATGTTCCTCTCTGATGACCCCGTTTGGTAACTCCATATTCAAAAGCTGTCCTTACATAGAGAGTAAAGGAGAATGAATCATATATCTTTCATTCATGAATATAAACTACTGTAACTACATTGTTCAATTTATTGACCAATTGAAGTTAAAGTTGAAAGTTTACAGTCTTGTTTGAATTAGCCAAGGCCCCTCACATGACTGTACAACTTAACTCCTAGTCATTGGTAACTTGTCACAGCCTCACACAAGTGTGCAGAATTCAAACTATCCCTCCTGGGGCACTACAGTGCACCACATCTGTGTGTCCCCTGGTGGGACTTATCACAGGGTGCTGTCAGCAGCCACAAACCGGGGCAGGCAACTCTGCTTACAAGTTACCTCACAAGTCCCCATTTATACACCTGGGTGAAGAGAGGCAATAACGTGCCTTACCCCAGGACACAATGTAATGATCTGGTCAGGCTTCAAACCTACAAACCTTAGATTCGAAAGTCCATCACTGGTTTAAGCACTTGACCACAATCCTCTCATGCTTTAAGTAATTCTCATCTACTATTAAATGCAACAATTTGCTCTCTGCTCCTACATCTCATATAATTACCTCCTTCACAGGATTCACTTGGACAGCCAATGGTGCTCTGTAAAACAAAAGGAAAAGAGATGGAGGTATAAAATAATTAAAGACTATAACAAAGAACCGGTTTTGAGTAATACTAAATCACATACTTCTGACTAAGTCTTTATTTTTTTCCTTCATACGTTATATCTTCTGTTTATTATTTCATTCTTTTAACTTTCCTCTCCTTTAAGTGCATGACTATAACAAGACCGATGAGCTCCTCTCGAGATAATTCCTCTGCTGTCACATTGTGTTTGTTTATAGTTAAATATTAATCCATTGGCTTCAGAAACAATGGTTGTTATACAATCTATGAAATTTGACATGTGACTTGGGCAAATGATGAGGAGGTAAGGTCCCTCAGCCTCCAACATCAGTTAAACAAAAGAATCAGAATATACTCCTCTGGGTCCTGGATGCCCTTCCATAAAGACTCATGTCCTTACCTATATTAATTAGGAATTAGATTTTTCGAATCTAGCCCTGATCCCACCCCCACCCTACCCCACCCCTTCTACCTACAGGTACATCACTCGTCTTTAACTTCTCTGAATTCGATTCTTGCAGAATGTGATGGAACTGATCCAAGTACAATGAATAATACCAATGAGAAAACAACAACAAAAAAAACAAGAAAAAAGCTCTTTAATGACAAAGCTTCTAATGAAACTATTTGAGAGTTCTTGTCTCTCATAAGCTGAATCAGTAATAAGAATAAGAAATATGATAGAAATATGAAATATGGGTCATCAGTATAGTTTTTTACTTATAATCCATCAACCTCTTTGATTTGGCTAGCTGTCTCAAGATTGCACTCTCCACAGCTGTGCTAAGGAATTTAACACAGTCAACTTTTCTGACATTCCTGAAAAACGTGAAAGGAAAACATAAATATCATAACTCCACATTCAAGAAATGACTGTTTTTTCTTGAAGAAGTTTTAGCAGCAAAAGTTTAAGAAAATCAGATAGATTATAGGAACAATCGGTACTAGCTCACAGCTGTATTTATAAACTCAGCATTTTGACACATTTGTGCCGTAATTCCCAGCTATACTCTAAGAGTGTACATTCTACTGTGTTTCATGCATATTCATCAGTTATAAATTAACTGGAACAGAATTGAGACATTGTCTCTGACACTTTTACACCGACATTGACAAAATTATGACCACTAGCAGAAATGATTAGTATCTACAATATTGCATTCTACCATGTCCTTATCGATGTGATTCAAAAATAATAATTTTGGCTAAATAATAAAGGAAAGAAACCTCAAGAGAAGTTTTGCTTACATAAACAATAAAACCCTTGGTGATACTTTCATACATTAATATTGAAAAGATCTGCATGATGACCTTTGGAAACTGTTTGCATAACAACAAATTTTGGGCATATTTTGTAACAAATAATGGTGATAAATATCACATGAATCCTCCACTGATCAACAGAGAGACAGACAGACTGATCGACAGACAGACAGACATTTGCTTGTTTGCATTTATTGTTCAGTTAAACCAACCTTCTTCATATGTCACACCAGGTGGTTTTAGTTTAAATCTTTTTCGGTTTTTTTTTGTTGGTTATAACATATTGAAGGAATGATCTTTTCTAGTCATGGACATATAATGTACTGATTCAGCATGCAGATAATGTCATCATCATATTTTTCTCATTATCATAGTTACGATTAATTCAATGTCATCATCATTCTTGGACAGAAACAACAACCATGCCAGTCATGTTCCCCATGATGGCCATCATGCCCTAAAAGTCCCCAGATTGTGGATGGTAGAGAGCCCACCTTGACCCACTTCAACTGTTTCCCACTGCAAAGATTTGAGTACTAGTTTCTATCTTTACTTGCATTTAACCACAATTGTCTTGGAAGCTGGTTGTAAGAACTTGTGGGGTCCTAGAAAATCGTTCAAATGTTGCATTTAAAAATGTAATAGACTATTTTATCTATGGTCATCCAAAATTGAAATGGTATTTCTTTGTCAGGAGATGTGTTATACATAAACAGGCAAAAACATTTACCATGTGCAACCTATGTTTTCTGTTTTTCAAACAGAATAAAAATTCACAGTATCAAATAACTATATCATTTTTTTTTCATTTTAAGTTCTGACAATTAAATTTGCAGGATAAACATTTGACAAACAATATTGATCAACTTGGGAATTAATTCAAATGCACAGAGGATTTAATTCTTAGTGTCTTACAAACTATTATCTGATAAATTAAGTTTGTCAGTGATCGTAAGTTAGTCCAAGAAGTAGGTTTATATATTCAGCCACTAACAAATCTTCCACATCACGCCATACTTGTAGACGTTTTGTCGAATAGAAACTGGCATGAAAACAGTTTTAATGATAAATTGTACTATAAAATGTAGTCAAAGCCCTCTTCTCCAAACTAAAGTTGCTCAAAGTGAAGAGGGCACCCCCTTAGACCATTCCCCAGGACAGACATCAGCCCCCTCTCCACGATTGACAGATTTTTTTTTTAATTCAAACAGATCAAAATATCTATGAGCTGCTGATCAGTGTTGCCCGGAAGATGGAGGGGAAAAAAATATTAGAAGGGAGTCTTAGGTAAAATTAACTTCCTTGGGAAACAAAATTTGTCAAGAAATTAGTGACAAAACCCAACATGTTACTTTGACAAACAAGACTTTGTGACATTTATTTCACTGGGATATCAATCTTATCCAGTTGCTTTGCAAGTACAGGAAATATATCAAGTGCCCGGGGTCCATCTGGTCAACAAACTAAATTACTGCCACCGGAAATAAACTGGATTAATTTAGGGATAAAATTGGAGCAAAAGCACCTTTGTTATTGATATCCACTAGATTTATCTAGCTGCCCTGTTTAGTTTCTCAAAAAACAAGACAATTAAATTCTAATTTACCAGCAGTAGTGTAGTTAAAAAAAGAACGGTTTTATCTGTGATATCCCTGTGTGTGCATTAATGAGATGTTGAACTGTAAATATATTGATTCAACAACTTGCTTGAAATTTTAATTCTGCCAGGTTTACAACTTGTGATATTTCTCAGCTAGCATCGATAGTTAGGTATTTCTTTGTTGTCATATAACAGTTTTTCTTTGGAGTAGGATGGAGGTGGGTTAGATGCATGGGGTAAGGTGGGGGAAGGTGGGAGAAGGTGGGGGAGAAGGTGTAACATCAAAAGTTACAATAACTTCAGTTGTAGAGTGTATATTCTAACAAAGACATTGACCACCAAGATTTGATCACCAACTGTTTTAACCTCTGAGTGAGGTAGAGTACAAAATGGTCTAATAAGAAAAGAAGATATGAAGTCCAGTAAAGCTTAATTACTTTCACCATCGACTATTAGATTTGACCTCAAATGACCTTTGACCTCCACAAAAAGGAATAGGCTTCTTGTAATCCATAAGGTGCATTTCATGTACCAAATATGATGTCCACCCACAATACAGTTTTGAGTTATCTCGTTCACAAGTGAAGGCATCACACATATATGCAAGCTTGCCCTACCCATCACAAAGATTCCTTTTGCCTTTGGCAAGATATGAAAAAGTAGTAAAATATATGGGAACATATTGTATGATATTTTGGTAATTTTATGATACCAAGTTTAATAAAAATTATGTAAGATTTTGCTGGATTCACGAGAAAGGACACAACATGTGGGCAATTCCGTCAGTCTGTTGCAGTCTGATGAGACAGAAATCTTCAAATTAAAATATCAAAGTTCCACAAATCATTCATATCTATGAGATGTGACAGAACTTATACACTTTCATACAGAAGTTTTGTACAGTCTTTTACTTACAATCAAAACTCACAATTTTCATCGCTAATTGTTACCATTCCGCCCCCCCCCCCCCCTCAAAAAAAGAAATGAAAAATGAAGGTTAAGTCTGGCAGAGCAAAAATAGCAAAGAAAAAAGGAAGAAGAAGAAAAAGTAGAGGGAAAAAAAGAGAGGCAAATTATGTCAAATTCCTACAATAATACTGATAAGAACCAGTAGCATTCTCTCTATGTATAACTGGTGCAGTTATCTTCGACTCTCTGAAACTTTACAAAGTCTGAATGAGCAAATAAACGTTGGTTTTAATACGAAAGACCTAAAATTCAATCGAAGGAATCTGGAGCATGATTTGGAAAGGCTTTATTGAGGTGGAGGTGTTTGCTTTCACACTCCTGATTGTCAGTTCTCCTAAACAGAACGCTAGAAGCTTTTAAAAGTGAAATTTTGCGCAATGAATCAACATTCTCCGTCCAGAGTAAATACACATCTAGATCAGATGTGATGAATGCCAGGCAGGCCGGCATAATGTAACAATGGTCCTAAGGTATCTGGATGGGAGAGTCGGGAACTTGTGGAGACAAAGCTGAAATATTTCTCAAAATTGTTGCTATGCAACTATTTCAAGTATATTTAAAGTAAACTATGTGATTGCCAGTAGCCATGGCTACGAAATAGGCTGCAGTGTTGATATTAAGACTGAAGGATTATGGCCAAGTCTCTCATACCATGGATTTGGTATGTATTATTTTCTTACTTTTTGTCCTCTTGCAACACCCCCCACCCCATCCCACCCCCTCCATTCTGAAAGCCCCCCCCAAAAAAAAATCACATTTTGCAACATCGAATTTAAAAAACCTAGAACATGTTTTATTTATCACACATTTTGACTATATTTATTACCAACATCAATTCTTTAAATGCCAGTCTGATGGCAGTGTATATAAACTGAATAAATGAAAGAAATTTGGTTTGGATTCACATATTGCAAATTTTGTGCAACTTAAACAGCTCCTTGCTTGATAATTTAAAAATTAAATATGGTAATGACCTTTATGTGCTGTTGCATGCCAATGGGAATTTTTGGATTTGCATATTTGGGGGAATACCTCTACAAAAAAAGGTTGGACTTTTGTTTTTTAAGCAAAGGCCAGAAATAAGGGATATTCTGTTGCATCATAAGAAGTGAAAAGCCAATCCTACTTGGTTAATTTTGTCACAAATGTTTTCTAAAAGTTTTCAACTGTGATATATAATATAAATCATTGATACCCTCCAAATAGAAAGTAGGGTTATCATGGCAGCTTCATGCAGTTTGTAAGTTTGAATGTTATCCATTTTTACAATCTTTGTAAACTGCTCTACAATTGTCCCAATTTATCATTGTCTCTTCATTTGACAAGTTGCAAAATGCTACATATATAACTTAAGGCAACAACGATTGTCAGTTATAATCATCAATGCCTATAAGCTTAGGCCTCCATCCTCTTGGCGTTGCAAGACCCAGTATGTTGGATTGCTTAGTAGGCTGTATATCAGCTAGGAATTGCACCCTCATAGGCTGTGATAAAAGGCCCAATCTTAAATCATAATGGATTGCCTATGGTATGTAATGATATAATAATTTAGCTAGTTCCTAGTAGGCTATATATCAACTGGGGGTTGCACCCTAATAGGCTCTGATAAAAGATCCAGTATTTAATCATAATGGATTGCTTAGTTGGCTATATATCAGCTAGGACTTGCACTATAGGAGGCCCAGTCTTAAATGTTTAACTGATTGCCTATACTATGTAATAAAATTAGTAGGCTTCATATCAACTTGAGCTTGCACCCCATAGACTCTGATAAAATTTCCAGTATTTGGTCATAATGGATTGCTCTATGTAGTATAATTAGTGTAAGGTTATACATCAGCTAGGGCTTGAACCCTCTTGGCTCTGATAAAGACCCATTATTTAATCATAATGGATTGCTTAGAAGGCTATATATCAACTAGGGCTTGCACCCCATATGCTCTGATAAAATTTCCAGTATTTGGTCATAATGGATTGCTCTATGAAGTATATTTAGTCGAAGGTTATATATCAGCTATAGGGATTGAGCCCTTTTTGGCTCTGATAAAGGCTAATGGTATTTGTATTTGATCATAATTGATTTTTACATATCAGATAGGGTTTGCACCTTGGCTCTGATAAAAGCCAAATATTTAATCATAACTGATCTATTGTAAAATTAGTGTGACAGGCTCTGGTGCTTGCAACTCTCCCCCCCCCCCCCCCTGCCCAGCCCACATCCTTCACAATGGTGGCATTGTTGGTCAAATCTAATAATAGACCACTCTATTGAAGCTAACAAAGTTAGGCTTTCAAAACAGGAGAACAGGCATCTGCATTAAATTAGCTGCGTAAAAGTGAAAGAAGATTAATCGAGAATTAATATTAGTAAACAAAATACGGTGAGACGTTGCACTAATTTAAGTTTGATATTTTGATTGAACTTATATGTCATTATAATGCCAGTACTAAATTCAACCTTTGAAATGTTCCAACTTTGACACACAAAAAATGCAGATTTTGGATGAAACTCTCGATTTTTATTGATAAGGCCTCGACAGGTTTAATTGCTTTGAATAGGAGCGTGTAAAAGCAGTCAATGACTAGTGTCTCTGGAATGAAGTTGGCAACTAGCTTTTTCCGACACATTTCCCTCGAGATTAAGTTTCAAGTGACATATCCGGAAATTAAGATCAACGTTTAAATTAGGGATGCACTTTTTAACTACTTCCGGATTCCATCTCTCTTTCTTCGTGGCACAATTGGGACTCAAGTAGAAAAAAAAAAAAAATAATCATAATCTAATTCCAGAAAATTTGATCTGAATAAGGAAACTTAGGAAATGACACGTTTGTAGTAGGTAAGAGCTGGACAATCGAGATAGTTCAAACTTGATAACAAGATTGGAAGGAATTCATAATGCAGTGTGTAATATCACTGTTGAATTAAATCAGGAATTACATGATGATTCCACTTATTTACTCAACATCTGACTTTTACACCTCTGCTTGCTCTGAGCTCCCCCCCCCCCCAGACTTCCCAAAACAAAAATAAGAAAGATTTAAACAAAGGCAATGAATGCAAGATAAATGCAACCTTTTACTTATTAGAATCAAGTCCGCTTGTGATGGGCAAAAATAGTTCATTGATGAAAAGATGGGAGAGGGGGGGGGGGGGGTGAAGGAATTGGGGTTTATTACATATTTATATATAGTTTTTGTAGCATCTAGCTTACTTTTCAAATTTCTGCTATTGCATAAGGGCTCATAAACATATTGTCCTAACATCACCATGACTGTTACCTAGGCAGACCTATACCTCAAAGCCTAAATTATTCTCAACCAGTGATTTGACAGAGATATATACACCCATAACTTTTCCCTTCATGTTGCTGGAGAATTTGTCAATCCTAATTTGCACATGAAGTGCCAATTGGTTTGAATAAAATCACTTTGACTTTTTAACGGGTATTAGCAACACTTACTGTACAGCTGGTTATCAATATTGTCCGCCAAATTTCTGACTCTCAAAATTATTCGGAGAAATTCATTGAGGTGAGTTCAATTTAGACCATTTAATCCCTCAGTGTGTTCAATTGCTTTGAGGATGACAGTAAAATGCTTAATGAAGTCTGAGCATTAGTGACCATTCTTGGATTTTTCTAGCAAATTTGGAGGAAGTGGGGAGGGGGGGGGACAGGGGCGGGTGGGACAATGCTGATGAAAAAGGTATTTTTGTAATGTATTTATATGGTCTCAATAAAACCTCTATCTGTTCAAGGTAGTAAATGTCAACTCCCTAGCTCCCCTTGCCCTGCCCTTTGCCCTCCCCTTCTCCTCACCCTTTTTGAAACTGCTGCTACTCACAAAAGTACATGAGCTATATTTAAGATTGCTCCCAGGATATAAACCATAATTTCTTAAGTATAGTCTTTCAAAGTAAGCATGCATGAATCTACAATTATATATAGTACTATTATAAATCCTTCAAAATTAATGTAATTCTTGAATCAAAAGTACACAATATCATTGCACTAATGAAAAACCTGAAGATAGCAACGTGTCGATTCAGGTCATTATTATTTAGTATTTACTTCTGTAGGTACTTTTATGAAAGTACAAGGACTTGGCAGCTGTCCTCAAGACTACATAGAAGGGTTGTATTGTAATTCACAGATGACAGCGCCAACATATGGCCCTTGGGCAAGCTCAGTGAAACTTTTGATGGGAATTTTGCAAGAGCACGATCATTGAAGTACCTTCATTTTGAAGAAGTTAAAGATCTATATTGTGTTTCTCTGGAATTTTTTAGCATTCCATTGACACATTCATTTACATATCAGCAACTAGCGATTGATGAATGAGCTAGAGATTACTGTGATGGAATTTTTACTCGGCGAACACTAATTAACCAGTAATTAAATCTTTTCGTAAAGATTGGCAAATTTTGTTGGTCCAAACAATTATGCATGCACACAACACCTTTCTTATTCATATTTTAAATCAACCAATGAAATCTTCTGTATCATGTGGTGTCAGAGAAATACGAAACCACCTGTTTTGCTCATTTTATACATAAATTGATGTACTACTTAATGTGATTGAGCTGTGCGTTTCAGCAATTTTCTTTACAGGTAACAATCACAACCAATCAAAACCTTCAAAGAAGAAAAATAAGCTCTTAGTAGACATAAATATATATTAAGTATGCGTATTGAAGCTTGCGTAAACACGAACGAGCTAGCTAGCCTAACAGGGACAAATCATAGACTGTATGTATAGTATTTGCAGAATGTATGTACTAACGTTAGTGTGTATTAGACATTCGTGAAATGAATAAATTATTTTCAAATGCAAAACGTATGAATACCCTAAATTATAGCCTAGACTTACGCTATGGTCCTAATGCATTAGGCCTTTCATATAATCTATGGTATGCTCTGAGACTTTTGCTTTTCAAAATTTCAATTTAAGGTGTTGTTCACAAATTGATCAATCAGAGTGTGGGTATTTTCTATCATGTCCAATTCGTGATTGACAACATGTTATACCATAGTCAGTCATTGCCGTCTTTGAGCTTGGATTTTCTGTAAACTAATTTTTGTTGTTGAAATTATTGTCTTCTTTAATGAGGGTAGTCCTGCTCAGTGATGCTTTTAGTGATGATTTTCCTTGTTTATATCGTAAATTTGTGCAGTTCAGTTTTGAACTTTGGGGTGACACTTAAACGGCATATGCTCCTTTAATAAAAATGGCAAGCCCACGCAACAGATGACTAGTATGATTGAGCAAAGCATGTTCACTTCCTGTATAGCTTCTATGCATTCTGACAGACCTGTGTTTATCAAAGTACATAGCTCAAGAAACTGAATTAAGATATTAAAGGCATTGAAGACTCGCCCCAAACCGCGTGCAGCCCTCTGAAAAAAGTTAACTTTCCGTTGCTTGCAAGTGAAGTTTTCTTCTTGTCGCTACAAAATGCAGACAGTAATGAAACGTGATACGTTATCTTTTACCTAGACCTGAGATGTCCATTGCTGCTATGTACACTGTGTTGTGCAGGGGCGTATCCAGGGGGGGCGCAACAGGCGCGCGCCCCCCCTATTGGCCGTCACCAAAAAAAAAAAAAAAAAAAAAATGATGACGACCTTTATGTGAGATGTCGGTGATCGCTCAACCCACCCCCCCCCTCCCGTATGCTTTATTTTTTGTTTGCCAAAAAAAGGTTCTGGCGAAGTTCGGCGGCATAATAGTTTTAGAAACATAGATGGTAATTGTGTTTGTATTATCACTATAAACACTAAATGACATGCCAGCCATACTAAATTGTGCATTTTGTGTCCATATTTACTGGAAATGTTGCTTATTATTAAGGTCGAAAAATGGATCACATATGGCCATGGGCGGCGATCCTGGGTGGAGGGGGGATATATCCCCCCATGAAAATGGGTGGAGGGGATGTAATGCACCATATCCCCCCCCACCAAATGCCAGGGATAAGAATATTTTCATGCCTACATTTATGCATCTTCGTTATAATGTACGGCTCTTTTTTAGCTTCATTTCTCGCCTACCATAAACGCAGTGCGATCTTTTCAAATAACGCGTCTTTATAAAGCAAAAATAGTTGACTGTAGGCTTCATTGGCCCTATAACAACAAAATGTATTATTGCGCCCACGGTATTGATATAGTACATATATGCACCCTCATAGTATTCATATAGGCCCTATAGTAGGCCTACACACGTACATGTTCCCTCGAACAGCTGAGAATCTCATGTAACCAGGGTAATGCTTAATACACGTTTCACCTGGATGCCCTAGCAATCGGT
The DNA here is from genome assembly GCF_037975245.1 of Apostichopus japonicus. NCBI lineage: Eukaryota > Metazoa > Echinodermata > Holothuroidea > Aspidochirotida > Stichopodidae > Apostichopus > Apostichopus japonicus. The sequence goes on along the minus strand of NC_092568.1, from coordinate 4,199,696 downwards.
ACCTAGGAATGTAACTATGTGTAATTGTGTATTGCATGTGTATAGGCCTATAATAGCCTGCATGAGGCCATTTTCTTCATCGAATAATATAACAGAGCTCTCGAACATTCTAACGTTGCGCCTGAAACAAGATTGACAGGAGCAATTTTCCCAAAATAACACCCGAAATTTAAAAAAAAAAGTATTTTGGATCCTGATTATGAGATATTACATGACATCCCTTTTTTAAAGTTGGGTATATGCCGCTTGGAAACCTCGAGAAGTGCCGTTTCCGGCCATCTAGAGGGTTTGTTAATCCCAAAATTTTCTTGTACGCTTCGCGCCAACCCATGGTGGTGCTACGCTTAGATAGTCAACAAGGTCATATCCCCTCCCCCCCCCACTCGGAAGTACGGATCGCCGCCTATGCATATGACACCATTTGCATTTCAGCCCTTCTTTGAAAGCAAAAATTGTACACCCCTCCCCTTAGACCCATCCCCCAGGACGGCGATCATTCATGCCTGGCGCCCCCCCTATTGGAAAATCCTGGATACGCCCCTGGTTGTGGGTATTGATCGTAGCTGTATGTATTGACTGTACACTAGTGTCTAATTACCGAAGGTAGCAAGCTGTGTGTATATTTTCTGGAATCGGTTGTGGTGTCTAGCACTTATGTTACACCTCATTGGAAACTAGGTCAGATTACCGGTATGAGACGTTTCTTTGTGCGTGAGTCTTCATACCCTTTACGGCAGTAACATAGTCAATGAAAAACCAGGGTGGGAAGGAGATATTGGTGGGGGGATGGGGGCAGGGGTGGAAGGGAGATTTGGGGGAGGTGGAAAGGAAGAAGAGGAAGAGTGGGCATGGTGGAGGGGACAGAGATCTGAAAGGAACATTTTAATCGTTTGAAAATGTTCCAGAATCTTAGCTTCACAACATACCTGAATTTTACTGCTTAAATTGACCCTATTGGTGTATTGAAATTATGAATGATATGAACTTAATTACTAACAGATTTCTATAGATACAAAACTAAGTTTGTTTATGAACTGAAAGGCAACTATAAGGAAAATTAAAACATTAATAAACAACTTTCCAATTGTAAAATGTTTCAACTTCCAAATTACCCATGAATGTCCAGCGGCCATGTTTGTTCCAGAAAAAAATGCCTTGCCATCTTTAATTCTACCTTTTCAAAAACTTGGCCAAAGAAAAGAGGCTAACATGGAGAATACCCTGATTGTTGAAACCTCTTAAAAGGCAATGCAGACATGTGTTGGGCTGAAAGGACTTTAATTTCCTGCTTTTTCATTGTCAGACAGGCAGCGGTTTCCATGGCGCCCAAGTATTTGCTAATACCTGCAGTTAACACAGAGAAGTTCTGAATATGTCAGAATACATGTATGCACACATCAAACGTGCACCCTCTTTGCCCGGCCCCCAAATATTTGACTACCTCGTTCTGGCATTTGTCTTTATTTAAAATTAAAAGTGCTCAACAGCTGTTGAGACTAGATTAAAAGTTTTTGTTCTGTTCCTTCAGGATATTGTCAAATTGATCGATGGAGGTCGTGGCATGTATGCAGCAGTGGAAGGCCCTTTTATTTCTGGAGAGAAAAAAATATTGTTTTCAAGAATCCTCCTTTTTTTATGGAATATATTTGAGAGGCTGCTTTTATACCGAAAAGCTGCTCCTCGAGTTGGTTGCAGGGGGGTATACCATTAAATCTGACTTAAAGTACCTACGATGTCAGGTGCATGATGAGGATGCATGAGTTTGGCGAGTGAATTCTGCAAATATAGCTATACACATCGTACCAAACTTACATTTGAATTAGACAAAAAAGACACGGTGAAAAGAAAAAAAACAACAACATACTTACGAAAAAACAAACAAGTTGAATTGTGAAATTAACCAATCAACCGATTACCTGGTTGATTGTATAATATTGTTTATGGGGACTCAGAGACAAACAATTAAGATGATAAATCTTAACAACGCTGAGCCCTGTTTGTGATTGTGGGAGATCAAAGAAGGGGGGCAGGTGGGGTTGGGGGGGGGAGAGGAGTAGGTCTTAAAGGCATTGAAGACTCGCCCCAAACCTTGTGCGGCCATCTGAAAAAGTTAACTTTCTGTTGCTTGCAAGTAACGTTTTGTTCGTGTCGCTACAAAATGCAGACAGTAATGAAACATGATACCTTATTTGTTATCTTTAGCTGGACCTGAGATGTCCATCGCTGTATCGTTTGTACACTGTGCTGTGGGTATTGACCGCAGCTGTATATACTGACTGTACACTAGTGTCTAATTACTGATGGTAACAAGCTGTGTGTGTATTTTCTGGGATCGATGGTGGTGTTTAAAACTTCTGTTACACCTCATTCGAAGCTAGGTCAAATTACCGGCATTAGACGTTTCTTTTTGTGCGAGTCTTCACACCCTTTAAGGGGCCTTCTATACTCATGATATGAGAGTTTGTATAAGGCCAAGTTACTGTCAATATGGTCACCTTTGGTCAAAATTCTTAAACTGTTTTTATTAAAACCTTCCAGGAAATATTCCTTACTGGGACATTCAGTAATCTTGTGTGTTCCTTAAAAATGTCTGAGAACAATTTGGAGAGTAAATTTGACCCTGAGGAAAGTACTTTTTGAAAACTTCTAGCAATTATAGCGTGCTATAATTTGGGGCCTATAACTGACTACCTTTAAACATTTTCATAATTATAGGATTCATCTCTCTATTTGCTTTTATTTGTGTCGTTCTTCCAGTTCCAAACAGCCCCAACATTAGAATAGTATACTGCCTCACACAAACTATAGCTTGTATAGACAATGTGACATACATAGTATTGCCTGTAGTTACAGACCGGGTACAACTAATACCTACTATACATAAAAGTAATGTTACAAAACAATCACAGCCATAATTACTGAAAGACAGATCACCACTTAATCAATTGTGAATTCAATGAAATTGACTACTAATAATTAAGCTACCAATGCCAATAACATAGGATGCTGAGGTGGGCTGCAGTATTCTATGTACAGTCAGAGTGTAGGCCTATATAGGACATCATGCTATTGTGATATATACAGTTTCACACTTTAGACACTGCAGAGATAATCCCAATTGTTAGATTAAATTCTGTCATATCCTAGCTGACCAGGATTTGGCAGGTGCTAGCAGCTTTTCTTTTTGACACAGTGATTAAATCGATTTTGAGTGACCATTTCTTGGATGTTATTTAGCATATTCAGTTTTAGCATTCATGTGGCACCTTGGAGTCAATGCACCTTCCATGATGACACATAACTTGAATTTCATACACTGCAGCCACTCATGTATGCTGTCAATACAAGCTGTTAAATATGTAACTTTCTTAGACAGATCTAATTGGAGTCTATAATAGAAAGCAAACAGCCTAAAAGCCACACTCGGGTATAAATCAGCGATCCTTAATGACCTGCACGAGGTGTTGTGTATTTACCAAACGAGTATCTCAATTAAGCAGGGTAAGGTGAATATAAAACTGTAGCTTAACTCACAAATCATGGCTTTAATAGCACTCAATGGCTCACCTAATAGCTCTATCTCTCTCTCCTTCTCTCTATATAGGATTAAACTTATTTTTAGACACTCTTCATCGGTGAAATAAAACCCTTTCAAATGAAATGCAAATTGAGTTGACATTTTGTATATTAATGTTTTATATATTTAAATATTTGTTTACATTTGATTTATTTTATACATTTGATATATTTGATACATTTGATATATTTTATATCTTTTTACATATTTTATACATTTGATATATTTTATACATATTATATATTTTATATGTTTCCATAGTTTATATATATTTTATATCTTTTTACATATTTTATACATTTGATATATTTTATACATATTATATATTTTATGTTTCCATAGTTTATATATATTTGATATACTTGTATATTTTTTATACATTTGATATATTTTATACATATTATATATTTTATATGTTTCCATAGTTTATATATATTTGATATACTTATATATTTTTTATATATTTGATTTATTTATATTTTTGAGATACTCAATATATTTTATACATATATTTTTATATTGTTGTATTTGATATACTTTACATATTTGATATACTTATATATATATTATATTTTTATATATTTGATATATTAGATTTATTTTATATGTTTGATATACTTTACATATTTGATATACTTATATATATATTATATTTTTATATATTTGATATATTAGATTTATTTTATATGTTTGATATACTTTATATATTTGATATACCTTATTATATGTTATGTTACATATTTTATATACTTAATAATTTGATATATCTAAAAAAAAAATGTTTTTCTGTATTACTTTGTTCTATTTAACACTTCTATAATGTTTGTCTATACTTTCTGTTTAATGATATTGTTTTACATTCCTATTTATAAATATGTATTTTATATATTTATACTGGATTTTAATAAACTTCAAACATGACAGTCTCTGAGTAACCGATTAAAGTGGTTCTTATTTGACACAGTTGTTGCTTTTCAGTTTTTAAGTTTGGGCACAAAATTGATTCTGTGTGCTCAATCCAAATTCTTTATTGTATAAAAACCATCATATAAGGTCAGATGGCTGTAGCAGAATTGTTTGAAATAATATTTGTTTGTATGTGTAAGAAATAGTGCTAGGTTACTAGGTCAGACAGTATAATGGTTTGAAACATCTCATAGATAAGATATGGTTGTTACATAGTTTAGTAGGTAAGACATTGGTTTGAAACATTCAATTTAGCTGAGAGATAATCCTTACATCCTTAGCTATTAGATCACAGAGTACAATTTCTGATTAAAATATTCACTTTTAGGTTTAAAGGTATATTTTTACATGGGATACTGGCCTTACTGGGTCAAATGGCAAAATGGATTAAACCATAATAGAATGATGGTCCATACATGGTTGAGTATGTTAATAAGTAATAATTATTGGCTTCAAATGTTCAGTTATATATGGGATAGTCCTAGCATCTAGTTTACTAGGTCAAATGGCAAAATGGTTTGAACTATAATAGATAGACAGTCCATACATGGTTGAGTATATTAATCAGTAGTAATTAATAGCTTCAAATATTCAGTTAAATGTACGATAGTCCTAACATCTAGATTACTAGGTCAAATGGCAAAATGGTTTGAACCATAATAGATAGATAGTCCATACATGGTTGAGTATATTAATCAGTAGTAATTAATAGCTTCAAATATTCAGTTAAATGTACGATAGTGATCCTTACATCTAGGTTACTAGGTCAGTTGGGAAAACGGTTTGAAACATAATAGTTGAGTTAAGGTCAGACAGTTCATTGGCTTCAACCATTCCTTTTTAGGTAAGATAGTTCTTGCATGCATGTTTTAATGGGTCAGACAGTATAATTAACAGTTCAAACTAATCTATTATTTAGTATCCTTCTCTCTCGATCTCGTTTCCAGTGTGATTCATGTCTACAAAACACTCACGTAAACTTGAATTGCTGTACTAGCATCATCCCCTGACAAAACCAAACTAACACGAGGACGCGCCTCTTTAAACATTTTGGTATGATTCCTTTAACAACAGACGACCATTAAAAAAGCAATTTATCACCATGAAGAAGACTTGTATGGCACTTTTGAAAAGTTCAAGAGGAAGATAAAGAAGAACGAAACCGAGAAAAAGAAAAGAAAAACATAGAAATGCTGTTGAACTTCAGAACTAATACAAATTACTCCGATGAGAGTCTCTTCAGAGGTTGCTGGATAGATATATATGCTGTAACTTGAAGATATTACAAAGATAAACAAAACCTGTCTTTGATCAATGTCTTCTCAAGGTTTTACCCCTGAAAATCATTTACCCAACAAGTTTAGTTTGTCCTACTTTTTTTAATGTGAGAAATATTGATTAAATATTAACATAAACTATATATGTCTACATTTTGAAAATTTTGTAATAATAACATGTCGATATATAACTGCACTTAACACGAGAACTCAATAATGAAGCATGTAGACAAACAGACACATAGACACGCACGCACACACGCGCACCAAAGACAGTATCTATGCCTGGTGCCTAATTTCAACACAAAGTTGTAAAGGTATAAACAATTAAACAATGTACAACTGTTGTCTCTCCTCTGGATTATGTCTTCAATTTTTTAGTTTGAAAATGTTGTAATAATAACATGACATTATAACTACACTTAATACAAGAACTAAATAATTAACATGCAGACATACACACACATACGCACAAGAAGTATAACAATGTAGGCCTACTCTGGATTATGTCTTCAGTTTTTCAGTTTGAAAATGTTGTAATATTAACATGACATTATAACTGCACTTAATACAAGAACTAAATAATTAACATGCAGACACACACATACGCACAAGAAGTATAACAATGTAGGCCTATAGCTGTCTGCTCTCCTCTGGATTATGTCTTCAGTTTTTCACTGACATCGCAGATAATCCTGTTGTTGAACTGTAAAGTTCTTTGTTATATTTGCCAATGTTCGGTATGTCCTCTGACCAACATGATTCTCAAAGACAGGCTGAATTCCTGGATGGTGCATAAATTAGCTTAATATGTAGGTTAGGTTGTTTTCTGTGAATATGTCAACGTTTAGTGTTGTGTTTGCCTCTTTGTATGATTATAGTGAAGCTGTGAGACTTTAAATTTAGCTGTTAGATGTTGTCAATGCTCTTTCTGTATGCCTCCGAGCGTGATTCGATCTTGAATCGACATAAATCCCTCAAGAGTGCTTTAAGTGATAGCTATGTGATGTCGCTGACAAGCCACAGGGCATCGTAGAAACTGGGGGAGGGAAATACAGTATATCCTGAAATACTTACACATATCTGATCATACTCTTCCACTGTAGTTGGACAATCTGCCTGCCAGCAATCATCATCATTGCTTTTGGCTTCCTGCAAAACAAAAAAACACAGCATGTACATTTAAAATAAATAATTAAATAATGTGAAAGAAAAGCATGAAATATTCAAAATAACTGATTAAGCTGATAATTATTCTAGTGGTTTAAGCATTGCCATGGTTCATTTCATTTTGACATTTTTCTATAGTTCCATACCTGTTCGATTTTGATTCTAATTTTTGCTTTTATATTTGCTTTACCAACAGCTCCCTTCTTCGGGGTACCAAGTTGTTTCGAGTAGGGTATATATAGTACGGTTTTGAATGTTCAGCAAAACATATCTGGATATTAATATAGGATCGAGCAAGTCCGCAAGGTAACACAAATCCCCACATAGCTATGTGAAATAATTTCTTCTCTTAACTTTGTTGGAAAATCCCTTATGGCATATCAGATGATGAAAATTGTCTATTTAGAACTTCAGGCAATATATACCCCACTATCTTTGAAGATGAATTACAGTATTTCCAATATTTATTCGGAAGTAATTTATGTTTGTACGGTTCCTTGAGACCTAATTTACTCGCCATAAGACACAAGGTTCTATAATTCCTTTCCCTAAATGGATGAGAACAACAGTTTCACACTGAGTGTATGATGTTGTTGTTTTTTTGTTACCATGGAGACCGTTTTTTATCATATAGTGTCATTACAACTACATTAGCGACTGGCTCCCCAAAGATTGAGCTGACCAAAAAAACATGATTAAAGAGCTCGGAAAACTTCAGTCCCATTTCTTGGTTAATGGCATATTATACTGACAAGGTAGTGATACTAATATGCTCTTATAATGTGAGTGTCTACAAATGGGTGGTACTAACAATTCAAATGCTAATGGAAAGATATTGACGTTATTTGGCACAGAAATATTCTGTGATTTAAGTGGATATATAGTCCACACATGAAAATGATAAAACTTACTGGTTTAAATATTGACGAGTGACGAGCTTACCTGTCTCCTCACAACCTTAGCACCTCATTCTACCGTGTCTAGTATGCCCTGGTAATCTTTTAAAATTGTGCACCCTCAGCGACCGGCTCCTCCGGTCGTTGCCCTTCCTTCTCATGAATGAGGTGCTAAGGTTGTGAGGAGACAGGTAAGCAAGGAACAAAGTAAATATACCTAATCATATTGATGAGACAAAAATATCTAACACAACTGTAGCTGAAGACTACCATTGCAATATCTTGTCCCAAAACTTGAGGTATGGTGGGTTGAATTGTAACCAATTTTGAGTGTTTTAATCATTAACCGCCGTCTACTCCAGGAAGTGGATCGCACTAGAAGGGTAGTGACTATACGTGATATGTCATCTGGGTAAATTGTATTTCCAAAGCTTTACTTTCCTATCATAATCTCTCCTTTCCACTTAGGCCTATATCCTCAAAATATGATCCGTTTGGAATTTAGAATTTCATCAACAATGCAGCAACCTTTTGTAGAAATATGAATTTTTTTGCCCCCTTAGTGGATGATAAATCATTAAAATATTGCACAGAAATACCAACGACCTTTTAAGATTAATAGCCATGATAACGTCATGCATGCTGATGTATTGCCAGATGCATTCACAAAGTTATCACCAATGACAAATATTTCCCGTACAAAATGTTACGAGGTTGCGGTTCTAACTTAAAGCAACATTGATATTTGTCTATTTCGTTTGAATTTGTTATCAACTTGAGCCAATGGAATCGATCCCTGTAGGATAAATATCCTAAGTTACCGACTAGTGTGTCAAGGTTTCATTGGAAAAGATAAATTATTTATTTATTTATTTAACTTAAAAGATATCCACTTGAGAAAACAAAAGCTCAGTAGAGCAAAGCAAAAGCAAAATACACTAACAAACAACATGCGGCTATGTAATACTTTATAAATTACACAATAGAATTTATAATTCAAATGGTTGACATCAAACCACTTTGCTAGATTGACTCGGGTGTCTTAGTTAAACATGAATGTTACATGGCTGAATCCGAGAACCTCAAGAATCATCTTATTTTTGCTACAGGGTGCGAAAACCGTGATTTTGGTCTTTTTCTGAATATTCATATAGAATATATGTAAAACAATTTTGTGAATACGGCATATTTTACCACACTGCCACAGATGCAAGTACTTCATGTTAGAAAAATCGGCTGTATAGTAAAACACGTGTACAAACAAGCGAACAAACAGATAATTTGAAAACTGTCATTAATGTTTTGTTGTCATTAATGTTGTTGTCATTTATGTTTTGTTATGATTACGATTTACTGGAATATGCTTTAATAGCGGCATATAATGGCTAGGTCCCACTTATGTGCATGTAGATGAAAGTGTGCAGGAGGGCTTATAGGAAATCTTTTATGTCTCAAATCAGTTGGTCTTTACGGCTATATATCAGGCAAGTGATATCTATTTCCTGTGGGATCTAACGTTGCGTTGCTGTGTTCACCCATCCTTGGACCAACCAATCTCCTTCCCAGTTACATAAATGCCTGTGGCCTGTTTGCCAGGCCACAAATAGCTAGTCTTTCAGGTTTAGTGGTTTAGTTAGATACTGTCAACTCATTTCCAGCAGATGATCACATTAGCAGAGGCACCATGCAGTTATAAGTTTATCCAAACAATTTATTTTGGTGCACCAAATCTCTTCGAATCCCTCCTCCCAGTGGAACTGAAAGAGGGTTACAACTTTCGCAACAAACTGAATTTTCCTTTCACAGCATCGTAAAAATTACTTTAAAGGGAGTGAAGACTCGCGCACAAAAAACCTCTGATGCCAGTAATCTGACCTAGTTTCAAATGAGGTGTAACAGAAGTGTTAGACACCCCCATTGATCCCAGAAAATACACACACAGCTTGGTAATTAGATATAGTGTACAGTCAACACATGCAGCTACGGTCAATACCCACAACACAGTGTACATAGCATTGATGAACATCTCAAGTCTAGATAAAAAATAACCAAGGTATCACGTTTCATTACTGTCTGCATTTTGTAGCGACAAGAAAAAACTTCACTTGCAAGCAACGGAAAGTTAACTTTTTTCAGAGGGCGGCACGCAGTTTGGGGCTAGTCTTCAATGCCTTTATCTTCCGTTGATTGCAGCAGTCTGCTGCTCTGCTTCAAGGCTCGTCTTTGTGTACAGCTATCAAAGTATAGTAATAAAGCAGCAGGTAAATGTCAGCTGTACTTTTACAAGCCAACTGATTCCAAACTGTAAGGGCGGGGATTAACATACTTTAAAGAAAAATACCCCAAAACATCGGAATTAAAAATGCTTAATCCAAAGGACAGGGACTTTGATGATGTCAAACAAGCCCTACAGAGAATAGATTAAAGATAAGAAAACCAACAGAAAAAGAATAAAAGTAGGCCTCTGAAAGATTCCTCCTTCTGAGGGTATGTTAAGTTTTTTTGCTAGCAATTTGTAATGCCCTTGTGGTTTCCTAATAATCCACTTAGAAATCCAGGTGATTTCTCTAACTCTTAGACTGATCTCTATATATGGAAAATCCATGTGAACTTTTTTTATGACCATAACCTCATGGTACGTTGTAATCCACAGGGGAGGATTGAGGCCGGGACAAAATTAATAGGATGTATGAATAAATATAGATAAAAATCATAGATATCAATATTTAATTGTCTAACTTTGATAAGTATCGTTTTTTCGTGTATTTCTGAACAGTTAAAAACAACTGTCCTATCAAAACTGTCGGTGGTGAATATTTAAAAAGTCTGACGAATTTTCTAAAAACTGCAGTTGCAATTGCTGGCAGATCAAAGGGTATAGTACTTGTTTTGTGACCATTTCAAGGGGGCAGGAATGATCAAAATCAATAAGTAGTCCCATTTTATGCAGATTTAAGAACAGGTGAGTCTAATGAGGACTAAATTATAGGCCTTGTTTTACATACAAGAATGCAAGGAGGATCACTGCAGAGATCTTGCTTTCCATCTGGGAGGTAATAAAGCTGACCGTGGAGGCATCCTCATTTGAGAACGGGTGATATGGATCATTGTCCAAATAAAGAGCATTGTATTGAGCAAGCTTGAAAAAGGTCAATTAGATGAGTGCCTACAAATCAAGTACTTATTTATAGTGCTCCAGTGGGTCCCCACCCCTCCCCCTCCCCCCGGTCTTCAGACTATCGCTGGTCTTTGTTTATGCAGAAGTGACACGGACGAGGAACCGGATATTTCCAGTTGTGTAACCCAAGAACATTCACACCACAATCTTGAATGCCCTTGCGGGGTAAGGCTTCTCCCAGATAAGGAGACTGTGATTGCAGGGTCTGATCCTTAGGTTCAAAGGTCATCACACTGCAAATTTGATTGCCCTCAAATGTGAACAATTACAGGCCTTAGCTGCGGCCAGAGGTATATAGGCTCTCTTTAAATATCTTGCCCTAACATGCACTGCCCTAATTGGGCTTAATTTGTTGCACAGTGAGCATATCTACACCTTTCTATAGGAGCTTGGATCCCTGAAATGTGCCCCCATGCATGCTAAAAAGATTATGATCATGCCATTGGCGAATATAACACATGCATGCATGACTTCATCTTTGCATCCAGAGGGCAGTGATCATACTGACTATTATCAATCAGTTTACATCGAAAGTACTTAATCAGGCTCCTCAGGTAAGAATTATATAACTTGTTATATATGACAGTTTTCTCGATCTGCTATGTTAGTGTCGATAATTATCATTTTAGCCTCCAAAGATAGTAACTTCTAACGTTGTTCATTTCGTAGAAGCAACTCTTGATGCTGGAATAGAGACTAGTTAGGTTGGATTAGACTCAGCCATAGTCCACTGTTTTGTTCTTTATTAAAGGTGATAAGTTTTCCCCCAAAATAATCTAGAAATTCAGATAATAGTCACCGCAATGATCAAATTTCAACATGGCATCTCGCTGCTGCCAATGACTCTAAATGCAGTTTTCTCACTGAGACAATTAATTGTCTATTTTAAATAAATCCTGAAATGTATATGAAAGAGTAGAAGAATCAGAAATTCCAGGAAAATGTATTTGAAACCTTTTAGCAAAATTTAAAGAAAAATATTTTCAGGCTAAAATGAAACTGATAACCTTATAAATCTATACTTAGATCTCTATGTGTTTATACAACTTACAATTTTTTAATATGCGACTGAACTGTTTTAATTATGAAAAGTCTTTATCTAATTGCCCACAAGTTATGTAATGAACAATTACTCAAGTCACTTTATTTACGATGCTCATGTGTCATAATTTTATCATTTGACGGTTCAAATGCTTTATTCATGCATTCTTTGCTAAAATATTAAACTGTTTTTTCCTCCTGTTTAGTACTTCACATATCAGTTGACCATGCACTTAATAGTGTAAAGTTCAACATATATAAGCTAGATTAAAGGATTAAAGAAGAAAACCTGAATAGGAGAATGGTTACATTGGAAAGAGTTGAGACAATTGCTTGGGTCTCTGCCATGCATATATACATGTAATTAAGTAACTATAGCAACCTGTGCCAAGAAAGAAAGAAAAAGAAGCATAAAGTTGGATTTTAGTGCTAACTATAAATAACTTTAATGTTTATGATACTGTCAAAGAATGTTCAAGTTTCACAAAATGTGAAACTTTCCTTTCTCCTTTCTCTCAAACTGAAAGATGATCAATACTATTAAGTTCCAGCTGCCACATTTAATCTTTTTAAGTGAAATGACATAATTCAAACTTTTCAAAGTACTTTTCTGATAGGGTTTAACCAAATTCGAGGTATTATATTCGCCCAAACATCTTCAATGCTATAACTAAATCGCTGATGTTGTTCTCTGATCATGAGTGCACCAATATACATTCAACTTTCTTGCACACTTGGGATGGGGGGGGGGGAAGGGGGATGAACTGTATAATAATTGTAAGTCACGTCTCATTTCCGTACCATGACTTCCAACCTGGTACAAAAGAAGCAAAAGCCCTTTATTGCTCCTTTACAAGTTTGTACATGATCAAAAGATTAAAGTATAATTTAAAGTCCTAGTTGAACATTAAAGACCTTATATTTTTTTCTTTTTCTTCTAAAAATATAGTGGTAACTTAAGGAAAACCAACCATGGTAACACAAAATAGGCTATAAATCAGTTTTAAGGAAGCAACTAAAAGTGCACTTTGTAATGCACATGGAGACTTGTCTTGAGATAGTTTTATCAGAGTATGAGTTATTAGTTGTTCAAACCATTTGGTGTGGCATTTTACTTGACGCTGAAGTAATTACGGAATATCTCATATTGTAAATCCTTCAGGTAGAAATAGAAAAAAATAAAAAATAAAACGAGTACTTTAACAGAACAACGTGGTTCCTTAAATTGTAACTTATTAGCCAATGCTGTGCATGTTTCAAGATCAAGGTTACAGGACGAGGAGGAGGAGGCGGAAAGGAGGAACGCATGGAGCAACGAGGGAATGGGAATTAGTGTTATATAGGAAGGAAGGAAGAGGATAGGGGCCATAAGGGAAATGGGGGGGGGATTGGAAGGAAAAGGAATTTAGGAACGGGAGAGGGATATGTAGAGGAGAGAAGGGAGAGAGGGTGAGAGGGCAGGGAGAGGATGGAGGGAAGAGAGGGGCAAGAGGGGAGAGAGGGGAGAGAGTGGAGAGAATGGAGATGGGGGAGAGAGGGGAGAGAGGGGAGAGAGGGGAGGAGTTAGTGGACAATAAACTCAGACAACTTCTGTGATAGAGATATCCTGCTTTACATACAGGGGTAGAAGACATAGTATATAGCTGTACATGAGTTGTTGCAATTGGCATCCTGAACCAAACTTGATATAGCTAAGAGGATATTTCCAATATTTCTTTAAATTTGTGGATGGTTCAATTACATAACTCAACATTCAATATGAAGTCAGCTGAGTATAAGATATATACGTATATTAATCTAATATTGATGATATGTTAAAGTATAATACATCCATCCTTAAGAGTCTACATGTAGGTTCAACCTACAAACAAAGGTCAAATTAGGAAGTTGTTTTAATTTCTCCATATATTACTCTCATAATTAGATAAGATTATAGGGGTTTTGATGAAATCAAGACATTTACCTCATGAATTATTACAGTGGTCAATGAACATTAGAAAATATTTGACTATATTTGAGACCTGAAATTCTGAGGTAACTCTAAAAAAAAGATTCATTTTGCAAACAAGATATATATATATGATCATGAACATAGAATATATACTTTGGACCACAAAATTTCAATTTTGATATTCCCGGAAGAAATAATTACTATATTGATATTTTTCATTGGATTAAGAAACCTCTTCCTTTCCCTTTTGACCAAAAATTTCCACGGAGAAAAAAAGTGCCGGAGGACATTAAAATATCTGCTAAGATTACAGTATTATCACCACAACAAATAACCCCTGTCCTTTTCACTTTTCTTTTCAACAAAAATTTATTTTGGAAGAGAGAGTTATCAATTTGAGAAAGAGATAGAAAGGAATCTAGAAGAAGTAGAAGAAATATGATGAGGCTGAGGAGTGCAGGTGATTGGATTAATTGGGCAAAAAATTCATTCCAAGCTCTAAACCAGAAAGCTTAAACTTGTGAGTCGTGTAAATTCCAATTCCGACTGATACTGAGCTAGTCATTGAACTTCTTGTTTCTTCAAAGTCAGGTTACTTGATCACATGATCACATGCATGGATGTGCATAAGGTTATAACGGTCCCTAAAGTGACATCTTGAACGAGTTTGAGATGGATTGACCGAGGTATTTGGATCGCTATCTAGCGTATAATCCGCCTGAAAGGCACTTAATTATATTATCACCTTAAGAAGTCACATATATATTATGTATGTCGGGGAGTGATGTCTGAATGGCATTTGACGTAAAACATTTCACATCAGGTCCAGGCTATCTACTTTACACTTTTACCATCGGTCTGCACCTTTGACTGTTTCAAAGAGCTGCATTTCAGCTGGGTGGGAAAAATGTAGATTTCTCCTAGATAGAAACATCCGGTGCTCAAATCCAGCACTAACCAAAATGCTAGGTTTCATAGTACTCAATTAATGGCACACTTAACCACAGCACTAGTAAAATGTGACCCGAGGCCAAAAGAAGAACTTGAGGAGAAAACCCAAAACAGAGGCCTCTTGTGTTTAATATAAAGTTAGTATTCCCTTAAAATCCTGTAAAGATATACCTTAAAAAGCAGAATATATGCAAATTGAAGTATCCTTTGGATATTTTAGCTTTCGGTGAGTAAAATTTATAATAAAGTCTATTCTTAGTCAATCAATATTTCTATTAATGTATTCTTGGATGAATACCAACCTCACATATAGTCTAGGAAAGTCTGATTATATCACTTGGTAATAAAAATTCTGCAAATAGCTTTAAGCCATAGGTATTCCATTGTACCAAAACAAAACTAAATAGTTCAAGTTCTATTTTCACAAATTTATGGCACTGGCATATTATGGCAATGCTAGAAAATAGTCCATTTTCATATATATCCTATTATCCACATTAAATTGAATAAGACCACTTTGAATTACACATTTATAGCTATGACTGAGTTTCATATCACGTTAAGGATAAACTTCAACATAAAATTACATAAACTCAGTATAACAATTTACATGTTTTTTAAGCCAAGGAATATTTTCCCCCAAAAATACGACACTGCATACTAATACAGTACTGTAAATTCTTAGAAACTTAAACTCTGCCAGTCAGCGGGCCCTCTCGGACTGCAGTGTGACTCGAAGGAAGACAGTTTGAAAATTGGCAATCATACCGACTCAGATGAGGAGAGAGAAAAGGACAAGGTCATACTCTCGCTGGGATTGACCACAGTTTGATTTTGAAACTGACTCTCGTGTGGATCATACGACGACGACGATGACATGCTCAGGCTGTCATTTCTGGTTTCGAGTATTCTTTGAAATGTGAGATCGCTCAAAGTATCAAGTAGTTAGTTTTTTTCCCTCAAAAGTCAAAAATTGCTTGCTTCAGTAATAAATGAAGAGAAAATGGAAATGCGTACAGTTAGATGGTTAATATGTTGTCCGCATAAGTTCTATACTCCAAGGACTCAGAGGGATGAATGTATAGCAGTCTGTTGGTTCTACTGAAACTATAGTATCATAATTAAGGACACAAAATACGACCATAATTTATCAAAATATATGCCTCTAAGATCTCCACCATCTGAGTGAACCTTTCATAATGATTCTCCTAGTCACTACAGTCGTGGCTGTACCAGATCGTAGAGTTTATCAGATTTGTAGTATTACCTGAAATAATCACATATATGGGAAAGGATAAAGTACAAATTAGAAATCATGAACTATTTACGATATTATTTGGAATTTGACTGTAGCCAATTTAAATTACTATGACTGATTTCCTTACGCAATTTTAATATAGAAGAGCAAGTGTGGATCCGGTGGGGAGGGGGGGGGGTGGATGGCTGTTGGTGTACACTCCCTCATTTTCAACGTCACATGAAAACTGAAAAATAGGATATTACTGTATTGTATTGCAGGCAGTTCTAATTTAAACCTATTAAATTATGTCTCAGAAGGCACTATTTCTTGTTTAAAATAATATACTGTTTTCGTTACAGGAAAGTTAATATACTTTTTCTGGGGTTGAAGAATCTAATGCCATTATTTGAGCTGTCCAGGCTACAAAACCTAGGGATGCACTACTTCCTAGTAACCTTCTTTATAAAGTAAAGTGGCTGGATTCTAAATCTCAACCAAAAATGAATAAGTCAGAGAAGATCAACTCACTTCATTAAGAGTATTATTTATTGGTCTACTCCGAGTAAAATGTATGCCTACATAAAAATTTGACATTATATTTCAAGCATATGATCAACTCTTTTTCAGGACCTAGTGCAGATTGTTTTTACAACACATTTTTTCACTATGCTGACTTTTTTCCCCGGTATTTTTACAAAGTTGTGATGAACTTCTAAGTTTAACCGTGCGCTAATTGCTTCAACCCATTATATCCTACTTCACTGGAATACCTTCGCTTAAATCATCTCGTGGGAGCTGACGGTCGCTCAACCGGCCTTTTGATTTCACAAGCTGTTACTTCCGGGAAGACTCAATTGACTTAATTAAAAGAACAAACACATATGGACAACCACCACTGATAACACTAACGACAAGCGCATGGGCAAATGGCACAATGACTATCGAATAATATATGCGATAATTAAGTACATAAAATTATCAGCAAATCTAGCTGACTCAGATCAGGTAGCTATATAGCTGATCATGTGAATTAGTTGCTTTATTGTGGAGGCAGGTCAAATCATAACTTGGGGTTAAAACATTTGTCAATCGATCGTTTGGGTGTGTGTTATAATGGACGCTAATTAAATTGTGGAACGATTAGTCTGTCCAGCTTAATTTGAGCTAAGCTTGATGGTGTTTAGCTGCAGGAGATGTTGGATTAATCAATAGTGGCTTCAAAGAAACGGAGACAAATCTCAATGTAATTATTCATTAAATCAAAGTTATTATTAGAAAAAATCAATAAAATCATAGGTGTTCCACAATTAAAATGTGGAGTATGTAGTATCATCAGTGGGACATCCTAGCTATAGCTGGGACTGATAAATTATGGAGACTTTTCCACTAGGTAATGACAGACTAGGCCAATGTAGTCTGAGGAAAAAGAGTGTGTGGCTTGGGAGGATAAGTTAAATGTTCCTAATATTAAACTTTCTGTAAAAATTAGTGACAATTTACCAGTTATATTCTGTCACACATTTCCTCCTGTGAACTAGATATGTGTAAAGGGAGGGGGAGGGGGGGGGAGGTAGTTGGTTGATAATTCTTCATCTTCCAAAATTTACCCCTCCCCTTGACAGCAGTTTCCTATACCAAGGTCACCTTGATAGAAAGCACATTGTGTTTTAGAACCTGGCAAAAGTTTGAGAATTTACTGTTTTGGCATCGCCATGACGATAATATTGTTTAAAACAGTTTGAATTCACAGGCGGCAAGTTACATCTGTCAAACAGAGATCTACAAATTGCACAGTTTGTAATTTACAATCAAAATGAATTTTGGCTGCTATTTTGCAGTCTGCAAAGATAATACACTTTGATGTTTTTTTCCCTGCATGATTAGGCAGATACTTTTAGCTACGTGCATGATTTTTCAAGTGGCAGCTAAGAAATTAAGGAGAACGGCCTTTTTGAATACTATAGTATGAAATGACAGTGTACGGTATTACCAGTAATTTCCAGCCATAACCAAAACCCGATTGGGTCCTTTTAACCATTAATAGCACAAACTGGAATGCCACAAAGTTTGCACACTATCCATAAAAATTCTGTTCATTTTATTATACAGCAGCAAACAACATAGAATAAAACAGCAGAGGAAGGAAAAAGGATGAAACCACCACAAAAAAAAAATCTCACCCATATATATCTGAAAATCTCAATATGTTAAAGAGAAATTCATCACTTGGGAATTGAAGGAGTTTGGGGACTTGTTATTGAATACTTCTTGACAGCCTCAGTAAACCGAGGAAAACAGAAATTTGAGGCACGGATTGAGAAAAGGTATTAATAACTGAGCACATTGCAAATATTGATGATAGAAAAAAGGAAAGACCTAAAGTATAGACATATTCGCTTTATTGATAAAAAAAGGAGAAAGAGAGAGAAAAAACACCCCACGCACAAAAAACTAATAAAAAACAAACAAACAAAACAGGAAAACAACAAATTGGCCATTTCACATGGATATATGTAAAAATCAACAATATGTAAAAATCAACATTTTTAGATAATTTTCAACATTTTTTTTTTCCATTTAATTTTGATCAAACAAGACAGAAAGTCACAACAAAGGGTTACTGAGATGGCGATGATGAAATTTCACAGATATTGCATATCAAACTTTTACTCTCTAAGCCTGAGACAGATCTGCTCGGCAGTCGGACAATAGGTCAATGCCGCATAAATTTATACGCTCTTGCAGATGGGTGGGAGTTGTTTATTTTGGGATGTTTTTCAAAGGTTTAATTTGGGAAACTTTCCTCTTAAGAACTGAAGTACCTCTTGGAAATCTGTTCCTTTGCTTTCCATCGAGATGGGAGATGCAGATGACAGGTTCATCTAAGATAAAGTCAAGTGTAGCGAAATTGGTAAAGGAATTAAACTAACAAACGTTGGCATGTTCACTCATTAAAAGGGAATTTTCTCTCTGTATAGATAGCTCTGTTTTATTTACAGATAATTAAAGAACCCACCAAAAATAGGACAAACATTCCAGACACCTCCTGATAACTACTGACAGCTCATTCTTCGTTGGGTTGAAATATTAACCGATTCATCATTTAAGCTGAGCCACATGTGTTTCTGTTTATAATGTAATAGATCTATTTTTAACATATATTTATATATATATATATATATTTTTAATATATTTAATATATATATATATTTTATATTTTTATATATATATATTTTTAATATATATTTATATATATATATTAATATATATTTACTATTTTTAATATATATTTGATAAGTTGACAATTAGTTGGAGTAGCTATTAATCAGGCAGTTATATTTAAAAAAGTAAGCGTGTTATTAACAGCTTCTACAAAGTTTCAAGATATTAAACATCGAATTCCATACATAGAATATCGTATCCCAGCAATTTTGTAATGGGTATGCCAAGCTTTCAAGATTAATTTATGCCTAATGACGGGTGAAGAATTATGAAAAGTTGGGTAGATCAATGAGGGGGGGGGGGGGAGGGTGGGCACCTATCTTATGAAAACCATTTGGCACCAAAATTAGCTGAAAACATAATTTTGCAGACGCATGCCCTTTCCTTAGTTTAACTGATATCATTTCATGTACTACTCTTGTGGTAGTAATTTCACCAACTACTGATACTTGCCTACATGGCCCCTCTCCCTCCCTCCCTCCCTCCCTCTCCTCTCTCCCCTCTCCCTCCATCAGTATCCCTCCCTCTCCACCTCCATCCCTCCAGGATTGCATGGCCACTCATGTCTCAGACTAAGTTTTTTTTTACATGACTTATTGTTTTCTTTCCTGGTCAAATTTGACAGACTGTATCAAATTCACTAAATACAGCTTTCCAAAGGTGATACCTAGATGCAGTACACCCAAAACAAAATTTCTATATAGTCTATGCTATATCAAATTAAAATGAAAGTTATGTACCAAATTTAACCTTTACAGGAAAAAAGTTCACTTTATCTTGATTGAATACTTCCAAGCAATCGCTCCAATGAATGGCACCTTCCAAGATATCGAAATTTTATTAATAGCCATAATCCTTGAAAGTTTGGGGAAAAAATATTGAGAATGAAAAACAACAACACAAAAACAACATTAAGATAATCCTTTCACAATTAAATGATGCATCTATATATTAAGAACCAATCAGCTTCTCTGATTCAACGGCCAATCATAATAATAATACCGTTATGGGTGCATGTATTAGTGAAAATCATTCTAAATTATTAAACGCTCTCTTAGCCAGAATACATGTTTACCTTTCATTAGCAAACTTTCTGTAACTGCGATTATTGGTCGTGAGTTGATTGGACACATGTTCACAAAATGAATCGACATGATTCCCTTTAGGTAAGTGACCTTAAACATGCCAATAGATTACACAAAAAGTTTGTAAAGTTTTACTATATTACCCCTTTTTTTTTATGAGTTACGGTATGCAAACGCAGACTGCAGGTCTAAAGGAGACCAGCTTCTGCAAGTTTCTTGTAAATTTATTTTGTTGAACTTATAATTGAATTTGCATTTGATGTAGTTTATTGCTTGGACTTTAGTTGAATTCAATTTGGATGTAAATTCAGAGATCACTAACCGCCATGGTTATACAGTACTGAGTACATTGAAACATAATAAAACAGAAGGATTGCTAAAGCAACATTGTGACAGTAGAAAACATAAGGGGGATGGATTGAAAATTTGACTAAGAAATAGGATGAAATGAAATGAAACACTTCAATGTATCCTGATCCAGTGACAGTTTTGAATCCAAAATATATCAAAAGAGCATGAAAAATGGGAAAACAAAAAATACCTTTCCCTGAGCTCCCAAACCAAGAATTAGTAAAAAGGAGGTGTTTTATTCAGCAATCAGTGTTTTCGTGGTATAACCTCAGGCTGAACATTTTCACTTAGGAAAGCAAATTGATATTGATGACGGACGACACGGTCCAGGCATGTATGCATGCATGGATGCTGGCTATTATAATATAGAATAAAACCTGGGAAAACTCACATGACTTCAGGTTGCCCAAATAACTAGTTCAACTAAACTGGAACATACACAATGTTACTATGGTAACACATTCTTGCGTCATTCTGATGTAGTCCGTCCAGACTGGAATACTATGCAAGTGACCCATAAATGACTCCACAGAGTTGAACTGTAGGCCTTACTTAGTTAGTATATGGCAGATCTTATTTTCATCTTAGACTGAATGATGATAGCATTTGTCTTCTCTCTCAGAGGCAGCAGGAAGAGGCAGAAGAGAAGGGAGATAGTCCAAAGTAGCAGAGGATATCACAAGGGGTAAGAGATAGCACAATGGATAAGGAGAATAGGGTATTATATTAGAGGAAGTGGAAGGGATCGAGGAGGCGAGTGAGTTTCCATGGAAACAGATACACGATCATTTATTTGCCCTTAGATAAATTCCAACGGACTACTTAATGTACTTTCTTTCTTTTTTTGAGATCTTTGTCTATAAATTGAAACTAAATGCAAAGTAGATTGATAACGACCAACCAGATTATTCAAGTTCCCGAACATGAAGAGGTTGAATTAAAAGGTGTCTCGAGGAGAGAAAGTGTTATAAAGATTGCCCTCAAAGACAAGTCTACGTGACGTTATCAATGACGTTAACGATACTTCGACTACGCATTCATATGAGCTGGCCTCAAAACTACTGGCTCTTTAATGGCTATTATAAGCGCTAGTGGATTTGCCAGTTGACATATATTACACATGGTGTTAAAGCCGGCTCACAATGGTAGGCTGTCAAAGAAATGGCATGATTTCTAGCATATCAGCTCAATGTTACTGTTTATTATCAGCAAATACCATTGGGCTACTCTCAAAAGCCTGTACAATAAACTGATGTATGTTGTAATGCAGGTAAATGACAGTGAGTATAGTTTTTAAGTACAAGCAGTGGCAGTTTTTGTAGCATCATAGCTGTAGGCTTGAATTGTGATATTCTAGACATGTGTTTGATGTGCTATATGTACCACAACCTGTATTTCAAAGTGGATCACATGTATTCTTGAACTCTTTAACATGTATTTGCAAGTGAAAGAGCTAAATCGCAAATTCAATACAATAGGCACAAAATCATCGAAAAATTAATCAGGGATATCATGATTTGCATAAACCACGTACCTATTGAACTTCTATAGTGACCTCGAGATGATAACTCTAGCAAAGTCATACTAATTGTCAACTGCAATCATACTCATACAGGCAGACGTACTAATTTGGAGCATTTCAACATTTCATTTGAAAAATAATATTTGATTTTTTTTTACATTTATGACAATTCCTACATTTCTGTTTGTAACATGTGCCTATAAATGAGAAACATCTCCACTACATCCTCTTATTTACACAGTGTCCTCCTAGAGATAACCAATCACGTCCATTGCTCGTTCCATGTGAGCACAGAGACAGAAATTGATTCTTCGTGCACGTGGACTTGGGGGTTTTACGTGCGTACGTGACAACGTGAACTACGATGACGTCAAACTATAGTAATCTCCTTGCAGTATTAATATCTAAAATGAAACCCACCTTGGCTATTTAGTCTTCGAGCGAGTGGGACTTCCGCTATTGTACGTAGTACGTTCGTACATGTCAACTCAAAATGATGACGACACCGAGCTCATCTTCTTCAAGTATTTCTAAAATGTCTATAAGCAAAAGAAATCCAACTTGGTGTGTCTAGAGGAGATAGAATCTGTGTTACATGCATTTCTCCAGTCACTTTCTCTCGCAAAATATGACAAACTGCAGATTTTAAGATCCCTTTGCTTTTGCTGTTTATCTTTAAGAAATTTTCACAGATCCTTTATTACAATTATAGAAATATAACAGATGAGACAAATAGCATCTCTATCAGGTCTCTCTGTTTAACCTGTGGCAGTTCATGTAAAAATGAAGCGTTAGAAAAGTGTTGGCTTATCCTATATATTCCTTAGTATTTAACAAAGTTTCAGGCCATATGAGAATGGGGGTGTGGGGGGGGCAGGTGAGGCTATAGCCATGGTGTTTGGAGTCAATAAGGGTGGTCTGAGGCAAATATGGGGTAAAGAATGTATAAATATACCATGGATTTATGAAGACTTCAAAAAGTGGGGCCTGTTGACATAATTATTCCGAAGGGACTGACCTGGCCCTCAAGCCCCCAGAAGTGTTAACGGGGTTAACCAAGCTCAGTTTATAATCTAGGCAAAATATCAAAATTACTACTACTACTACCACTAGTACAGGCAATGAATCATTAGCATAAATGCCGTCCAAAAGTGTGTTGCACAAATTACGAAACAGGCCAGGGAGGATATTTCTTACAATAAATCTGAAAACTAAAATTTATCGACATTGCATAAACCAGCTAGGCCTGCACCTGCCAGCCAGCAAAACAAGAAATGAAGATCATGGATTTGAAAATAAACTAGAATGGGCATCTGGGAATAAAGTACGATCTTCAAGTGTTTTATGACTCATTTTGTGAGGAAAACGAGGACTTTTACTGATTAATGACACGGTTATTAAACATTGGAGCCACAGTCGTAATAAATGGCTAAATGAAGATGCTCTTGGAGTTTATGTAAAGTAGGGTACCTTTAATATGTCTGGGAATTTACAGAGTGAAAACAAAATTGTTCCAGACAGATCAGAGACAAGAGTTGGAAGGACTTGCTGTCACACTGTACTATCAGATAATTTACATTTGAATTAACAAAGCGGCTGAGTGGCCGGACTTGGCCCAAAATAATTAGCGTTATCATAAATAACGAGAAGTATTTTTTATTGTTCGTCAGAATGATTTCAAACTGTTTCAGAATTGCTAAAAAGTTGGCTATGTTTCTACTAGGTATCATAGTTTATACGGCTGGGAATATTACACAGTATATGTAAAATAAAAAATAAAAAATTAAAGAATGTTGATCCTGTGTGGGAAGTGACAAAGAAGAGGAATTCCAACTTTGCGATTAAAAGATTCACCAATGATATATGTATTCAGAGTTTGGATGGATACATGGCTAATATCCATTCTCCACAGTCGTCATATGTGAATTGTGAGTTTTTATAGTGCACTTTTATTCTTCACATAAACAGTTACACCGAGAACAGGGTATACTGTATATACTGTAGTTGGAATTGGTCTAAGGATCTCATCATGAGTATTATATAATTTATGCATTTAGTTTAGAGACTATGTATAGGCTATGCATTTATTATATTCCATGCATTTGGTGTATTGGCTATGCATTAAGTGTATCATCTATGCATGCAGTATATAGATCCTATGCAATTAGGATAAATTACCTGAAAATGTACTAGTAATTTGCAGGGTCAGACACATCACTGAGACTCTTAGTCTAAGTACTTGAAGAATGCTAATTAGTTTGTTTTTTAGAAAGAATGCAGCAATGACTAATATCTGTGGATAGTACTGTGGATATTGTAGTGAACCAATTTTGCCATTATAATTATTTGTTTGATATATTAATTGTTTCAAGTAATTAAGATCTGAATTTACATTTGTTGTTTATTATAGGCTATGATATGATTTATATAACAAAGGCCGGTGAATTCATTTTCCATGACCAGCTATTCCTTAAGTATGGAGGTGTACATGGGGGGTGGGGGTGGGGGCAGGGGATAGGGGGAGGGGGATTATAAACTTTTCGGAAGCAGTATAATTGGGCCTTGAACTTCATAAATGCTGAGACATATAGTGGCGTATACAATGCCTAGCAAACAGTATATAGTTCAACATTGGAGCTAATTAAAGGGAAGAATTGTCAAAATGGCTTAATCGGTCAGATGAGCCACTTTTTAAGTACCAAATAATACTGAGTATAGATCTTTTATTTGCTCCCATATTTTTCTAGCGTGAATTTTGTTGTTGTAACATCAGTTGGTCAATGTATCCCTCCCTATCACCACTTCCAACCCCCACCATTAAGTGAAGTTGGAAAAGCCGCCTGTATTCTGCTAATTTTGGAAGCAATTAGAGACAGCTGTGCATCAATTGTTACTGTTTGCACATAACATATAACATATATGCATGTGCCTCTGTACATTGTCTCTGTCAATATTTATAAACAAATTTAAGTCAATCAATGCAATCCAGATTATTTTTAGAGCTAATCAATATATCGATCATGACCGGATCGTCTAATTTACTTCAGAAGTTTTTCTCAAATTTCAAATTCCTTCTGCAGTGAATTAGCTTACTAATTGCGTCACCTGGTTCCTTTTTGTATATTTGCAAAGTTGAAATAAACGAAATGAAACAAAACGGATCGTTTTCCTGTCATCCAATAAATGAATCTAAAACATAGTTTTATATGATAATAACTCTGACCAGAACATGACAAGAACACTACTGGAGGAATGCAAACACTTTGGCTGTAAACAAACAAGGACATTATTCTTTTTTTATTTTTGTCATCTTTAATGAGGGTAGTCCTGCTCAGTGCAGAATTAAGCACTGCTTTCCAGAGGGGCCCTCAAAAAGAGGAGCCCTTATACAAATAATGTTGATCATTGTACAATTATATTTCATAAAATTGCAGTACATTTTGAAATTTAATGGTTTATATATGTATTCAGAAATATAATGCTCAGAGGACTGAACCGAATGAAAAGTAACAAATCCCATTTGTAAATGAGTCTGTCATGTACTGCAATGTGGTTTATGTATGTATAACGTTAGCAAGTATATATATATGCAACCATGCATGAAGCTAAGGGAATATTTGAGACTTCTTTCAGTATAAGCAAGTCGTGAATAATTTAAACATCTGTGAGCGTGTGACTCCAAGCAATGAAACATAACCTACATGTTTATATAGTTCTGTACAAACAGTGAAGAATTTAAAGGGTTCAAATTTGTTTTAAGATGTGTCGAAGGCTCTGAGATGTATCTCAAGATTAAAAATAGTTGTAATTAAATAATAAATAATTATAAACAAATACTGGGGTTTGTATAACAACTTGACCATTTTGCTTTGTATGTTACAATGTGATATTGGATAATTTATTCCCTATTGCATAATTTTAATCTATTAGTCTAGTTTTAATGAATAATAACATTTGAATAATAACATTTGAATAGTAACTTTTGACCAAATGCTAATATGCATAGTAATTAGACTAGGCCTTGTCATAAACGGTAATATCACAGGACCTATAGACAAACTATTAAAATTAATGTTCATTGTTTTGAAAAGTAACAGACTGAGTAATAATTAAGTAGCCAACAATTTAATATATATGGTGTTAATAAATCAAACACAATTGACGACTTTAAGTTAATGATACAACTGTGCCCGTAGATTATCGTCAAGTCCCATTCTCAATGTCCATTTAGTTTAACTAAACTATTAAAACTATACTAAACTAAACTGTGCCCCTAGATTATAGTCAATGCCATTCTCAATGTCCATTTAGTTTAACTAAACTATACTAAACTAAACTGTGCCCCTAGATTATAGTCAATGCCCATTCTCAATGTCCATTTAGTTTAACTAAACTAAACTATACTAAACTAAACTAAACTGTGCCCCTAGATTATAGTCAATGCCCATTGTTAATGTCCATTTAGTTTAACTAAACTAAACTATACTAAACTAAACTGTGCCCGAAATTATCGTCAAGTCCCATTCTCAATGTCCATTTAGTTAAACTAAACTAAACTATACTAAACTAAACTGTGCCCCTAGATTATAGTCAATGCCATTCTCAATGTCCATTTAGTTTAATTAAACTAAACTATACTACTAAACTGTGCCCCTAGATTATAGTCAATGCCCATTCTCAATGTCCATTTAGTTTAACTAAACTAAACTAAACTGTGCCCCTAGATTATAGTCAATGCCCATTCTTAATGTCCATTTAGTTTAACTAAACTAAACTATACTAAACTAAACTGTGCCCGTAGATTATAGTCAATGCCCATTCTTAATGTCCATTTAGTTTAACTAAACTAAACTATACTAAACTAAACTGTGCCCGTAGATTATCGTCAAGTCCCAATCTCAATGTCCATTTAGTTAAACTAAACTAAACTATACTAAACTAAACTGTGCCCCTAGATTATAGTCAATGCCCATTCTCAATGTC
The DNA here is from genome assembly GCF_037975245.1 of Apostichopus japonicus. NCBI lineage: Eukaryota > Metazoa > Echinodermata > Holothuroidea > Aspidochirotida > Stichopodidae > Apostichopus > Apostichopus japonicus. The sequence goes on along the minus strand of NC_092568.1, from coordinate 4,172,286 downwards.
CATTTAGTTAAACTAAACTAAACTAAATTATACTAAACTAAACTCTGCCCCTAGATTATAGTCAATGCCATTATCAATGTCCATTTAGTTAAACTAAACTAAACTATACTAAACTAAACTGTGCCCCTAGATTATAGTCAATGCCCATTCTCATAGAAAAACAAAAGCTACAAAGAAAAAGGGAAGAAAAAGAAGAAAGATTAAGGTTCAATTGTAACAAACTTTGTCTTGAGCTAATTTAGAGTATTAGCAGAAATATAATTTTTGCAGTTGTTTGACAAATTTAAATACTTTCCGTATGCTTTGGATTTCTATTACAAACCTGCTATTAAATTTCACAACAAAAAGAAACGGCCAAAAAAAAGAAGTAAAATTGAGAAAGGAAAGGAAAAGAAAAGAAAAGAAAACAAACTGATTAGGTTAATAGTTTTCATCTAAGCTATACGACGCCTAGCGTCTGGTTTGGATATAACATGAGTGTCCATAAACGAAAAACAATCACTACAGGGCGATTAAACAGCAGTTATGCTACGAATTGCACTTTGCAAGAGATACAAACCCATCCTAATTATGATTACCTCTAATTGAAAACAGATCATTTCATGGAGAGATGAGGGAGAGACAGAGAGATACTTTGGTAATACATATTGGCTCAGATGAATAATATTCTGTGTAGAGGAAGAGACAATATTTATGACCAAAAAGCACTAGCAACAGCTGAATATCAGAGCAAACTCCTGTAGCAGAAAGGAAGGAATTATTTATTTGAGCTTTGTGCATTGGTTTTTACAGAACTGTGATCTGATGATGGATATTCAACTACCCCCGGCTTTAAGGAGCAATTAATCCATATTTTTTGGGCGCAGATTGATCGATAAATGCCAGAAATATGATTATTGATCCGTTTATGTTGTTCTGTAAAAGAAAGTTGTAATGTCACTAATAGCTCAATGATAGTAACATCTGGCGGCAAACATATATGCAACATAGGACCACATTCCGTTGGCTGACGATATATTGTGAAACTTGTGTAGAACTGAAAAATATATTTCATACTATTAGCTAAAAAACCTCAATATTCTGAACTCAATATTCTCAATATTCTGAACTCAAGATAAAGATTGATATCTCAAGATTGTTTCATTGACATCTCAAGATAGGATTGATTGAATGGAACTTATTTTGACTGGCTACACCCTCGATTCTTCTCTGATTTAAAGGATCTCACAAACACAGTAGGATGTTCTGTGACGTCATAAAACAACAAATTCTCATCGAAAAGATGTTACTTTTCTTTCATAAACTTCTTCTATCCTTAAAATTTTGATACATATCTCTAAGCTGCCAAGCTTCTCTGGATTTTTTTGTAGAAAAAAATTGATCTTCCTCAGTCCCTTCATGAGTGAGTTCAATATTATGAAGAAGAAAAAAAAAAAATTCAGCTGAATTTGCTGTGATGACATTCAATCAATGTTACTAGAAACATTTCCAAATACCATCAAATTTTGAAAAAAAGTTCATATTTCGCCAAGCTAAGTGCTATGAAAGATTGATTCTGTTTTAAAGAATTCAAGCGAAGAAAGTGAGGAGGGACTCAACATTTACCATTGAAATCTTGTCTCTCCATTTATTAATTTTCCGAATCGGCTCATTCTGAACATGGTACAGAATTGTACGTTTAATAAAAAGGACCATTCTGAGAAAATGTAAGCCTTTTACATATCCCTTGATACAAAAGTAGAGCTAAATAATGCAAAACTTCACAGCGACCATTCATCTAATCGATCAGGAGGCTCGTTTTTCAGAAGCCTGGTAAAATAAGGTAAAATAATACAGGTTGTGGTGTTTAGCAGGTACTGTTACAGTCAAAGAACTAGTTGTCATCAGGGACAGTTACGACTTGAGCATTAGCTGGCAATAGTTCAATCTGTAAACTCTCAAATTGTTCAAAGCAAAAGTTTTCCAAATATTCTTAATGCCTCATGTTTTCCAAAAAAAAAAAAAAATTGTTTGAGAGTATTTAAAGATATTTTTTTCATAATGGCACTTGAATGTTCAGTAGCAGTGGACTAAGAAGAGCTGATCTTAAACTGAAGGGGAATTATTTAATCGTTCGAGACGGCAGACGTTCAGATCCTTAAGTTTATGAATTTCTCAACGATTAAGACATTTATGTATAATATTAAATTGGCCTCAGAATCTAGAATGCCAAAGTTGTCAAACAAGTTTTTAAGAAAAAAAAGAAGGAAAAAAAAAGAAGCTTTTCAAGAAAAGAAAGAGCAGTGCACTCAGGTTTAATTCCTCTGGCAAAGAATTATTATTCATCGACACAGATATCAGAGAGGGGATAGAATAGTACAGATATGAATCAATCAGTTACAAGAAAAAACCCCCAGAGGGAGAGGAGCCTGATATGGGATAGGTTTGATGTATGAGGGATGTATTTATGTAGGTTTTTAAAGGCTCAACTGTAGGCCTTTAAAACTGCTTCCAAAGTTTAGCCTAAATCTGTTTATCGACCTCAATAGAAACTTTTGTGATTAATTTACAAAGCTCTTGCTCATTTTGAAAAGCAACACAGCAATTGTAATAATAGTCATAATGAATCATATATATGTAGTCAAATAATAAAGTTGTGTAAAAGTAAGTTGGCCTGACGTTTCGATCCTAGCAGGATCTTCTTCAGAGGCTAAATGACAAGTAACAGTAACAGAAGGGACAAAAACACGCACAGAATACACTGAGACAGGTTAATGAGCATGGTGAACACAAAGAGATAGATGTAAGAGAACTAGTAGACAAGGGATGGAGAGAAGAAAGAAAGAAACCAACAGGGGAAGAGGAGAGGTAGGAGATACACAGTAGAGGGCCAAAGAGAGGATTAAGGGAAGGGGGTAGGGAATAAACTGGAGAAGGACAAAGACAGAAAAGTGTGGAGAAAAAAAGGTGGAAGAGAGCTAGGAGAAGAGGAGTGACAGGGGTGGGGGGAACAAGGGGAGATGGATGGGGGGAATAATAAAATTGACAACAATTATGAGGTGCTGAGTCCTGATGGTTCAAACCCTCTTAACTATTATAACCCAATAGATGCTAGTCACTTCTGATGTGAATTAATACATGTTTATATATCTCTGAACCAAAACTAGTAAATCAATAATCAATTAAATTAATGAATGAAAGAATGAATGAATGGATGAATAAATGCACGACTGAATGAATGAATGCACAAATGAATGAACAAATGCATGAATTAATGCATGCATGAATGAATGAATGAATGAATGAATGAATGTATGAAAGAATGAATAAAAATGATTGCCCAGGAAGGGTTGCACTATTTAATATAGAAGAATTAATGCACGAATTTCATTACAGATGGTTAAAATCCAGTATTCAAGATTACATCCCATATAAGGCATTTTTTGTATTGTTCTTAATATTAAGTACAAACAACTTGTTGTAATAATTTCTCCTTGTTTGTTGTTCCAATAATTTGCTCTAAATTTTCCTAGTCCTTCATGTTAATGGCCATGTAACTTGCTCACTAACTATGATTCTTCTTGATGTCAATTTAATTTGTCACTAATATCATACAATCAACTACAGAACGGTGACAGTGAAAATATTTGCCATTCTAGCCCAAGATGACAAATGGCTTGCAGCTTCTTATTGGCCCCCCCCCCTCCCCCTCCCCAAGCAAAGGAATGGTTCTGCATGTATATGGTTTGTTGGAGTTAAAGGCTGGATGGAGTGCTCAGTTGGTAGAGTGCAAGGGGTTGTATTTCTGGTGACACTGGGTTGAATAATCCCGTGCTAGCCAAAATATCTTTGCTCTTTCAAAATTGCCATATTAATACCGTCTGAGATTATTGGATTAGTCAGTGCTATATTATGCTTGATATGGTAGAATAATATATACCATTAGGGATTCTACAAATTAGAAATGCCCGACTTGATGAAAATGATCTCCATATTAAAAATAAAAACTATACCAATTACTAACAGCGAGAATAATTGCCCTGCACCATTTATAGTTAGCCTTGCGGGGTTTCTCCCACAGTTGTGGTAGCTTAAACGTGCTAATTATTATTATTGTTCTTCTTCTTATTATTTTTATGATTATTTATTATTATTATTAATTTTTATTATTATTATTAATTTTATCATTATAATTATTATAATTATAGGTTTGACAGTCAATAAAATGCGAACTGCATCGTTTAAGGTAAATTACACAAATTTATAGCATATTGTGTAACTCTATTTAATAATGTGTTTGCATGTATATGTTTTGCCATATATGCAGAACTCCAGTGTATGTGTGATTCATATAATTAACATTCTTAAAACAATGGATGAAAGCTTTTTCCTTTCTCTTTCTCTTTTTTAAATACCATTATGGGCGTCATCTGAACATATATGGATAGTGAATAAACACTACAATAAGAGGACTTTGTCTACACTCTGCATGAAAAAGCTGATTTACAATGAACTCAGCAAGTGTCGAAAAGGCAAGCAAGTTGGACACCTTTCCCTACCAATTTTACACTTTTGGGTCATTTTTACTACCCTTATCATCCCACCGCCCTCTACTAGACCTACATGGAACTAAAGTATTAAGGCTTGTAAACGTTAAAGCTATACAATTCACTTCCGACCAGATCAAGTTCAAAGTTATGTTTTGTCTAATCTTGTCAAAAACAGTTTTAAAAATAGCTGATACTTAACGAGGCAACAGTAACTGACATCTTCAGTGTCGATAAACCAATATGCAAACAAGGATTATAGGGTTAATAATTAAGGTCCATCTACTATGAAAGTTTGAATATTACTGTAGATCTTAGGCCCCAAAATCCCTCCCTATACAAGAAAAGGATACTTATCAGGCTGGAAAGGACGATGGAATCCGATAGCAGAAAAAAATCCTGAAACTTCCGCTACCGTAAGGACGAAATCCGGAGGAAATATTCCGACCAAAAAAAATGTGTGCAGGCACTTAGAATGGTAGAATAAGAAGGAAGGGCAATGACGGGGGGGGGGCCAGTCATAGAGGGCGCACAGTGTTAAAAGGTTACCAGGACATTCTAGACACGGTAGAAAGGGCGCTGAGGTTGTGAGGAGACAGGTAAGCAAGGAGCAAAGTAAATTATATAACAAATTTTCTCAACAACTTTTCTGGTCATAATTGCTCCCAAATATGCAAGAAAGTATATATAGTCAGGTGGGGTAAAAAAAAACAATTTACCTAAAGTTTGCTCTAAAAATTGATGAGTAAGAGGTATTGTTTGGGTTCTAATGTTCAAGTGTGTGGAGTGGGATTCTCTTAAAGAGAATCTAACAAAAATAACTTTTTTGTAAATGGAAAGTGTCGTTTATTGCGAAAAATGTTGTGTTTTTTTACCCCCAAAATTTGCTTAATTCGGGGTAAAAAAAAACAATGCTGGGGTAAAAAAAAACAATGCTAGAAAACAGCTATTTTCTTCATGAATGTATCTTAAAATCATGTTTGCATATAATTACATCTAAGTATGAGCTAAGTACTACCTTTACATGAAAAAGGAAAAAAATTGTGAAATTGTCTTAATTCGTAATTATGGATGGCTCGTGTCATATGTCATGC